>NC_142440.1:10332187-10654375 GCF_059453495.1 Arachis ipaensis
ATTTCTCCAACTTCTTGCATTCCTTCCATCTTCCCATCCTCCAAGCCATTCCTGCCCTATAATCTCTGAAAGCACTTAACACACATATCAAGGCATCTAATGGTAATAAGAGAGGATTAATAATAAGCAATTATAAGATCAAAGAAGCATGTTTTCAATCATAGCACAAAATCAGGAAGGAAATATAAAACCATGCAAATATTATGAATAAGTGGGTGAAGAGTTGATGAAATCCACTCAATTGAGCACAAGATAAACCATAAAATAGTGGTTTATCAACCTCCCCACACTTAAACACTAGCATGTCCTCATGCTAAGCTCAAGAGAAACTATAAAGATGAAGAGGAATGGTAGGATGTATGAAATGCAACCTATATACATAAATGCAAAATGTTTCTACCTACTTGGTTAAAACTAAACAAGTTCTCCCAAGACAAACATAAATCAGATTTTACTAATTAAAATTATACAGTAAAAACAAGTAAACTTGTAAGAAGATAGCTCATGAAAGCAGGGAACATAGAATTAAGCACTGAACCCTTACAGGAAGTGTATATACACTCTAATCTCTCAAGTGTATAGGGTTAATCACTCTACTCTTCTCTAGTCATGCTTTCTAAACTTTGTTCTTCATCTAACCAATCAACAAATATTTAATGTACCAATGCAAACATCATGAGGTCTTTTCAAGGTTGTAATAGGGTTGAGGTAAAGGTAAGGATATATGTATGGCCAAGTGAGCTATAATATGAATCTTCAATTAACCTAAGCTCTCACCTAATATACATATACTCTATATACTTTTTTTAAATTCATGCCTAGCTACCCATAATTCCCACTTTTGTATAATTCCCATACTCATGTACCAAATTTTCTTTAATTTTTATCACATGTGCATTGATCTTTTATTAACTTAACATTGGGGTAATTTTGTCCCCTTATTTATATATATATATATATATATATATATATATATATATATATATATATATATATATATATATATATTAGAGAAATAAACATAACTTATCAATGCACATGGATTTTCTATTATTTTTCTATTTTGGTTTTTTTCATGAGTAGGTTCCCAAATTCCTAATATTCAAATAAATTAGAAACATGTTACATTCCCTTATCAACCCATGTTCCCACAATTTTCCCACACTTATTTGATACACAATCTCTATCTTAAGCTAACCAAAGATTCAATTGGGATAATTAATTTGTTTTCCACTTAAGGCTAGTGATGTGATAAAATATAGAACAGAAGGGGATTAAAAGCTCAAGGGGCTAACAAAGGTGATGTAAAAGGTAGGCTTATTTGGGGTAAGTGAGTTAATAATCAAATATGGCCTCAATCATATGCAAGCATGTAGATATACTAAACAAAGGACATATAGACTGGAACAAAATACAGATTACAATCATAGAGAAGTAAACACACAGGAATAAAACATTTATGGTTAAATAATGTAACCATATAAATAAGCTCAAAATCTCACAGGTTGTGTGTTCTTTGGCTCAAAAACCATGTTCCAAATACAACTTCAAACAAGTTTTAACAAAAAAATTCAAATTAAATTAGTGAAATTTTTCAAAAAAATAGGGTCTCAAAAGAAATTTATTACTTTAACCAAGTAGTAACTAAATGCATAAAATCAAATAAACATGCAAATGCAATAACTAATTAAACATTGTTGTTGAAACAGAAAGGTACTAACCCATGGAGATCGGTATCGACCTCCCCACACTTAAAGATTGCACCGTCCTCGATGCATGCTAAGATGTGCAGGTGGACGGGTTGCTCCAACTGATGCTTTTCTTCAAAAGATTGTGCAGGTGGACTTGTGTGTCTCTCCCATGTAAACGTCTTCCGGTTCCCTTCCTGGTGGCCATCCTGAAAGAAAAAGGGAAGAAAAGTAACCCAAAAATAAAGATAGGAAATATTTTAAAATATGGGTGTTAATGCCAAATGATAAGGATCTCATTTACATGGTAGCTACAACATGCAAATGAGAAAGCAGTAGAAGTACATGGCAAATCAGGAATGCAAAAATTTGCAAAAATAGGGAAGAGAGTGTGGGTAAGGAGAGATAATAAAAATTCATATCAATGTAAAAGTAATACAGGTATAAAAGATTGGCATTGATATAAATAATATTACCTATCCAGAATAAAACAAGTCACTAAGTACCCAAAATAATTCAAGAGAAGATGCAACAGTTAAAGAAGAACATTTGAACACCAATAATAATTTTAGAAAAATAAAAATATGCAATGAATGAATGTATGCAAATAAATTAAATAAAATAGAATGGAAGTGAGAGAACATAAGAAAGCAAGAAGAAAGAAATAAGAAAAGATAAGAAGAATAAGGATTCAGAGAAGAAAAGATAAGAAAATTGGCACTGATCTGGATAGGTTGTGCGACGCTGGCGACGCGGTCGCGTGGTGCGCGATAAGGTTGGGTGACGCGGACGCGTGGGGCACGCGATCGCGTGACTTGATTTGTGCTAGTGGTGCGAGTGCAGCCTCGCGGTCGCACAACTCTCTGTTCGAAACTTGGTATCGCCAAAATCCAGGGTGACGTGGTCGCATGGTCAACGCGATCGCGCGCGCGGCCTTATTTCCAATATGACACGGATGCGTGGGTGACGCGTTCGCGTGGCAGGGCTTGTGCTACTAGCACGGGTCCAGCCCAACTCCAGCTCAAGTTTCTGCCATACACCCTTTTTACGCCGATTTCAAGTCACGCGGCCGCGTGGGTGACGCGGTCGCGTGGAAGGCCATTATTCCCATATGACGCGGTCGCGTGGGGTAATTTGTGCCATTGGCACGCCTCCAGCGCTGCTCCTGCAAAACTCTCTGTTCATATTAATATTGTCTCCCATCTCCTTGCGACGCGAACGCGTCGCTGATGCGGTCGCGTCGCGTGCTCGCTTTTTTTTTTTTAATCTGAAAAGATGCAGAATGCAGTGTTAATATGAATGTGATGAAAAACTCCAGGTTCAATAAAATAAAATAAAATAAAACTCGAAAACAAATAAAACTAATTAAAAATGAAAAAGAACGATCATACCATGGTGGGTTGTCTCCCACCTAGCACTTTTAGTTAGAGTCCTTAAGTTGGACATTTGGTGAGCTCCCTGTTATGGTGGCTTATGCTTGTATTCATCCAGGAATCTCCACCAATGTTTGTGATTCCAATATCCTCCGGGATCCCAAACAAGGCACGTGAAGCCTTTGAGCAGCTTCAAAAAGATTCTTAGGCTCCCGGGGTGTTGGATGTCAGAACAGATTTCAGGATCCCAAACCTTGCTTTTACACCCGTTTTTGTCTCGATCTGCATTTTTCCCGCCGGGTGAAAGGTGATCTGCATTCTCACTGCAGCGACCAAACAGCTTCCGAGACCCATTCAGTTGAGCTTTATACCAACCCTTGCGTTTGAACTTAAAGCTTCCAATCATGATGAACCTTGCAGGACAATTCTTACCACTGGCCATCTTCCTCTTACTCTTAATATCACAAAGAGCTCTAAGTTGACCATCCGTCTCCAGTAGCCCATATTCAAGTGGAATTAGAAAGCTAAGGGATATGAAATTTACCCACTTGAATGTTGTGAAGGATGATGGCAACTTAGGAGGAGGTATTTTTAATGAAATTGCAAGCTCCACTCCCTTGTGCTCTTCTCTGATAATTACCACCTCTTTGCAAGCTTCTTCAATTTCAACCTATTCCTCTTGGCATCTTTCTTCCAATTCAATCTTCTCTTCATTGCTTTCCAAGGGCATGGGAGGTTGTGCTTCTTTTTCTTGAATCTCCATCTCTTGATCAACCTCTTCCAAGTTTTCAACTGTGATATACCTTGGAGGTTGTACACCCTTCTCAGCATCAATTTCAAACGTCTTGGAAGGGGGTTCTATGACTGGACTTTCCCATGGAGGTTCTGCATCTCCTAAGTCTTCAACCAACTCTTCTTCTTGAACGATGACAGCTTCTTCTACTTGTTCTAGTATGAATTCATGCTCTGTCTTGTCCACTGGAGCCTCTAGTATCTCCTTCATGCTACGCCCTTCATGAAATTGTCCACATGGGGCTGTGGTTGACCCTTGTATATTTGAGCGTCTAGAAGCCCATTGAATTAATGCTTGCTCCAGTTGTCGAACGGTTGCCTGAAATTTATTTACTGTTTCCCTTAGGCGAACCTCTGCTTCTCGGGTTGCCGGACTTGGACATGATACAAAAGAAAGTGGTGGTGGTTGGGAGTGATTGGATTGGAATTGGGGTGGTTCTATATATGGTTCATATGGCTCATAAGGTGGTTGGTATGGTGGTTGAGGGTTAGGGTCATATGGAGGTGAATGGCGGAAAGGGGCTTGTGAGTTTGGTGGTCCAAAGTTATGTTGAGGAAAGGGTTCATAGGCATATGGTGGTGGTTGTTGATAGTCCATTGGAGGTGGTTGTTGCCATGAGGATTGATCAAGTCCTTGTGGCTCCTCCCATCTTTAATTGTTCCAACCTTGATGCCTGTTCTCATTGTAATTTCTTCCTCCTGCAACATAATTGTAACCAGACTCATAGGCAAAGGGGTGAGAGTTCATAGTAAATAGAAATTAAAAATAAAAACAAATTGAAATTAAAAGGTTATTTAAATTTTTAATTTGAAAATTAAATTTTGAAAATTTTTAAAATTGAATTTTGAAATTTGATTTTTTTGAAATAAGATAAGATAAGATAAAAATTTTAAAAATAAAAATCTGAAAATTTTTTTTTATTTAAATTTTGAAATTTGATTTTTGAAATAAGATAAGATAAAATAAAAATTTTAAAATAAAAACCAATAACCTCTTAACTTAAGAAAAAGCAAAAATAAAAATAAAAGCAAATAAACAAGCAAAAATAAAATATTTACAATAACCAATAATAAGGCACACGTTTGCAATTCCCCGGCAACGGCGCCATTTTGATGAGAGAACTTTTGCGTAGTCTAGAAATTTGCGGATAAATCCTCGTTGCAAGTATAGTTTCTAAACCTTCAAAAGTCCTTTCATACAAACGTTTTGGGTGTCACAAGTAACAAACCCCTTTGAAATTGATAACCGAGTATTCAAATCTCGGGTCGTCTTCTCAAGGAATTGCAGAGAGGTGTTCTTATTATTGGTTATGAGTCTTGTAAATTGGGTTTAGGGTTTAGGGTTTAGGGTTTAGGGTTTAGGGTTTAGGGTTTAGGGTTTTTAATGTATGAGATAAAAAGCAACAATAGTAAATGGCAGAGAAAATAAAATAATAGCAATAAAAATAAACTCTTGGCAAGGTATTAGAAATTGGAAGTCCAGACTCAGTTATCTTGAGTTACTAATTTCTTAACCAAAACCAAGAATGTAGAAAGCTAAATTAAAATCACGAATATCTGGAATACCTCAGATAAAATACATTCAAAGTAGTAAAATCTAACATGGAAAAGTTCATAAGCCAATTGAGCAACATAAATCAAATACAAATAAAAGCATGAGAGTATCTGAAAGTAAAAGAGAAATAAAAAGTAAAAAGAATGTTGAACCTGGGATTTAGAGGCACTCCTAAAGCTAAGAGAAATCCTAAATCCTAATCCTAATCCTAAGAGAGAGGAGAGAACCTCTCTCTCTAAAAACTACATCTACTCCTAAAATTATGAATTATGAAAGCCTCTTCATGAATGGATATATTCCCCCACTTTATAGCCTCTAATATGTGTTTTCTGGGCCGCAAACTGGGTCAAAAACAGTCCAGAATTCGCTGGTTTCGAATTTTGCCACGCTGGATTTCCGTCACTGCGACGCGGCCGCATGGATCACGCGGTCGCGTTGCCTAGCATCAGGGGAACTATAGCATATTATATATCAAATCGAATCCCCGGACGTTAGCTTTCCATCGCAACTGAAACCGCGTCGTTTGGATCTCTGTAGCTAAAGTTATAGCCGTTTGAGTGCAGAGAGGTCAGGATGGACAGCTTAGCAATTTCTCCAACTTCTTGCATTCCTTCCACTTTTGCATGCTTTCTTCCCATCCTCCAAGCTATTCCTGCCCTATAATCTCTGAAAGTACTTAACACACATATCAAGGCATCTAATGGTAAGAAGAGAGGATTAATAATAAGCAATTATAAGATCAAAGAAGCATGTTTTCAATCATAGCACAAAATCAGGAAGGAAATATAAAACCATGCAAATATTATGAATAAGTGGGTGAAGAGTTGATGAAATCCACTCAATTGAGCACAAGATAAACCATAAAATAGTGGTTTATCAACCACACTTAAACACTAGCATGTCCTCATGCTAAATCCAAGGTAAATAATTAGGGTTAAAGTGATGGAATGTTCCTCCTTGATGAAATGTTGTCAGCTTAACTACATCATGTAATGCTATATATAAGGTTTGTGGATTTAAATCTGATATGTTCAATTTCCTAGCTTACTTCCTTTTTATATTTTTCTATTTAAACTATACTATCTTATGCTAAAAAGGGTAAACTATACTAATTAATCTACTAATAAATCAGAATTGCAAACTAAACTAAATAACTAAAATAAACTAAATGGCTAAAATATGAACTAAAGATGCAAAATGCAGAAAATAGAGTAAAAATACATAAAAGTAATGTATAAGTACTCAGAAAATAACAGTAAAAAGAAAAATACAGAAAAATATCCAAAATAAAAGGAAAAAAGATGTAGTGGTTCACAAAAATAAACGCCAGAGATGGCCCATTTTGATGAGAGAACTTTTGCGTGGTCTAGAAATTTGCGGATAAATCCTCGTTGCAAGTATAGTTTCTAAACCTTCAAAAGTCCTTTCATACAAACGTTTTGGTTGTCACAAGTAACAAACCCCTTAAAAATTATTAACCGAGTATTCAAACATCGGGTCGTCTTCTCAAGGAATTGCAGGGAGGTATGTTCTTATTATTGGTTATGAGTCTTGTAAATTGAGGTTTTGGAAGTAAGGTGGGAATATGTTATATGACAAGTAAAATAAAATAATAATAATAAAATCTCTTGGCAAGGTATAAGAATTGGAATTCCTATCCTAGTTATCCTTATCAGGTGTGAAGAGAATTGGGTTTTAATCCTACTTGGTCATCCTTTATTAAACAAAGGAAGGTTAAGTGGACTGATCAGCTTGATTCTCAAGTCCTAGTCAACTCCTGTGGAGAGACTAGTGTTAGAGCAATCCTAGCTCAAGCAAAATCTGCCAATTTCAATCACTTGCTGAGTTTGATAACTCAAGTATTACCAATCGCTTGACCAAAGCCAAAAGGGAGAAAAATATCTAAATTAAATTGAAAGCAATCTTAAATAGAGCATCAATATAAATAAAGTAAAGCAATCTTAAATCTGAAAATACCTCAAATAAAATACATTCAAAGTAGTAAAATCTAACATGGAAAAGTTCATAAGCCAATTGGAAAAATAAATAAAAATAAAGAACCTGGGATTGAGAATCACTCTTAAAACTAAAGAGAAATCCTAATCCTAATCCTAAGAGAGATGAGAGAACCTCTCTCTCTAAAACTACATCTAAAACATGAAAAGTGAATTGTGTGAGCCTCCCATGAATGGATGCATTCCCCCACTTTATAGCCTCTAATCTGTGTTTTCTGGGCCGCAAACTGGGTGAAAAACAGTCTAGAATTCGCTGGTTTCGAATTTTGCCACGCTGGTTTTTCGTCACTGCGACGCGGCCGCATGGATCACGTGGTCGCGTCACCTAGCGTCAGGGGAACTATAGCATATTATATATCAAATCGAAGCCCCGAACGTTAGCTTTCCAACGCAACTGAAACCGCGTCGTTTGGACCTCTGTAGCTAAAGTTATAGCTATTTGAGTGCGAAGAGGTCAGGCTGGACAGCTTAGCAATTTCTCCAACTTCTTGTATTCCTTCCTCTTTTGCATGCTTCCTTTCCATCCTCCAAGCCATTCCTGCCTTATAATATTTGAAAACACTTAACACACATATCAAGACATCTAATGGTAATAAGAGAGGATTAATAATAAGCAAATATAAGTCCAAAGAAACATGTTTTTAATCAAAGCACATAATTAGGAAGGCATATGTAAAACCATGCAAATAGTATGAATAAGTGGGTAAAGAGTAGATAAAAACCACTCAATTGAGCACAAGATAAACCATAAAATAGTGGTTTATCAGTGGGTAGTGGTGAAAACCGAAGGGATAAAGAAGGAGTTATGGAGGGAAGAGAGGGAGTGTTGGTAACCGTATCCAAAAGCAAATTTCCAAAACTATGCAACTGCATCACCATTTGAAAAGACTTGAAAAGACATGACCTCATACAAGAAAGATTTTATTTGATTTAAAAATTAAAATAGGAAGTTAATTTTAAATTTTGAAAAACAACAAAATTAACCTGAAACACTTTTTGGGCAAAAATTAAATCCACATGAAAACCTTTTGGGCCACAAAACATTAAGTGAAAACCCTTAATGAAAACTGAAACACACAGGTCATCAAAAATAACAAATAAGATTGTAACATTTATATTTGGGCCCAGAGATGTTGGACTTAAGGAAACAGGTTTGGACCATTCATGATCTGAATTTTGAGGTTGGCCCAGATTGAGGTTCATTTGAAACAAGCCCAGAACACGCTGAGTTGAGGGAAACGTTCATCACCTGCCCAGAATTGTCTCATACCTGTTTATGAGACAAAAAGCTCCAGCAAATACATCAGCATTTTTCAAATAAAGAATCATAGCTCAGAATTCCTAGACAAGTCCTAAGCATGCAGAATCTATCCTCAGCTAATGGTTTTGTAAAAATGTCTGCTAATTGCTCCTCAGATTTAACAAATTGAATACTAATATCCCCTTTTGGACATGTTCTCTTATTGAGTGAAATTTCACTTCAATATGCTTAGTCCTAGAGTGCAAAACTGGATTTTTAGAAATATTAATGGCACTCATATTATCACACATTAAGGGAATATTTTCAGCATTTAATTTGTAATCAGCAAGCTGTGTTTTTAACCATAAAAGCTAAGAACAACAAGAAGAAGCAGCTATATACTCAGCCTCTGTAGTGGATAGGGCCACTGTTGGTTGCTTCTTACTTGACCAAACATTTAAGGACTTCCCAAGGAAGCAACACAAACTAGAAGTGCTCCTTCTATCAATTCTATCACCAGCAAAATCTGCATCACAATAACCAACTGCAGAAAAATCATCAATCTTAGGATACCAAAGACCAAAATTAGATGTGCCATGAACATATCTAATGATCCTCTTAACTGCAGAAAGATGTGACTCTTTTGGTTTGGATTGGAACCTAGAACACAATCCAACACTTTGCACAATATCGGGTCTAGAGGAAGTTAAGTACATAAAAGAACCAATCATTCCTCTATACCTAGTCTCATCAACATCTTTCTCAGTTTCTCCCTGATCTAATTTAGAACTAGGATGCATGGGAGTTCCCATGGGTTTGGCATTTTCCATACCAAATTTCTTAACTAATTCCTTGGCATACTTTTCTTGATGAATGAAAATACCTTTTTCAGTTTGTTTAATTTGCAGCCTAAGGAAGAAATTAAGTTCACCCATCATACTCATGTCAAATTCACTTGTCATGAGTTTTCCAAATTCAGAACAAAGGGATTCATTGGCTGATCCAAAAATAATGTCATCAACATATATTTGGACTAGAATAAAAGAATCATTAGAGTTCTTAATAAATAGAGTTGTGTCAGTGGTGCCTCTTTGAAAACCATTTTTCAAAAGAAAAGAGCTAAGTCTCTCATACCAAGCTATAGGAGCTTGTCTTAAACCATAGAGAGCTTTAGATAATTTGAAAACATGATCAAAATGTTCTTTATTTTCAAAATCAGGAGGCTGCTCCACATACACCTCTCTATCTATCACACCATTTAAAAATGCACATTTCACATCCATTTGATATAGTTTAAAACCACAAAATGCAGCATAGGCTAAGAGAAGTCTTATGTCTTCCATTCGGGCAACAGGGGCAAAGGATTCATCAAAGTCTATTCCTTCTTCTTGGTCATATCCTTGTGCCACTAGCCTTGCCTTGTTTCTTGCAATGCTACCATCTTCTCCCAACTTGTTCCGAAATATCCACTTTGTGCCGGTCACTTTCTTTCCACTTGGCCTTGGAACCAAAGTCCATACTTGGTTCTTTTCAAACTCAAGAAGCTCATCTTCCATAGCTTTAACCCAAGATGGGTCACTAAGTGCTTCCTTGATGTTTTGAGGCTCTATTTGTGAAAGAAGGGCAATGTTTGATCCTTCATTTGCCTTTCTAGTGGAAGACCTTGTTTGCACACCACGAGAGACATCCCCAATGACAAATTCCTCAGGATAATTCTTCAAGAACCTCCATTCACGAGGTCTGGTGGACTTGGAGGCAGATTGAGAAGCCAATGGATTCTGGGGGCTACTAGCTTCAGGATTTCCTTCAGATTCATGAGACAAAATGGAATTGTCTCTCGAATTTTCAGCAGTTGCAGTTTCTGGTTCAGTTTGACCAGAATTTCCTTTTTCATTATTTTGAGTGGTTTCATCTTCCTTTTAAGCTTGATTTCCTGCATCACCATCTTCCAAAATGCTTTGCACCAAGTTAGTATCACAAAATGTAACATGTATGGACTCTTCAATAATCCTAGCATCTTGATGATAAACCCTATATGCTTTACTAGTTGTGGAATATCCTACAAACAAACACTCATAAGCCTTTGGATCAAATTTTCCCAAATTTTCTTTGTTATTTAAAACAAAACATTTGCATCCAAAGATGTGCAAGTAATCTAAGTTTGGTGGGTAGCCTTTCCAAAGTTCATAAGGGGTTTTCTTCAAAAATTTCCTTATGATTGTTCTATTTAAAATGTGGCAAGCTGTGTGTTCATACCCTGGGTCAAGCTATCCGACCTGGGATGATTAACGACAAAGCGACCGACCTCTTCAGGTCAAGCGGACCGACTTCTTCTTAAAGAACTCGGCCAAATCGACAGGAAAGCCCATAAAGGGCCCAAGTAGAGGAACACGACCCAAATCCAAAGGCCGACCAAGTCTATAGAGATAAGGGCGGTTCCCTTGAAGATAAGCTGACCTCAACTCAAAGATAAAGATAAGATAAGATAACTAACTTATCTTATCTAGAAAGGTCACTCTACAACTACTATAAATACACTGGAGCACCCAGGTATAACTCATACTCTGATTCTACATAAAACCTGCTTAATACCCATGCTAACTTAAGCATCGGAGTCTCTTGCAGGTACCCCCCACCCTCCGGTGACGAAGGATCAGCAGTGGAATCAATCCAACAAGTCGGACGCACCCGCTCCGGCCGTCATCCACCGATCGGACACGTCGGCTCCGACTAGTACAGAAGATCTCGTCCGAGATCGACCTCCAGTTTTAGGTAACCCTCGGAACATTAGCGTCATTTCCGGGGACCTGGAAGTCATCCCAACACCATGGCGGACGACCATGACAACGATCACGATTCAAATTTAGAAAATAGAACGCCGCACAAAAACGCGGACACCCCACTAAAAGACACCCCGGAATCCAACGGAGACAAAAATCCAGCAAACCCGGGAGCAATAGAAGCACTTCAAGATCGCTTGAAGCAACTTGAAAAAGAAACCCAACAACAACGAGAAATCGGGAAGGATCTACAAAGAGAGATACGGCGACGTCGAGAATTGGAAGAAAAATTACAGCAATTAGAAGCCGATCTCAAATCAAAGGCCCCTCGGATCACTCCTGAGGAAAGCTCCCGTAAAGAACATGATCCATTCACCAGGGAGATCATGAAAACCAAAATCTCAAAGGACTTCAAACTCCCGGATATGATTTTATATGAAGGTACCACAGATCCCAACCACCATCTCAGCAATTTCAGAAGCAGAATGAACCTTACCGACGCCTCAGACGCCGTTCGCTGCAAAGCTTTCCCAACAACTCTCACGAAGACAGCAATCTGATGGTTCGACAACTTACCTCCAAAGTCCATCTCAAACTTTGACGACCTGGCCAAAAAGTTCCTGGCCAGATTCTCCATCCAGAAAGATAAAGCCAAGCACGCCCCCAGTCTACTGGGGATCAAGCAAGGAGATCGGGAGAGCCTCCGCAACTATATGAAAAGATTCAACAAAACATGCATGGACATACAAAGCTTACCAACAGAGGCCGCCATCATGGGATTCATCAATGGCCTACGAGAGGGACCATTTAGCCAATCTATATCAAAGAAGTACCCCACCTCATTAGACGAAGTACAGGAGCGAGCAAAAAAATACATCAACATGGAAGAAAACGCTCGGTTGGGAGAAACCTCAAAATCTGGGAACCCCTACCGAGATAAAGACAAGGAATCCAAAAAGAAAGAAGATCGACATGGGAAGAAAATCAAAAAGTACCATAATTACACTCCTCTCAGGGCATCCCTGGTCGACGTGTACAAAGAAGTCTGCCATACAGAGAAAATCCCCCCGGCGCAACCACTCAAAGGCAAAAGAGGAGGGAGAAACCGGAAGAAATATTGTGAATACCATCGAGTTCGAGGGCACTCCACCAACGAGTGCTTCGACTTAAAGAATATCATAGGAAAATTGGTGAGAGAAGGAAGATTAGATCAATTTCTGGCTACCCGAGATGATGACCAAAGAAAAAGACGAAGGGACGAGGATGACGGACGAACTGAACGATCACCTCGGACACCAGAAAAACATGTCCACATGATACATGACGGATTTGCAGGAGGAGGGATCTCCAAATCATCTCGAAAAAGATATCTCAAAGAAGTATACCAGGTCGAGGGAAAGGAGGAAGCACCCGACATCCCTGCGATAACGTTCACTAAAGAGGACGCATCTGGCATCATCTCGGGACACGATGATCCCATGGTCATTACTGTCATACTGGCAAACGCCAATCTGCATTGCACATTAGTGGACCAAGGGAGTTCTGCCGACATCTTATTCAAAATAGCCTTCGACTTAGACGAAAAGGAGCTTAGAGCATACCTGAACAGTCTGTTCGGATTAGGAGATACCCCAGTACAACCACTGGGATACATATCGCTACACACAACCTTCGAAAAAGGGAGCCAATCTAGGACCCTCAAGATAGACTACATCGTGGTCGACGTAAGTTCAGCCTACAATGCTTTAATAGGTCGGACAACACTTAATCAACTCGGCGCAATAGTCTCAACTCCACATCTATGCATGAAATTCCCAACTACAGAGGGGATAGCCACGATAAAAGCAGATCAAAAGATGGCACGCCGCTGTTATAACGAAAGTCTGAACCTTAGAGGCAGGGGAGAAGAGTTTCATACAATCGAACTGGGCGGAGTCCAGCGACGAGAAGAACTCCGTCCGCAACCAGAAGGCGAGATAGAGAAAATTCAAATCGGAGACACCTCGGACAAAACGACCAATATCGGCACGATCCTCAGAGGAGACTCAAAAGAATTACTGATACAATTCTTACGAGATAATGTCGATCTCTTCGCATGGAAAGCCGCGGACATGCCAGGCATAGACCCTAAGCTAATGTGCCATAAGTTGGCGGTCTACCTAGGATCTCGGCCGGTGCAGCAGAGACAAAGGAAACTCGGGCCAGAATGATCCAAAGCTGTGGAAGAACAAGTACAAGCACTACTGGAGGCAGGATTTATAAGAGAAGTCAAATACCCACTATGGCTAGCCAACGTTGTCTTGGTAAAAAAAAATCAAACGGGAAGTGGCGAATGTGCACCGATTACACCGATCTCAACAAAGCTTGCCCAAAAGATCCATACCCACTCCCAAACATCGACACTTTGGTAGATGCTTCCTCCGGATACAGATACCTCTCGTTTATGGACGCATACTCGGGATACAACCAAATCCCCATGTATCCACCAGATCAGGAAAAGACCTCGTTCTTAACACCAAAGGCAAACTACTGCTACATCGTGATGCCTTTCGGTCTCAAGAACGCAGGAGCTACTTATCAAAGGCTAATGAATAAAGTCTTCTCAGATCACATCGGAAAAATCATGGAAGTTTATGTAGACAACATGTTGATAAAGACACAAAGCGAAGACACATTATTATCCGACCTGGCTTGAGTATTCGACACCATAAGGAAGCACGACATGCGACTCAATCCCGCAAAATGCACCTTCGCAGTAGAAGCAGGAAAATTCTTAGGTTTCATGCTCACACAAAGGGGAATTGAAGCAAATCCAGACAAATGTCAAGCCATACTCAACATGAAGAGCCCAACCTGTGTCAAAGAAGTACAACAACTCAACGGGAGATTGGCCGTCCTATCCCGATTCTTAGCAGGAGCTGCGATAAAATCCCTCCCCTTCTATGCTACGTTAAGAAAGGGGAAACAGTTCGAATGGACGACAGAATGTGAGCAAGCCTTCCAAGACTTCAAGGAGTTCTTAGGACGGCCACCTATCCTATCCCGACCACGAGAAGGAGAACCGCTCATATTGTATCTCGCAGTAGGGAACCGGGCAATAGCCTCGGCACTAGTCAGAGAAGACGAAATTGGGCAACAACCTGTCTACTTCATTAGCAAGGCACTACAGGGATCTGAGCTGAACTACCAGAAAATAGAAAAATTTGCCTATACTCTTATCCTAACATCTCGACGACTCCGCCCGTACTTCCAGGCTCACACCGTTAAGGTTTGAACTAACCATACCATAAAAGGAATATTGCAGAAAACAGATCTAACAGGCAGAATTCTACAATGGGCAGTCGAGTTGTCAGAGTTTGATCTCCAATATGAAGCCCGGACGGCAATCAAATCACAATATGTGGCCGACTTTATCGCAGAATTCACAGATGCCCTAGAAACCCCCACAGAATGGAACCTTTATGTGGATGGTTCTTCAAATAAAACTGGAAGCGGCGCATGCGTGATAATAGAAAGCAACCAAGGAACCCAAGTTGAGCTCTCCCTCAAGTTCGGGTTCCCGGCCTCAAACAACCAAGCGGAATATGAAGCATTATTAGCTGGTTTGAAGCTGGCTAAAGAGGTCAGAGCTCAAAAACTCAACATTTACAGTGATTCACAAGTGGTTACATCACAAATAACAGGGAGCTACCAAGCCAAAGATCCCACCATGAAAAAGTATTTGGATAAAACCAAAGAACAGCTCAGACAAATCGGGGAGTATAAGATCTGCCACATACTTCGCGAACAAAATGCCCGAGCTGATGCACTCTCAAAACTAGCCAACACCAAACCAGGGGATAATAATAGAAGCCTCATCCAGGAAATGTTGCAAAACCCGTCAATCTCGGAAGAGGAAAAAGTCCTGACTATAACAAATCAGGACCAAGGATGGATGACCCCTATAACCAACTACCTCAAAACAGGAACGCTCCCCACAGAAGAAAAGGAGGCAAAGAGGTTAAAAAGGGAGGCACAGTACTACACCATCATAAACAACATCCTGTACAAAAGAGAAATCTCAACACCTTTACTAAAATGCGTGCCGACCTCCAACACAAGGGAAGTGCTAGAAGAAATACACGGTGGTATTTGTGGCAATCATCTCGGAGCACGAGCTCTCGCCAAAAAAGTACTCCGAGCGGGATTTTATTGGCCAACTCTACAGAAAGAAGTCACAGAATTTGTAAAGACATGCCCACCATGTCAGAAACATGCCAACTTTCACATCGCCCCGCCAGAAGAGCTCATCAGCGTGACCTCGCCTTGGCCATTTGCAAAATGGGGAATCGATCTTCTTGGCCCCTTCCCACAGGGATCAGGACAAGTTAAATTCCTCATAGTAGGGGTAGATTACTTTACAAAGTGGATCGAGGCAGAGCCCCTAGCCAATGCCACCACTCAAAGAAGCCAAAAATTCTTATATAGAAACATTGTCACGAGGTTCGGGGTTCCATATTCAATAACCACAGACAACGGCACTCAATTCACAGATGCAGGCTTCAGAAGACTAGTAGCCGACTTGAATATAAAGCACCAGTACACCTCCGTTGAACATCCACAAGCCAACGGACAGGCCGAAGCTGCTAACAAAGTCATACTGGCTGGATTAAAATGGAGATTACAAGATGCAAAGGGAGCCTGGGCAGAAGAGCTTCCACAGGTCCTATGGGCATATCGAACAACGCCACATTCCACCACGAAGGAATCCCCCTTTCGATTAGCATACAGAATAGAGGCGATGATTCCAGTAGAGATTGAGGAAGGGTCGCCCAAAGTAGTTCACTACAATGAGGGAGCAAACTCCCAACTTCAGAGAGAAGAGCTCGACTTGTTACCCGAACTTCAGGAAAGAGCTCGGATCAGGGAAGAAGCTCTAAAGCGCCGAATGGCTTCCAGATATAATCAAAAGGTAGTGCCGAGAACTTTTGCAGAGAATGATCTCATCCTAATCCGAAATGATATCGGAACAACTCGACCAGGAGAAGGAAAGCTGGCAGCAAACTGGAAAGGACCCTATCGAGTTGTAGAGGTACTTGGAAAGGGCTACTACAGACTGTCTGAACTCGATGGACGAGAGCTTCCCCGGTCGTGGCACGCTTGCAACCTAAGAAGGTACTACAGTTAAGAAGAGATAAAAGATCTCATCATTGGATGCACTCTTTTTCCTGAAAAGGTTTTTTAATGAGGCACCAAGTTGAGACTCAGACAATCCCATATGTATCTATTGGCACTTTTCCTTTAAATAAAATATATTCTAGATATTCTACAAAGATTTCAAGACGCATTAATCTGAAGCATTCATCGTCCGATTATAAAGCAACAGATCGGCATAAAGTGAAAAAGAATTTCACTGCACGATCACGATAAAGACAACTGTCCGATAAAGGTGAAAACGCAATTCACCCAAAGGACGATCTAGAGATGACAACCACTTTCTACAAATCGGCAAAGATGAACACAGAATAATGTAAGAAGTTATCGAAAGTGATATAAAAAAGAACCTGACGAGGTCTTACGGATCGCTAAAATAATAACTTAGAGACTGGTCGAACATTAAGAAGTCGAACCAAGTCAAACCAAGTTATATGTAAACCCTAGAAAGAGGTCTGGCCAACCCTATTAAAGAGGATTACTTTAACTTAGAAGGGCCCGACATAACAAAGTCAGCCCAAAACGAAAAGTTATTAAAGTAGTCCCTGAAAGAGATCTGACAAAGATCCAAGAAAGAGGACTACAAAAAATAACTTAAGGGAGACCGACATAACCAAGTCGGACTCCTACTACCAAAAAGTTATCAAAGTAGTCCCTGAAAGGGATCTGACAAAGATCCAAGAAAGAGGACTACAAAAAATAACTTAAGGGAGACCGACATAACCAAGTCGGACTCCTACTACCAAAAAGTTATCAAAATAGTCCCTGAAAGAAATCTGACAAAGATCCAAGAAAGAAGACTACAAAAAATAACTTAAGGGAGACCGACATAACCAAGTCGGACTCCTACTACCAAAAAGTTATCAAAGTAGTCCCTGAAAGAGATCTGACAAAGATCCAAGAAAGAGGACTACAAAAAATAACTTAAGGGAGACCGACATAACCAAGTCGGACTCCTACTACTAAAAAGTTATCAAAATAGCCCCTGAAAGAGATCTGACAAAGATCCAAAAAAAGAGGACTACGAAAATAACTTAGAAGGGGACTAACGCAAAGGAATCGATCACAAATACAGAAAACCGAGTAACAAGTTGGATCTATACAATCACAGCCTCAAAGGATCCAAGATACAAGCAAATAAAGCAAAGTAATCCAAGGAGGTCGAGCAGCATGATTTCGAACATCAATAGAAAAACAAAAAAGATGTCAAGTCAAACAACTACTTCTACTCTATAAAGTTATAAGGCCTCGAAGGCCACCAAAACCTACCACAAAGAGATAACAAGTTACCTTTTGTTTTTCAAAATAAAAAGTTGCTAGACAAGCAGCTAGGAAGCGTCAGCAAATAAATAAAAAAGTTCTAAAAGAGCCTACAAGCCGGGCCAACTACACAAATTCTCAAGAAGAGATCAACAAGCATCGGGAGCCTTCTCGGCAGCATCAGGACAAGGAGAAGGAGGGCGAGTCTGAATCGGCACAGCATCCACAGTCCCATCCTCCCGATTCAGGATCTGACAATCCAAGTCGGGCACAGCAGGAGGAACCGAAGAAGTCGGCACTTTGGTAGAAGACACAGGGGGAGGAACAACATCATCATCATCACCCTCATCATCAGGGACAATCTTGCCATCCCTGACTATATTATCCAGGCTAAAAAGGGTGAGGTCGGCTTCGGGAGCAATGACCTGAACTTGCTCCCTCAAGTTCTCATAAGCAGCAGTCACGCTGCCAACGAGATGACTTTGGAGCTCAGCATAATCTTCCCGAACACTGTCAAGCTCCCCCCTCAGGCGCATCACCTCCCGATAAGATGAAAGGTAACTCTCCTTGTGCATCAGGACTGCGTCCTCAGCCAACCTCAAAGAAGCCGCCACTGACTGAGAACTCGCCTCCTCATTCTTCAAGTCCTTCTCCAACTTGGCTACCTTCGTCTCAAGCTCCCTCCTCCATAAACGCTTTAGTAGCGTGGAGAGGGAGATTCTGAGCAGTCCGATATATGGCAGTCGACATATATGTAACGACCCAACTTCTAGCATGTCTAGATCATACTAGAAATCGAATGTTACCAACTTGTTTTTTTCCTTTTTGTATTATTAATTAATAAATATAAGCCTGTACGTTGTTAAAACCCCGCGAATTTTACAAGTAAATTTTTTTTAACAAGAATAATTTAAAGTCGCATACTTTCCATATATCAAGGGATAATTAAACGTTCACATACATAAGTCAAAGATAACAGAATATGGAACAACACACTATAATATACATCATGTTACAGAAGTGGCTCAGTTATATAAGCGTAGAGCTATAGTACAGCACCCCTAAGTCAGTGACTCGTATAGTTTATACATATATGTACATAAGATGCCCCAGGGCCTGGCCTGACCAAAAGCCCCTAAGCTGGCACCCAGGCTAGCCTAACTCTATGATATGTCTATTCCCTCTAATCATGCTAACAAAAGTGAGGGAGACACTCTAATGTACTGAAGTTAGACTAGGCGTCTCAAAAAGTCTCCTCAATCCTGGTCCAGAGTACCTCACGGAAAATCACCGGGCGAATGGTGATGCTCGCCTGCTGGCGCCTCGCCTGGCTCATCGTCATCGCTGTCAGAGGAGATAACTATGAAGTTAAGATCTTCCTCTGGATCTTCTTCTTCCTCGTTCTCTTCTTCTGCTGGAGTGATAATAGAGGAACCACTGCTGGTCACAGGGAACATAAAAGGATAGCTACCAAACAAAATACAGTCGGGAGAAGGAGGTGGCATCTGCTCCTCAGGATGAGGTATCCCAGGTCTGCCGGGGTGTAACCAAGATAAAGGAAAGTCATAGGGTGCATCAGGATTAAAGTATGCTGTCCTAATAGGGTACTGGAAAGGTCTACCACGAACTACATAATTATGGATACGAGGTACCGCACAGTAGATGTAATACTCACCACGCACCGGGTCCTCGTGGATGTACGGTGGATCAATCTCGTAGAATAGGACTCCCGTGTCCATCTGTAGAGGTGTAAGGGGTAAGAACTGGGGAGTTCTTAGTAAGGTCGGGGTTTACAGTTAAGTTCATTTCTAATGTCCGTGGTCATAGAAGTATAAATAAATATAGAGTAATATGTACATAACGGCAACATAAACTAACACATGAACAAGAGAAAAAATAGGAAGTAAATGCACATTCACACATTAATATGCAATCACACAGTTATGCTCAAACAAACAAGGAATAGAACAAGAACACAAGAAGATAAGCAATAAATAATGCACAAACAAGTATGATGCATGTCTGTCCCTACTGTAGGTAATGAGCTCATTTGTCGGTTTCGACCCGCACCCGACGCAATCCGACCCTCCAAGTCAGATAAGGCCTTCCCAGAACTTAATCCCAGATTAAGTACCGCATACCCTCTACCAAGTACTCTCAACTTGCAGGGCTGGTATTTGCTCAAATCTCAATATACCGCAGGTATGCGAATCAGGCCTCTACCAAGCATTCAGCTTGCAGGGCTGGTACATCTCTACCGCAGCCTGTCTGGGAAACAACATCACAATACGGGCGTCCCCGCATAATATTCACAAGCATCGCTCGAAGGCTCATAAGTCACATATAACCATACTTTTCATCACTTAATAATCATCTTCATCATCTTTCCACAATCATAAATCAAGCATCACAACATCACAGTGAGCTCATTTTACAATTCTCTGCTTACTCTGTAAGGTCAAACACACTGCTATATAGCTTTTAATTCCTTTTCTTTCCAACATGTATGAAAGTTTCTAAAACCTCTTTCATTACCATACATACCTCAATACTTTCTCTTGAACTCTTCCTTCCTGAGACTTTTAGGAAAAACTGTCTTTTTATCAATATTTTATTATTAATAATAAAATAATATTATTAATAAAATAATATTAACAATAAAATAATATTTTAATATTAAAATAATAATATTTTATTCAACTTTCAAAAATTACATTTTGACCCCTGAACTTTTTGAAAATTGCATTTTGACCCCTTAACTTTTAATATTTGCACTTTGGACCCTTAACTTTTCTTTAATTAACTTTCAACCCCAAACTTTTTAATAATTATAATTTGATCCCAAAATCATCAAAACCAACATTTTTCTTGTCCTTCAAAGACCAAAAATATTTTTCCAAAAGTTCATCAGATTTCAGCTTGATTTTCAACTAGTTTTTCAATCTTTTCGGTAACCGATTTTTACCTGATTTTAACCAAACCAAAGAGCAACGTTTAAGCCATCAAATACACATCAAAAACACATCAAATATCATGAATTTCATGGCTGTAAAGCCACATTTTCCAGCAGCAACAACAACAACTTCAGAACCATCAAAAACTTGATTTTCAAGCATTAAACAACAGGATCTCATGATCAAACCATCACACAAACACTCAAAATCAAGCTTCAAGCAACAAGAGCTGATTTAACACTTCAAGAACCAAACCAATCATTGATTAATTTACCAAACCTTACCTCCTTTGCTGCTGTCCAAGATTGCACTAAAAACAAGCTTCCAGAAGCACTTTTACGCCTATTTTAACATCAAAAACAACTTTAGAATCTTATGAACCATGAAGGCTGAAGCTTCATGATGATGAAAATAAGGTTTTACTCACCTTAAGGTAACTAGAAATCACGTTTTCTTGGAGCTTTTGGTGATTGAATAAGAGATCCTAAGAGAAAACATGAAGAAAACATCATTAACTTAAGGAACCACCATGGCCGAATCTTCAAGGAGGAGGAGCAGCCTTCATACCTTGATTTACTCTATGAAAAGTGACATAGAAATGAAGAGGAGGAAGAGGTGAACACTTTGGTAAGATTAGATTTTTGATAGGGGTTTCGGTTTGAGAAAAAACGGAGAAAGTAGCTCAGGTGTTCATGGAAGCTTCATGGTTTTCTTTCATGGTGTTCTAAGCTTTTCCAAGAACAAAAATGATAGCCAAGCTGTCCTAGGGAGGCCGTGGCTTTTGGATGATGATTATCCAAAAGTTACTTGTCAAAATATCTCAGAAAAGGATAATTACTAAAACTAGATGTATTAGAACTTAAGTAATTACACTACTAATGGATAAACATTAAGTTACTTAGTGTAAATGACACTAGTAACTGGATAATCATAAGAATAAAAGATATATGATGAAGCATTAGCAGTGCTAAGTTCATCTAAGAATGCCGGTATTATCCGTTACCGGTAGATTTCAAGCTCAGTTATTATATTACTAAATATAGATCAACATTAATCACAGTAGAGAAGATAATAATATAATATTCTGAATAAAATAATAATATATGAATATTATATTAATATAATTTTCTCTCGAAATTCATGACCGGTTCGTCACATAGAGATTAACCACGGAAATCAGAATTTTGAAATTTGGGCCCGAAGTGGCTCAAAAACGTAACTCTTCGCGACGTGCCTACTTAGATTAGGAGAGGTGTCTTGTGCAATCAAGCTGCTGACTCAGCAGCTTGATGATGCAGCACCTGTGCAATGGAGGTGCTTATATGCATAGAAATTCCTAAAAATTCTGTAAAAATTCCGTTTGATCCCGAAAAAGCGCCGTTTCTTCGGGGCTACGCCGTTACAATATACGCCATCTTCACATGATTTCGGGCCATAAATTCCAAGTGATGGAGGATGGACACATCGTCCATGGAGAGAGCGCCGTAGGGACCGATTTGTTGATCCACGAATTCAATAGCATTAAAATCAGGAGCATCGAGGTCAAAGGGTTCAGCAGTCTTTTGTTTTTTATTGAGAGGAGTAGCAGAGGTAACGTGAGGATCTACCAAATGAACTCGGGGTGTAGGGATCACTTTCTTCACCCCGGCGGAACTCTGCACTGATGGCTTCTCGCGCACTTGGGAGGATCCCTCCCCAGCTGCCTTGGCAGCAACATTTCTGGCAGCAGTCGCCTTCTGCGCCCTCTTAAAAGCTTTCATGTATTCACTATTCTTCATTGCCTCTGCAAATAAAACAGAAAATCAGTTACAAGTCAGACAAGTCGGAAAGACAGCTACAAGCAACATACACGGATAATAAAGAATACGCAAAGATACCCAGTTCAGTTTGAAGAAGAGAAGGATTGGTTAGAAATTTCTTTGTGTCGAGATGGGGAGCTTGACCCCAGCGTTCTTCCAGGATAGTCACAAAGGCTCGCTCAACATCATCCAACATCTCCCACGAATATCGGGAGACCCTCATGTCTTTTTGCCATTCCAAGGGAAAAGCAGGTTCGTCATTTTCATCCAGAAAAAAGGGCCGAGCTCCTTCAACAGCTCGGACCTTGAAAAAGTAGTTTTTAAAATCACGGAACGACTCGTCAAACATGGAGAAAACCTTCTTTCCCTGGGTAGAACAAAAGGAGACCCAAGCTGACTTCTTTTTTACCACACCGGGCTTAGTCAAGACAAACAGATAGAAAAAGAGATACTGGGAAGCAGGAATACCAAAGCCATTGCACAGCAATTGGAAAATTTTAATGAAACCCCAGGAATTGGGGTGAAGTTGAGAAGGGGCAACATTACAAGACCATAACAGGTCGGTTTCAAATTTGGTAAAAGGAAGGGTGATACCCAGCTGGCCAAAGAAAAAATCATAAGCATAAAAGAAAGGGCGACCATCAACAACCCGAGTTGAAAAGCAGACTCTCTCGTCAGAAGAGGGAGGGACAAGTTCATAGTTCTTCTCATCACCAGAATTACTACAGATACTGTGAAACTGCCTAAGCTGAGCACAAAATTCAGAATCAACCAGCGAGACACACATGAGAACCATGGAGTCCACCCAATCGGCCATACCCGCGGGAACCTGGGAAGGCATCTCTACAATGTTATTTCGGGAAGACATGAGGTCAACTAAATCCTACAAAAGAAAAGAAGAATGGATTACTCAAAAACATCTCGGACAGAGGGCAAAACATCTCGACGGACGAATAAACAAAAAAGGGAAAACCCCAAGACTTAAGACAAAGGTCTTGGGGCATCCCTTGGAGGCAGTAAACAAAGCAAGGTCTTTAAGTTATTTCTACAACCGACATCCCGGAACTCATCAAAATAAAATCCAGAAAACAAAGGAAGCAAAAAATGCAAAAGGTCCACCCTCCTACAGTTTATCGGCGGAAAAACAGCAAAGGCGCAGACTTTTTCGAAATCGAGCAAAAAATCATCAGCAAGGAGCAAGCACTAACACCGAACACGCCAAATAGAAATCATCAAAAGGTGCAAAACTTTGTCAGAATAAAAAAGAAATCTCCAAACAAAGCGAGGAACAGATGCAGATTCTCTATCGATATCAGTCAGGAAAAACACATTACAGTGACAAGCGAATACAAGACCACGAAAAAGATTCAAACTTTCCAACATGCAAAATCAAAGCTTCACTAAAAAACTAAAGACGAAGCTATGAAAGAAGCAAGAAAGCTAGTACCAACCTGGAAAAAGTAGCAAGCTTCAGGAAAATTGAGGATGGAAGACGAAATCGGGAATTGCCCTCTCACGAGCAAAGAAGCACGAACAAAAGCAGAAACTACAAAAATGCCGGGCGAAAACAGAAGCTTCAGAAAAATCACCAAGCGACGTCGCAAGAAAAGTTGAAATGAGGGTGAAAGGCAAAAAATGAATAAGTGCGAAGAAGTTACGAAAAGGGCGAAGGAGAGAAACCGTTTCTTGAATGCAAAATTCAAAAAATAGAGAAGTTAGGGGAAACGGGGCAATTAAATGCGGATATTAAAACCGCTTGCATTCCCAAAAAAGCGCTAATACAAAAGCGCGTGCTTATATAGGAAAAACGTTCTACATTCAAAAAGCTGCTACAAAAAAGAGTCGACAAAATGCTTGAGTTCGGCTTCGCTACAAGAAGGACCGAAGTTAAGGACTCGACCTCGACAAAGAAGACCGAGCTCAAGCAGGGGCACTGTTCATACCCTAGGTCGAGCTATCCGACCTGGGATGATTAACGACAAAGCGACCGACCTCTTTAGGTCAAGCGGACCGACTTCTTCTTAAAGAACTCGGCCAAATCGACAGGAAAGCCCATAAAGGGCCCAAGTAGAGGAACACGACCCAAATTCAAAGGCCGACCAATCCTATAGAGATAAGGGTGGTTCCCTTGAAGATAAGCTGACCTCAACTCAAAGATAAAGATAAGATAAGATAACTAACTTATCTTATCTAGAAAGGTCACTCTACAACTACTATAAATACACTGGAGCACCCAGGTATAACTCATACTCTGATTCTACATAAAACCTGCTTAATACCCATGCTAACTTAAGCATCGGAGTCTCTTGCAGGTACCCCCCACCCTCTGGTGACGAAGGATCAGCAGTACAGTCAATCCAACAAGTCGGACGCACCCGCTCCGGCCGTCATCCACCGACCGGACACGTCGGCTCCGACCAGTACAGAAGATCTCATCCGAGATCGACCTCCAATTTCAGGTAACCCTCAGAACACTGTGTTAACTGCTTCAGCCCAAAGAAATTTTGGAACATTACTCTCACAAAGCATAGCTCTTGTCATCTCTTGTATGCTTCTGTTTCTTCTTTCCACAACACCATTTTGTTGTGGTGTTCTTGGACAAGAGAAGTTGTGAGATATTCCAAATTCCTCACAAAAGGATTCGAACAAATTATTTTCAAATTCAGTTCCATGATCGCTTCTTATAGAAGAGATTTTCAAATCCTTTTCATTTTGAATTTTCTTGCAAAAAGGTTCAAAAACCGAAAAGGCTTCATTTTTGTGTGCAAGAAATAAAACCCAACCAAACCTAGTATAGTCATCCACAATCACTAAACCATAATGTTTACCACCTAGGCTTCGAGTTCTTCTTGGACCAAATAAATCAATGTGTAGCAACTCAAGTGGTCTTTTAGTAGAGATGTCTTCCTTTGGTTTAAAAGAACTTTTTGTTTGTTTTCCCATTTGGCAAGCATCACAAGTGATGTCTTTGTCAAACTTTATCAAGGGAAGACCTCTTACTAATTCTTTCTTTACAAGTTTGTTTATTTGAAACATACTTGCATGGCCCAATCTCTTGTGCCATAACCACTTTTCAGATTCTTTAGAGTGAAAACAAGCTACATTTTGATCTTTTAGTTCATCGAGAGTAAGTCCATACATATTATTGAAACGCTTGGCAACAAACATCACTTCATTTGTCTTTTCATTAATAACACAACATTCAAGCCTTTTGAAAACAACTAAATATCCCAAATCACACAGCTGACTTATACTCAAAAGATTGTGCTTCAAACCACATACCAAAAGTACATCATCAATGATAGTAGATTGCTCATTACCTACTTTTTCAACAGCAATGATTTTACCTTTACCATCATCTCCAAAGGTCACAAAGCCTCCATCATACTTGTTTAGTTTGATGAAGTAGGTTGACCTTCCAGTCATGTGCCTTGAACATCCACTATCCATGTACCACATGTCCTTTTTGTTCTTGGATGCTAGGCAAATCTGCATGATGAGTTTCAAGTAGCCTTAGGTATCCAAATTAATTTGGATCCTTTGAAGTTAATCCATCTTGGTTGCCCAAGTGCATTGAAATCACAAACAACATTGTAGACTTTGTTTCCTACAACTCTCTTTTCAATGAAGCATTGTTCATATGAGTGACCAATTTTCTTGCAATTAACACAATGATTTTCTGATGTGTGTCGCTGAAACTTAGGTGAGTTAAATTGCTTGAAGTGATTAAATGGTTGAAATTTTCTGGTTCTTGGAGGAGATGCATTTCCTTTAACAAACTGATTTTTGTTATAATTGTTCCTCTTTGCAAAAATGTTTTCACCAGAATTTTTAAAACTCTTTGAATTTTTCGAAAATGAGGTTTTGTTATAGAAAAATGGTTTCTTGAAAGCAGCCTCATTTTTCGAAATATAACCCAAACCTGGCCGGTTTGAACTCGGTCCAGTTCTTGGTGAAGACTCGGTTTCACTTGTGTATGCTTCATCAAATTTTTCTTTACAATTTGAAACATATCCGATACCTGATTTGCTTGGTATGAATTTGGTATTTGATGAAGAAGCCACAAATTTTATAGAGGAAGTATTAGAAACTGCATCTTCCTTGGCTATGTAGCCTAAACCAGATTTTTCAAACAATGGTCTTTGACTTGCAAGTAATTTGTCCAAGTTGCTAGAACCTTGAGCAAATTTTGCTAAGTCACTATTCAGCCTTTTAATCATATCATTTAATCTTTCATTTTCAGCAATTAACTCATGAGAAGGATCCACAATGTGCTTTCCTTTTAATTTTTCAAGTTCAGATTTTAGAAATCTGTTTTCTTCAATGATGTCCAAAGCACATTCAGTTTCCTTCACTTTTTCTTTTAAAAAATCATTTTCATCTCTTAACACATCTCTTTCAGATCTGCATTCATTGTATTTATCAAACAGTTTTGATGTGTTTAAAGTGAGATCATTAATAATAGCATGCAAGTCCTCAATGGTCAAATCATAATAGTCTACCTCATCAAGATTGTTGTTTCCAGCCATGAAGTAGTCTTTGTTATCTCCTTCAAATTCTTCTTCTTCATTTGAGTCATTCTCAAGATCCTCCCAAGCTGCCATGAGTACTCTTTTCCTTTCCTTCTTTCCTTTGTCCTCCCTTTTGAGCTTTGGACAGTTTAGCTTAAAGTGTCCAGCCTCCTTGCAATGATGGCACATCACCTTGCTCAAGTCTATCTTGTGCTCCTTTGAACTTGAACCCTTGTATTTGCCCTTGTTCTTCATCATCCTTCTAAATCTCCTAGCAAAAAACAAAAGCTCATCATCTGAAATACCATCACTAGACTCACTCTCTTTCGGTTCTATTTGTGACTTGAGGGTTATTCCCTTTTTCTTTGAGTCGGTGTTTGTGTGTGTGGCTTCATAGGCAAGGAGTTTTCCTCTCAGCTCATCATAGGTTATGGGACTTAGGTTGTTACTTTCGGTTAGGACAGTGGCAGTGGTTTTCCATTCTTTTGTGAGGCTTCTAAGGAGTTTTCTCACCAAGGTTTGTTCTGCATAGTTTGTACCCATAGCATCAAGGTTGTTGATTATGATTGAGAATCTCTCAAACGCTTCATCAATGCTTTCTCCATCCTTCATGCTAAACATCTCGTACTCTTTTCGCAGCATATCAATCCTCGTTTCTTTTACTTGTTTGGTGCCTTCGTGTGTAACCTGGAGTTTTTCCCAGATTTCTTTGGCTGTCTTGCATCTGGACACCTTCCGGTACTCTTCAAAGCTGATAGCACAGTGAAGAAAGTTGATTGCTTTGGCATTCAGCTTTATCTTCTTCTTATCATCTTCATTCCATTCAGCTTCTTCTTTTGGAGTCACCACTCCATCAGTACTTGTTTTTGTTGGGATCTTGGGACCGCTCACAATAATCTTCCATAAGTTGTAGTCAATGTATTAGATGAAGATCCTTATCCTTTCATTCCAGTGGGAGTAGTTCTTCCCGTTGAAGAAAGGTGGCCGGTTGTTTGACTGGCCTTCAGTGAGGGTGTAGGCAACTGTGGTTGTGCCCAAGTTGTTCGCCATTGGATCTTTGCTCCAAGCGGTTAAGCTTGATTCTTGAGACCTTAGCTCTTGATACCAATTGAAGGTTGTGGTAGGCTTAGAGAAGGGGGGTTGAATCTATGCCTTCATTTTAAGTTGCTGTTATTATCCTTTTAAGACAAACTTTCAATTCTGATTCTGTTTGTACTCAGCAGCGGAAATTTATGAGACAATTTATTTTTGTCTCATGAATATCAGAAAACAGAACACAGCAGAGAAGAGAAAAGCTAACACCAGCATGTATTCTGGTTCGGTTGCCTTGTGCTATGCAACCTACGTCCAGTCTCCTCCACAACTATGGAAGAATTTCACTATAGTTAACAGTATTACATACACCAATTTCACAGGATTGACCCAATTCTTTCACACTCAAGTTCTAACCTAACTTGATATTGGCTATGCTAATACCTAACTATTCACTCTTAGTGCTAACCCAACTAAGAAAGGGATACCTTACAGGTACAAGCTACAAGACATAGACATACCTAAAGAAATCAGAAAATAACTCTAGGCTTTTCTCTCAAGTGTATCACTCAGCCTTTTTTCACTCATGGCTTTTACTTGAGCTTTCTCACAATGCCTTTTCTCACAAGAAATTACAGAAAGATAAACTTAGAAAAGTACATTACAATCTGTAAAACATGAAGGAGATTGACTTCATCAACAGCCTCTTTGCTATGTGCAAAACCAGATTTGCAAACCTCAGATACAGTTCTTCAGTATTGGCCGAATGCTTCTTTGAAAGAAAGCATTATCCAAGTAGAGGAACTTCTTTACAGAACACAACTCACAAACTCTGGTTTTCTCTCCTTGCTTTCTGA
Organism: Arachis ipaensis; assembly: GCF_059453495.1. NCBI lineage: Eukaryota > Viridiplantae > Streptophyta > Magnoliopsida > Fabales > Fabaceae > Arachis > Arachis ipaensis. Next base: position 10,361,237 of record NC_142440.1, read on the forward strand.
ATGAGCAGCAAGCTTCTTTTATCTCATTGCATGTTGCTTGGTTCTTCTTCCAAGGTCAACACCTTGAGCCTTGAGCTTCACCAACCCACAGATTCACCTTTTTTACCTTAATCCTTAGAGTAGAAACTTTGCTTCTGACTCCTTCATCTTGGCCGAAAGCCACAAAGCAGTAACCATAGAAATCTTCTCATGGTCAACTTGATCTTAGCCATTGAGAAACTACTTGGTCCCCAAGTATCACTTGTGACCGTGGATCTGAAGCAGAATAGGGCAGAGACCAACTTTCCCTTGAATGCCATTTTCGGATAGAGCAGAGAGTTGGGAAGAAGAGAAGAAGATCTGATTCATGCATGAGATGGATTACCTTTAACTTAAGCTTGATTTGGTTTAGATTTTTTGTTTTAGCTTCTGTGTTTCAAGCTTAAACTTTCTCTCTCTTGCTTCTTTGGTTACTAGCTTAAGGAAGAAGATTTTTCTCTCTTTCTCTTTCTTACTTTTCTGAAGCTTTGATTTGACTTGATTAGAGAGGAGAGGAACGTTGCTTCTGGTAAGGCAAGATGGAGGGAATTGAAAAACAATTCGGGCTTGGATCGGGTTCTTCTCAAGTTCAGCCCGTTGGTGCCTTGTCTTACTTCTTGGAAGACTTTTTGCTTGAGATGAATGACTTGGGCTTGTCTTTATTTTCACTTACCATTCAGCCTAATAGCATATTTCTTTTGTTTGATGTTGGGCTGCTGCAACACTTGTTTTTAGCCTGCATCATTTATCAAAAATAATCAAAACTAATTAGGTGATTAGCCCACTAATCAAATGTTTGTCATCATCAATTCTATTAATTAATTTCTTAACTCAACACTTTGGGAACCCTCAAGTTGAGAGGAATTGCTTAATTTGTTCCCGAAAGTATATACTCCTTATTATTTTTCTTTTCTGTTTTCTCTGTGGGGTCTCTGACCCCCGATGTCCACCAAAAAAAAAAATTCTTTAACATCTTTTTTATTATATAAAAACCACCACCACTACCACTATTTTTTCTCTATTACCACTGGCACAATTTTTCTACTATTATTTATAATTCTTAAACTAATCAACAAATTCAATCATACAAAACATCATTAAATCTAATAAATATTAATTAAAATTCAAATGCATAAAAAAATAAATATACAATTAAAAAAAAGATAATTAAAAACTCAGATGGAAGAGACATAGTGAGAAATGAATTTAGAGGTAGAAGAAAATAATTGCATGAAAGAGAGGCAGATTCAGAGAAAAGGGAGGAAAACATATTTAAAAGCTAGCAATACTAGAGACGATAACAAACACGACTTAAAGCAGAGGTAGTAGAAGATTTGGAAACAAAGAGCAGAAGCAACGGTAAATAGAAATGACAATGACTGTGATGAAGGATCTTAATTTGGAAGAAAAAAAGATGGAGGAGATCTGAAAGTGATGAATCGAAAGGATATGAAATATGAGGAAGGACAAAGGGAGAAGGCAAGGAAGGAAAAGTGAAGAAATGAGGGCATTAACGCGACGTGTGAAGGAGGGAAGTAGTGTGTAAGGTGGATGAAGAAGGAAGAAGGAAGAAGGAAGAGGGAGAAAAGTGATCGTGAAAGGAGATCAGAGAAAGGGAAAGGTGAGAGGGAATAAAAGGGATTAGGTTTAGTGTTACGATAAGGTCAAAATTAGAATTTAATAAAAAAATAGACAAAAGTGAAAAATTTTGTGTCTTAAGAGATGTGGTTTAGTGTCCCATGATAAAGAAGAGATACTAAAGACACATATTTCATCTGCACTTGTGTGTCAGCGTGTACATAAAAAAATTGTGTCTTATTAAACAAATGGTGGACGTGTGTCGTCGTGTCTATATCTCTGGTAGACATAGACACTAAAGCTCCATTTGGTGATGTATATAATGAGACATAGACATAAAAAATACAGACATATAATATTTGTGTCTATGTATTGTATTTGGGAAAAACAAACAAGATACACAAATATTCAAAAAAGACTGAATTGTCCTTAATTCAACCATAAGTTTTACCACCACCACCATTGCATACCTATCACCCCAAACACTGTCATCATTATTGAGTTGTTATCTCTTCCAATATCATCTCAAATCATCATTCAAAAATTAAATATGCAATTTTTGTTGAAAAAAAAAAACAGAGAACCAAATCCCAAAGTTTATCAAATATTAAACAAAATTCAAATAAATAAAAAATTAAATGTACAATTTTTTCTTGAAAAAATAGAGAACTAGAACCCAGAGTGAGAGAGGAAGAAGATGATTGTAAGGAAAAGCGGAAGAAGTAGAGAACTAGAAGGAGAAGGCAGCAGGAAAGAAAATGACGAAGACAACCACTTGGAGGAAGAGAGGCGGAGGTGGAACCAAAAGAGTTAAATTGAGAGAAAGAGGGAAAGACATAGCAGATCTAGAAGGTGGAACTTGGATATGAAAGAAGTGGAAGAGAGATAGAACGAATTTGAAAGAGGGAGAGCGCAATGAGGCAGCCTCAACAGCGATAATGAGACAGAATGCGGAGGAATGTGCGTCCATGAATAGGCAGAGGAACGCGACGGTCCATGACAAATTGGACGGCGGCGACGTCAAAGGGAGAGGAAGAGATGACAGTTGAATTTTCATTGTTAAGGATAGAGGAAGGTAGAGGGCGGAGGTTAGTGACTGGTGAAAAAGGAAGAGCTGGTGGCGAAATCTGAGTGAAGAAGAAGAAAAAGAAAGGTTCAGGGAGATGAGAGGAAAAAATTTGAAAATTTAAAAATTAAATAAGGGTAAAAGGATAAAAAATTAGTGTCTCACAAGTTGTATATCAATATCTCAACTATTTGGAGGTACACAAATTTAATATTTCTGTATCCATAAAAATTCTGTGTCTTACCAAACTAAATATAAGATATGTGTTACCGTATTCATGTCTCTCTAAGACATGGACATCAACCAAGCTCTACCTAAACAAACACTACATTGAAGAACACAAAGATCAAAAGGTAAATGAGAGTCTACATATTTTATTTATATATCAGTATATCACATAAAAAAACTATGTATACAATTACGCATTTTTTTGTATAAATAATTAAGATCAGACCATCATGTCAAAAATTATTTTATAAATGGAGTTAATATAGGTGAATTGCTTTACTATTGGTCGTATGCGTGTTGTACGCGTGTATAAGTGTCGCAGCTATTCACACCGTGCGAGGTACGACTGTAGGAGCACCTGCTTCACGCTCTTAGCGAGAAGATTGCTTTGTTGACACGAAGAAAGAAGAAAAGAACCAAAAAAGAAAAAGCAAATAGAGAAATGGAGAATAAAATCAGAGAACAAAGAAATAAAACAAGAGAGGAAGAAAAGAACATGGAAAGTGGGGGAGGAAGAAGAAGGAAAGAGAGAAGGAAGAAGGCAACAATGGTGAGAATCACTGCCACTGATGTTGTTCCCGAGATAGAGGGAAAGTAAGGGGGATGAAGGTTGAAAGAGAGCATGAAGGTGAGATAGAAAGGGAGAGCGATGGGTTGCTGATAGGCCATCGCGGATGTGGCTCACTTTGTCAACCCGCTGTCGTTGCTGCTACTAGAGAGGAGGTCATCGAATTTTGCCTCTACTCTTGCTGTGCTCCTCTGTTTTATTTGCTTTTGTTCATCATCCTGCTTCTATTTAATTTGTTGAAGTTGTCACAGACAAAGGTATTGTTGTTAGTGCTGTCAGAGCTGCCAAAACTATCATCGGTGACAGAAAAAGAAAAATTCACCGAAAAATTTGATCTATAACTTTACATGGTCTTATGGTTAAGTGCTAATTTTTTAAAAATTGATTTACTAGGAATTAAATTTTCAAACATAACTTTCATCTTTTCATAAATTTGGATCTTCTTGAACATTGATGATTAAAATACAAAAAATATTTGTTTTAATTTTTCACAAATTACGCATTCAATTTTTTCAATAAAATTGTAACAATTCTTCTTTCTCTTTTCGAGATGTATTAAAAAAAAACTCTTCTCACTCTTTGCAAGATACATTTTAATAAAATAGTTAAATTAAACTAAGTTTTATTTTTAACAAATTAGACTTATAATATATTTAACTGGTCTGAACCTAACCTACAACTTATTATAAACTTTATTTTAAGTACTAAACATATCTCGTTATTAAACTTGACTTAACTTAAAACCTAATAAAAAATATGATATATGCAATATACTAAATCCAATTCTTATAATAATATTTAAATTTTTAAAGTATTTAAAATATGAAAAAATATTTATAATAAAATATAATAATATTAAAAATTTTTAAATTTATTTTAATTATAAAAATTATTTTTATATTTATTTATATTTGATCAAATATGCCTGACAAATTTATCAGACCATTTTATAAATCTAAACTTGTTCTATTAATAAAATTAGATTTTTAAATTAGTCTAAATTTAAAATTATTTTATGACAGACCAGACCGAAAATAAACTAAATTGCAAACATGAGCAAAGTATTTGGCCTATTTTACTCTTAATTAGAAGCAAATTTTTTTTATTTTTAAAACAAAAACAAAAATGCTTCTCACACAATGGAAGAAGTCCCAAATTAATCTCCACATCAAGCTATATTTCCACTTAGTCCCATTTTAAAGCATAATTCCAAAAAAAAATTCATATAAAGATTTTTTTTACCACATCATACTAGGTTAATTAGACACTATCATAATGTTAATGCATAGTGCTGACAATATATATCTTATCCATGGGTATTCAATTCGGATCAACCCATTCGTATAGGGTTGTTTACTTGATCCGTTGCGGGTAGGATAGGATGCGGTGCGAATTTACCTGCGGATAGGGTAGCATATAGATTTAGGGTATACTATACCCTACTCTATCTATACTCCTAATATATTATAAAATATATATGTAAAAATTATGTATGTACTAAAAAAAGTGAATGCTAAACCCACAATTTTTCTTTTATAAAAATTTGAAATAACCACTAAGTTAGTTGATGATCATATTATTTGTAATTTTATGTTAGATTTTTTTAAGATTTTATTGTTTTTAATTTAATTTGAACTTAGTTTTTTATTTTTTATTTTATTAATATGTATAAAATTTGGAATTGTTGAATTTTATATTTGTTTGAAATTTTTTTATTTTCTATGAATAGAGTCGAGTAGGGTAGGGTTTAGAATTTTAAGGTACGGATAGGATTAGAATTGAAAAATTTTCAACTTGCAGATAGAATAGGGTAAAATTTTAAAAATATTTTTAACCGCAAGTAGAGTAGTTAGGATAGAGTCCAAACTCTATCCTACCCTACCCATTGCCAAGAGATAATACTTAATTTGATATTTGAACTTGCATGCAAGCCTCAATTTAGTCCCTAAAATTTCAATTGTCTTTATTTAGTCTTCAAACTTTGTGAACATATCTCATGTTAGTCCTTGAAACAATTTTCAACATACAAACGTTAACGGAATACTGTCGTGAATAGCCGGATGTCACACTAAATTTTGTAAAATGATGTCATTTTAGTTTTGGCACTCAAATGACCCAAAAATAACATCGTAAATGGTGTTTATTAAAATTGTACCTAACAAAATAAGTGATACGATGCCGTTTTTAAGCTATTTAAATGTCAAAATCAAAACTGCATCATTTTATAAGTTTTAACGTGATATCTGATAGTTTATAACAGCACTCCATTAATATTTTTATACTAAAAATTATCTCAGAGACTAAAATAAGACACGTTTATAAATTTTAAGACTAAATAAAAATAATTAAAATTTCAAAACTAAATTAGAACTCACGTATAAATTTAGAGACCAAATTAAATATTAATTCATTGCGAATCCTATTAATGCACGATACAGTAAAAATTTAAATAGCCAAATTTGTCATATAGTCGCATATCCATGTGCCAACTATTAGAACCGGAACAAAAAATAATACAATAGCATCTTTTCACAAGAAAATTATATGGTACAGATCTAAATCTGTACAGATTTAAAGATTTGCTTACTTAAACCACACTTTTTAAAGCCACACTTTTCACTTAAAACCGTAGCTCTTCACAAAGAAAAGCGTCACCTAATGGAAAAAAGTAAATTAGAAGATTTAAGAGAAGAAATAATTAAGTTATCAAAATTAATAGATCAAAAATTAATGATTTTAACTAATGTCAACTGTAATGACACCGAATTCTTAAAATCAATACAAAATGATTTTTCTCAAAATCTTTATTTTACTATAAGCTTTATTGAAGGACTTCAAAAACCTGAAAAAACTTATTTTTCACACGGAATTTCTAAGAAATGTTATCATGGAAATGATTCCCCACATCTTTATCATACTTTTAACCCACAATTAAATTCTATAGTAGATATGCTTGAAGAAATACTAGTATCCATAAAATTTCAAAGAAATAAGGAAAAAGAAAATTCAAAAGAAGAAAAAGTTCAAAATATAATCAACATAACAGATTTAAAAGTAAAACCACCACTAAAATTATGAATATTGAAGAAAAACTAGAAGAAGTTACAATGCTTTTTAAACAATTAAAAATGGCTCAAGAAAATAATATTATGGAACAAGGATGTCAGATAGAAGAAGAATTAGTAAATTCTGAAAATATAGAAAATGAAGAACACATCCTAGATTATTCAAGTGACGAAGAACCAGCAATTCCAATACAAGTAAAAAATGAAGCTGGAACATCTAGGGATAATCAATCTCAATTTAAATGGGAAACAGGTTTTGATAATTATGCTTTTAAAAAAGGATTTATAAATAAAGATTCAAAATATACAAAAATACCATCAAAATACGTTCCTAAAATCCAGGAAATGGAAGGAGAAAGAATGCTCGATTTAGACTGTAAAACAAATGAAAAAGAAATTTTCGAAAACTGGTTGAATTCCTTCTTATTAGAAGCCTTTACTAATCCAAAACTTAATGAATTATCTGGAAGAGACATTTGGAATTACATAGGGTTTCATACTAAAGGAGCTATAAGAGATTATATGACATCAATAGAAAACCAAATAATAGAAGAATTAGCAACAAAAACAACAGCTTATGATAAGATATTATATATAATGATGATTCTATATAAAGAATTTTTTGGAAAAAATATTATAGATCATAAACAAGAAGTCTATAATAAAGAATATCAAGAAGCAAAAAACCATTTAGCTAACATTCACATATATGATCTATGTAATGTGGAGTCTTATATATGTGAATATAGAATACATTATTACAAATTAAAAGAAGAAGATAAAAATCATTATCTTAGTATGTATATAACAAAACTTCCATATCCTGCTAACGAATTTATTATGGGAAGATTTATAAGAGAAATAAATAGAGGAACAATTGAAAATAATTTTGGTGGAGCAACCTCTGCAATAAGAGAGGAAATAAAAGAACGTTGTATGCAAGAAGTAACTCAAAAAAGATTTGCAAATATAATTAGAATTTGCTGTCAGGATAATGAAGAGATACCTCAAAAATATGGTCTTAATAAAAATTTTCAAAGAAAAAGAAAATATCAATTTAGAAAAAGAAAATACTATCCAAACTGGAGAAAAAAGAGGTATTTTAGAAAAAGAAATAACAATAAAAAAGAAAATTGTAAGTGTTGGTATTGTCAAGAAGAAGGACACTATGCAAATGAATGTCCGAAAAAGAAGGATAAAAAGGATCTTACTAAACAAATAGAAATTGCTAAGTCTTGTTTCATGGAACCTTTAGAAGAATCTGATGATAACTTAGACTATATTTTTGAATATGTCTCGGAAACAGACTCAGAGACTGAGTAATAATGCTACATTTATTACTATAAAAATAACAGAAAAATTTATAAATGCTTTCATAGATTCTGGAGCAACACAATGCTTTGCTAGTTCAAATATAAAACTTGATTGGAAAAAATTAAAGAAACCATTAAGAGTTAGAATAGCTGACAAATCAATACATAAAATTGACCAAAAAGCAGAGACGGTTGAAATTTTTATTCAAAATTATAGGTTCATTGTTCCATCTATATACATGTTAGATTCTGGAATGGATTTTATCATAGGAAATAACTTTTTAAAGCTATATCATCCATTCATTCAAGAACTAACATATATAGTTTTAAAAGCTCCACACGATTCTTCAATAAATCAAAAATCAAAACGTATAAAAATACCGACTACTACTATAGATAAGATCTTAAAATTTAAAATATTTTCTATATTAGAGTCATGTTATTTAAATTTATACTTTCAAATAAATATCCCAAAAAATAATCTTGAAATAAAGATAGAAGAACTTTTGGATGAAATTTGTGCTAAAAATCCTTTAGATATTAAAAATACAAATAACGAATTAGTAAGCATTAAATTAAAAGATCCGACAAAAGAGATAAATGTTCCAAATAAAATCCCTTATTCCGCAAGAGATAGAGAAGAGTTTTCATTAGAATGTAGAGATCTTTTGAAAAAAGGAATTATAAGATTAAGTAAAAGTCCTCATGCGGCTCCAGCCTTTTATGTCAAAAACAATAATGAAATTAAAAGGGGAAAACGAAGAATGGTTATTAACTATAAGAAGATGAATGAAGCAACTATTGGTGATGCTCATAAACTTCCAAGAAAAGATTCTATTTTAGAAAAAATCAAAGGAGCAACTTGGTTTTCATCTCTTGATGCAAAATCAGGATATTGGCAACTTCGCTTAGACGAAGAAACAAAGAAATTAACTGCTTTTACTTGTCCAACAAAAGAATCAACAAGTGTGTTGCTCTATGAATGGAATGTATTGCCATTCGGATTAAAACAAGCCCCAGGTATTTATCAAAGATTTATGGAAGAAAATCTAAAAGAGTTAAATGAATTTGTTTTAGTGTACATTGATGATATACTAATTTTTACAAAACAGGATAGAGAAGATCATCTTCAAAAATTGATAATAGTTTTAGAAAGATGTAAAGAAAAAGGATTAGTTCTTAGCAAAAAGAAAGCAAGAATAGCAAAACAAGAAATAGAGTTTCTTGGATTAATTCTATCCACTCAAGGAAAGCTAAAACTTCAGCCAAATGTCCTAGAAAAGGTAAATTTATTTCCTAATAAAATAGAAGATAGAAAACAACTACAAAGATTTTTAGGGTGTATAAATTATATTTCTGATCAAGGATTCTTGAAGAATATAACAGAATACACTAAAAGCTTATTTCCAAAAATAAGTACTAAAAAAGAATGGAAATGGGATGAAAAAGATAGTATGCAAATTCAAAAGATTAAAGAACTATGTGAAAAACTTCCAGAACTTTATATTCCAGAAGAAAATGACTACTTAATAGTAGAAACAGATGCTTCAGACATAACCTGGTCAGGATGTCTAAAAGCTAAGAAAGCTATAAAAAGTTTGGAGCAAGGAAAAGAATCACTAGATTCTAAAAAATCCCCAAAGGAATTACTTTGCAGGTATATTTCAGGGACTTTTACTCCAACAGAACAGAGATATACCACTCATGAAAAGGAAACTCTAGCAGCAATTAAATCTCTTAAGAAATGGAAAATTGATTTACTACCCAGAGAATTTACATTAAGGACAGATTCAAGCTACCTAACAGGTTTCATACGATATAATTTAAAAGTTGATTATAATCATGGACGACTGGTAAGATGGCAATTATTTTTGTTACAATATCCAATAAAAATTGAATATATTAAGGGTGACAAAAATGTTATTGCAGATACATTAACAAGAGAATGGAGTTCGTCTACAACGCATTAGATCAAGAAATTCAGAAATACGAACAAGAACTCGAAAAATGCAAGCATTGTCAGCAAATAAGGACACAGATCCAATCCCTCAAGAAGGCCATAGAAGCAATGAGATCAACACAACAGCCAAAACCATCAGAGCTCAGCCAGCTAAGCGTGGTGGACAAATCAGGTGAAGAAAAAATTCCAGAAAATAAAACAATTGCTGAAATTATCAAAAAATCCACCCAAGATAAAAAATATTATGTAATTTATAATGGCCCCATGAAAGGAGTATATGATGCTTGGGAAAAAGCAGCACCATTTACACATCAATCAAGGATAATTCATAAAGGAGGGTTTTTAACACTGGAAGAAGCAAAGGAATCTTTCAGGGAATATGAAGCTCTTCATCCAGAGCAAACCCTAAAAAGAGCAGATAAAGCTCCAATTCAAACCCAGAGAACAGGGATAATAAGAAACATTCCTACAAGGGCTGAAATCAAAGAAAAGAAAAGGGTCTGTAGATCAAATCTCAGAGAAACCCTTAATATAGTCCTGAATTGGACTGAAGAAAAAAGAGCAATTTTGGGATATTATCCTATTGCCAAAGAACAGCTAACAAAGCTGGTTATATTTCCAGATGCATCCCCATCGGACACCTATCAGTTTTTCCAGTATGGATTAATTGATACAATTTTAATTTTTAATGATCTAAAAATTATTAGTGAGTTTCCTGCAGGATTCGTTGATGCAGTGAAGAGATTTAAAAATATGATTGACAACGTAAATCCAAGGGATATATCCCTAAAATTTACGAACAGTCAACCTATTTTTAATGAAGAAGAAGAATGCTTGGTTCCAGCACACCAAGTAATATTCATGTCCGTCTTTCCAGGAAATTTTCAACCAATTGATCAAGTTCAAGATTTAACAATCTACAGTCATGAAGGAAGGCTAGCCAGCACACTAGCAAGGGTCTTCGAAAGAACTCAAAAGATAACAAGGGAATCTCACACAAGAATTAATTATAAAAGCAGAAATACTTTGCTTGTGTCTAGTAAAAGGAATGAAATTGAAGAAAGAGAGATGAGACTCTTAGTGGAATTTGAATCAGCATTCTACAACTTATCTGGACTCTTAGAAAAGCTCCCTGAAGGGATAAAGAGGAATCTCTGCTATTTGATAAAAGACAGAGAAGACCACAAGTGCCAGCTATGCGTCTCAGAGTTATCTGAAGAAAGCAATAATAAAACGGAATCAACCCACATGATAAAGGAAGAAGACAACGCATCTGAAGGACACATAATGAAAGAGGAGGACAGCACATCTGAAGCATCTCTCAACATTATTACATAGTGACGTAAGCGCTTAGGTCATAGAGCACCAACAATGTAGCTGGTGCAAGATAATAAACAATGACGTAAGCAATGACGTCATAAGAAGGGTAAGGATGGGAATTGTCCATCAGACCCAACCATTATAAATAGGTTGCTTAGGCAATTATAGAAGGCATCAGAAAATAGAAAGCAGGAGGCAAAGAGTACTCAAATGCTAGGAGAGCAAGGAGGAAGCTGCCGAGGCGATTCTATGGTCTGAAGAAGAATTCCCATTAGGGAAAAATAGTTCTAAACTCCCCTCTGGAGTTAGTATTTACAATCTCCCCTCTGGAGATAAAAACACCTTATGTAAAATATATTAAATAAAGGAAGTTTTTCTCCAGAAAGGTACATATTCATCCTAGTCTTTCAATTATGAATTATTTAGAAAGTTTAGAATTAACAGAAGAATCTGATTATTATAGATTAACTGCTTTATTAGATAATGAAAAACAGGCTGTTTTAAAAATAGAATTAAATCTCAAATCAAACGAAAATTTTAATAAACAAAACCTTTTAAAAGAAGTTTTTAATAGAAAAAATATAATATACTATGGAAAAATTCAACTTGAAGCCCCTATAAAGATAAAATCCGCCAATGGAGAACTTGAAATAGCTTTGATAAATGATGAAGAATTAAGTAAACAGATTGAGAAAATTAAGGATCAACAAAAAAGATCTAAAATTGGATGGATTCATATTAGTACTATACAAGTCTTAATCAAATCTACATATATGAAAGGAATTAATTCACCAATAAGCTTAGCAATCTGTGACAAAAGAATTACTGATGACCCAATAGATCAAATAATTGGAATTGTTCATGGAAACTTGGCAAACGTAAATGTTAAATTTAATGCCCATCTGGGATATGCTATACCTTTATCAACTGAAAATCTTGGAAGATCTATAAGTCTGGCTTATAAATTTCACAGAAAGAATCTAATGGAACAAGATGATGAACCATTTTCAATTACATATGCAATAAATTATGCTTTAACAAATAGCCATCATAGTATAATATTTAAAAACAGAGAAAGAATTTATGTCGATGAATTATTTCAGAAAATTGTAAAAACAGAAATATCAAAATATAAAGCTATTGAAAATCCAGTTCTATTATTAAAAGAACCGTCAGAAAAATTAGTTTCATCGAATTTTCAAATTAGAGAATCTAAAATTAATAGCCCTTTAAGTCTATCTAAGTTGAAGATTAAAGAAGAAAATTCTGAAATAAAAGAATTAACAAAAAAGGTCGAAAAATTAAATGAAACCCTAAACACTAAATTATGACAATAAATAAAGAAGAAATATATGTAACTTATCAAGACAAGAAACAAGAGCTCTTTGAAAGAGAAAATCGTTTGAATTATTTACAGTTTTCTGAAATAAATCAAAGAGCATTTGAAACTCTAAAAATAATCTATGACAAGTTAAAAAGAGAAGTTGAAGAGTTAGAAAAAATTAATAGAATCTCTAGAAAATAGTGATGAATCAATGATAGAGTTTGCAGAAATTTTAAAATAAATAATGAAGCATAAAAAGATTGAAAAACCAGAAAATAAAATAAAAAGAAAAAGGGCAGAAAAATTAAAAAGTAAAATAAAAGAGTATAAAAGGGAATTAAATAACCTTCAGATCGAAATTGATGACCTTATAATAAAAATAAACAAGTTGGAATTAAACTTAAAAAATTTATAAATGCCTGGAAAACCATATTATGACTTAAAAGAATTAAAATTGTTGAAAGAAAAAATGGAAAATGAAGTTGAAAAATTAAGAAGGTATTTAGAAACAACAGAAAGTGTAGAAATAAAAGAAGTTTTTGAGGATTTAAGAAATTATATTAAAGAAAAAGACAAACAGATAAAAAATTTTATATACAATAATCCATGCAAAAAAGAATATTATAAACTAAAACAAGATTGAAAACTATAATATAAAAATAAAATTACAATATACAAGGACTAGTAAAAAGGATTGCAAAATTGGTATCAGAGCCAAGTTAACGATTAAGGGTAACACTGTCTCTTTAGGTAACACTTTTAGTGATACATTTTTAAACCAAATAAAAACAAAAATCTGTACCAAAGTGCATCTGTACACTAGATGGACCCCTTTTCACAATCAAGATCGTGAAGTTAATGGTTGTCATACAATTCTACATTCAAAACATCGATTACGTTGAAAGTTAAACCTTCTAAGATAATGGTTATCGTATATACTGAAATCAGATACAGTTAATTTTTAATAAAATTGATCATTAAAAATTATTAGTTAAAAGTTTAGTTAAATTAATTAAATTATTTAACGATTTTTAGTTATCAACTTTATATAAAGTTAATTGCACATAAGTTTTTATCTAAAATATTATATTATAAATAGAAGTATGATATAATAATATAAATATATTTAATATAACTAAAAACTTTAATTTTTTTCTTAAACTCTAATTTTAAGAATTTTTATTAAATTCTCTTTAATTTCTATCTAATTCTCTCTATTTCTTAATACAATATCATATAAAAAATTACATTAATTTTGGTTTATTTGTTAAATTTAAAAATATAAAAACACATACATTTGTTGAACTAAAATTTTTTTTATAAACTTTTTTTCCATTGATTTATTTATAATTTTTCATTATCATCACTATTATTCTATCATTGCCATTATCTATTGCTATTATAATTGTTACTATAATTGTCGTTGTTGTAGTCGTCATTATTGTCATTATTATTGGTTAATCGTGAACAAATTCTATTTAATTAATTAATCAATAATAATAATTGTGAATAATTTTTTTAATTCTTTTGTAAATGCAGTCTTTATTTAATTTGAAAAAAAAATAAATATGATTTAAATTATAATTATTTCCATAATTTTTTTTAGGTAATCATCTTATAATAAATGTATTAAGAATATGTTTAATTATTCTGTTGGTTTTTATAGTTTTATTAAATTTATAATTAAGTTTCTATATTTTTTTTTCAATCACGTTTCTACACTACTTTTAATTTTGTAATTAAATTTTTTTGTGTCAAAAATATTAAAATCAACTAAATATTCTCTCTAAAAATTTTTTTTTGTCAAAGTTCTAATTAAATTTTTAATTGTGGATACATTCAATTTGTATAAAAAAATTTCATTAACTCTAACATTCTTATACTGGAAAGGATTAAATTACAAAATGTAAAATAATATAAAGATTCAATTAAAAAAAAATTTTAATAACTTAATTATAATTTGATAAAACTATAAGGACTAATAAAATAATTAAATCTTAAGAATATAGTTGAATTAAATTTCAACTCTTTTTTATATATAATTAGACTCTAAAGTATAAACTCTATCAAATATTTTTTTTTTTTTGTAAATTGAATGTTTTTTCTTATTTTTCTGTAAAAAAGAATTAATAGTGAATTTTTTTACTTTCAAATATTTTTATTGTGTGCTCTTTAAGATTAGTTATTTTAATTTCGAAAAAAAAAAATTTGTTGTCTTTTTATATTATAGTCACAACATATTGTAACACTTACATTTAATTTAGTTTTATAATAGTATCTCTGATGTTTTAAATATATTTTAGTTTTATCTTTGACAGTTATTTTAGTTATACCTCAAAATATTAATATTATATAACATGACAAATTAAACTATTAGTAATACTTGAGTTTAGTACTGCTATATGTAAGTGACAAATTAGCATAACATTATGAGGCTATTAATTAGCCATTAACTATTGGTTATTAATCCACTAAAAATCAACAATCAATTTTTTATAAAATTAGTCGTGTGATTCTTATTATGAGTAATACGAAGCAAAAGCAAAAAAATACAAAATTAAAAGAAGAAAAAGGTGCTTTCAATTATATTAAATATAAAATAGACATAGATTTTATATTTAATTAGTATGAAATTAAAAAAATACAAATATGTGATCTTTTTATTTTAATTAGCAATTGAGGTATATATATATATATATATATATATATATATATATATATATATATATATATATATATTACTCATAATCTCATATAATGGGTATTTATTATTATTTTTTTTTTATGAAATATGATAGTCATGAAATTTATACGATAATACAAATGAATTGATAGTATGATATTTAAATCCTAACTATTATTGCATAATCCATGACTTGTTCTATTCATTTTTTTTTATGATAGTTATATTCTATCCTATCTATGTAACCATGAATAATTTATATAATAATTTTGGTAAATAAAAAATCAGTAATTTTGTGATAATAAATACTACATACATCATTGACTAAACTAACTGTATTTAATCAAATTTGATTTTTTTAAATCATAAATTAATTAAAAAAAATACAATTCATAAACCTAAAAATTTTAAAATATGATTGATTATGCAATCATATTGATGATATCAAATTAAACTTTTAGGTATACTCATTAATCATCAAAAGAAGAACCTCTAGTATACTTAATTTAAAGTATTTTATTTCTTATAAAGTCTATCGACTTTACTCTATTTTTTATTAATATTCAAAATTCCTACTAAAATAACTTTTTAGGTTTTACAAAATATAACATACATAATTTTGATTACAAACAAAATTAAGAACTTACCATTATTTTCTATCAATTTTTAAATAAATTTTTAAGCTCATTACAAATTAAACATATTTGTAAGTTAAAAAAATACTATGTGCATACAAAAAATTAAATATTAAAATAATTACTATGTATTAAGGTAATACATAAGAACGGAATTATGTTATATTTTGAAAAAAAAACTAAAAACTAATTTTATAAAAAAATAGTTAAATAAAAATTTATACATAATTTGTTCAAAAAAATTAAAAGGGAGCATTGCCCCTCTTTCTTTACACAAAATTTTGTCTTTGTTTATACATATTAATTTACATATTTTTAATTAAATAATTAACTATTAAAATAATTAAACTTAACATAATAGAATAATCAAATAATAAATAAATAATTTAACTATTTTATAGTACTATAATGAAAAATTTTATGAAAATCAAATGATATTTTTAAAAACAATAACTAAATTTTTTTATATACATTGCATGATTATTATTGTGAGACTCGTTCAAAAAAAAAAAAAAGAAAAGAAAAATAACGCCATTTACTAGTGCAGCTCAGCCAAGACATATCATATATGGCGGCTGAAAAAAATGGCTTTTAAAATTTGTCTATGAGGATAAGCTGACAACTTTAATCATACAAAACTTGTAAAAGAAAAAAACGGTTGCATGTCTATATGCATCACCCAACCTTCATGTTCATCTGTGTTTCATTCGCCTAATCTGGACCTTGTAACTTTTTTGTTATTATATCTAAATGATTAACGTTGTTGGAATATCATATTTCAAAAAGGACATCCACATACGTGAACATCTTCCTATCGTATATACTGAAAACAACGAATCATAATAATATGCTTACTATCATCATTTCTTTTCCCCGTAATAATTTCCCCTTTTGATGTGATATACTGATATGATGATGACCATTGACCAATAAGTCTTACTATTGCGATGGAACGACATAAGGAAAGTGATGGACTGATGGTAGGGTGGACCTATTGACTATTAGGTACGAAAATTATTGGTTACCTAAAGATATTAATTTTTTATTGACTAAAAACAAATATTTAAATTTTTTGTAAAAAATATTATTCATATATCAAATATTTTTAATATTTATTTTTAATTAATTATATATTTAAATTATTTTTTAATTAACAAAATAAAATAATTTGTATATAATTATTAAAAAATATTGATATAGTAAAATTACTTTCTTTTGACTAAAAAAAAATAGTTATTAGTTGAATTGCTTTACCTGTTAATTAGGAATTACAAAATGTTTCATTTTTCTTACATAGATGTAAGGTCTTTTCGAATTAAATTATTATTATTATTATTATTATTGCGTTAAAGCTAGGTCGTTGTTCGGAAGCAACGCGCTGTATGGCTCGAGTATGGTGTCAAATGAGCAAGAGCCGCTGCATCGGTGTCCGGATGTAGTGTTAAATGAGTAAGGGTTCTCGCGTTTTCGTGAACGGACGAGGGTAAATGAGCTAGTTCACAAAGTAAAAGATAAAGGTCGGAGCGACAGAAGGTTGAGATTTGGGACATGGAATATAGGCACTCTAACAGGAAAGTCCATGGAGGTGGTGGACACCATGACAAGGAGGAAGATTAACATTATGTGCCTACAAGAAACAAAATGGGTTGGTGCGAAGGCTAGGGAGTTGGATACTTCTGGTTTCAAACTTTGGTATACAGGAAAGGTGAAGAATAGGAATGGGGTTGGAATAATTGTGGATAAGCAGTGGAAGAAGGACGTAGTGGATGTTAAGAGAGTGGGAGATCGGATCATCTCTATCAAACTTGTGGTGGAGGGAGGTGCTTTCCATGTGATTAGAGCCTATGCACCGCAAGTGGGTTCGGACGAACAACACAAGATAAGGTTTTGGGAGGATTTAGAGAGTTTGGTTCAAGACATACCTTTGAGAGATAAGATTTTCTTAGAAGGAGATTTAAATGGTCATGTTGGGAGAGAAGTGACTGGATATGAGAATATTCACAGAGGCCATAGTTTCGTGGTGATCAATGTCGAGGGTAAAACTATTTTGGACTTTTTCTCAACCTTTGATCTTCTCATTGCAAATACATGTTTTAAAAGAGAGACGAACATCTTATAACCTATAAGAGTGGCATGACAAGCTCTCAAATTGACTTCTTCTTGTTGAGGAGAGTCGACTAGAAATTTTGCATTAATTGCAAAATTATCCCGGGAGAGAGTTTGACAACACAACATAGGGTGCTCGTCATGAATTTTTGCGTTGAGCAAAAGTTGAGGAAAAGACATCATACGAAGAACCCAAGGACGAGATGGTGGTGGATGAAAGGTGAGAAATAAAGAAGCTTCCTAAGACGGGTAGGAAAAGAGGCAAAGTGGGATGGGAATGGAAGCGCGGAAGAGATGTGGAGGGAGATGGCAGAAGTTATTAGAAGAACAGCAAAAGAAAGCTTTGATAAATCTAAAGGAATAGGACCAAGAGACAAGGAGTCCTGGTGGTGGAATGCGAGTGTACAAGATAAGATAAAGATAAAAAGGGAGTGCTTTAAAGAGTGGTCTCTATGCCGCAACACAGATAATTAGGAAAAATATAAGGCGGCTAAGAAAGAGACAAAAGTGGCTGTAAGTGAAGCAAGAACAAGAGCATATGAGGGTCTCTACCAGTCTTTGGGCACGAAAGAAGGAGAAAAATGTATATATAGAATCGCAAAGATCCGTGAAAGAAGAACGAGAGATTTGGATCAGGTTAAGTGCATACAGGATAAGGATGGAGAGGTGTTGGCTCAAGAGGAGAAGATTAATGAAAGGTGGAAGAGCTACTTCTACGAGTTATTTAATGAGGGACAGAAGACTCTTCCGAGCCTTGGTCGGTTATGCACAAGGGAAGAAGATCAAAACTTTGACTACTATCGGAGGATCCGAGACTTCGAGATAAAAGAGGCTCTAAAGTGGATGAAAAACGGCAGGGCAGTAGGACTTGATAATATCCCGATTGAGGTTTGGAAGGGTCTTGGAGAAAAAGGTATCAACTGGTTAACCAAGTTTTTTAATGAGATTTTAAGGTAAAAAAAGATGCCTGATGAGTGGAGAAAAAGTACCTTGGTACCTATCTACAAGAATAAGGGGATATACAAAGTTGCGGAAACTATAGAGGGATCAAGCTTATGAGTCATACCATGAAGTTATGGGAAAGGGTGATAGAACGGAGGTTGAGAAAAGAGACACAAGTAACAGAGAACCAATTTGGATTTATGCCAGGCAGATCTACCACTGAAGTGATATACCTTTTAAGAAGGATGATGGAGAGGTATCGTAGTAATAGAAGGGATCTACATATGGTGTTTATTGATTTGGAAAAAGCGTATGATAGAGTACCAAGGGAGGTCCTATGGAAGGTTTTAGAAAAGAGGAGAGTAAGGATTACATATATTCGTGCAATTAAAGACATGTATGATGGGGCCACAACTAGTGTGAAGACTCAAGGTGGTGTGACAGAGGAATTTTCTATTGGTATAAGATTACACCAGGGATCATCCTTAAGTCCATACCTTTTCACATTAGTCTTGGAAGTACTCACAGAGCACATCCAAGAGCCTGTGCCATGGTGCATGCTTTTTGCCGATGATATCGTCCTTATGGGAGAGTCAAGGGAAGACCTAAATAAGAAGTTGGAGTTATAGAGAGAAGCTCTAGAAGTGTATGGTCTGCGCATAAGCTGTAGCAAGACGGAATATATGGAATGTAAGTTCAGTCTGAGAAGGGAAAACCCTAATATAGAGGTGAAGATTGGAGAAAACAGCCTACAAAAAGTTAAAAATTTTAAGTATCTTGGGTGCATCATACAGGATAATGGAGAGATTGAACAGGATGTAAATTATAGGATCCAAGCAGGTTGATCAAAATGGCGGAGTGTATCTGGTTTTATATGCGACAAAAAAGTGCCTTTAAAACTTAAAGGTAAATTCTATCGCACCGCTATAAGACCGGCTATACTTTATGGTACGGAGTGCTGGGCGACTAAAGGGGAGCATGAACATAAGCTGAGTGTGGCAGAGATGAAGATGTTGAGATGGATGAGTGGTCATACACGTTTGGATAAAATAAGGAACGAAGATATAAGGGAGAGAGTTGGAGTAGCACCCATTGTGGAAAAGATGGTTGAATCGCGTCTCAGGTGGTTTGGACATGTGAGAAGAAGACCGATAGAACATCCAGTCAGGAGGGTGGATGAGATGAAAGATGGACAAGTGGCGAAAGGCAGAGGAAGACCTAAGAAGACCATCCATGAAGTGGTCAAACGAGATCTACATGTAAACGGTCTCTCTGTAGACATGATACATGACAGAGCACAATGGCGTTGCTTGATTCATGTAGCCAACCCCACTTAGTGGGACAAAGCTTTGTTGTTGTTGTTGTAGTATTATAATTATTATTATAAAAATATTATAAAATTATTATTTTTTTGTTAGTATTACTCAATATCTTAGATTAATATATTATTTTTATATTATTAAAATTTAGAATTTCTCGTAATAATATTTAAAATATAATATTTTCATATTAGAAAGTCAATTAAATTATTGATAAAAAATAAATTTTTTTATTAATTATGTAATATTATTCTAATAATAAAAAATACATCCGTACCATTTTGGTTTGATGTTCATATTGAATTATAACATGAAAAAATTTCAGAGAAGCTAATATTTTTATTAAAATTTAGTTATTATTTAATAATAAAAAATATGTAATTTTATATCATTAAATATAATTTTATATTATTAAAAATATTAATAATGGCTACTGACCCCTAATACTACTAATAACACTACTAATAAAATTATTTCGAGATGTAGATGAAATAAATTGTGTAAATGAGTTTATTTATTGAATTAGACACTGAGTGAATCAAACTTGATCCAATAGAAAAACGAAGATTTTAGTGTTTGGTTAAATTAAATTTTATTTAGTAATATTAGAGAATTAATACTATAATAACTAATTTTAGGTTTTAGTTAGTATTATAACAAATTATCAAACAAATCCAGTATAAAATTTACTAACGATAAATTTTTGTTAAATTTAAGTTTTAAATATTTCATCTAATTGAATTTTCAATGTTTTTATTTTAAAAAATTTAGATTTTCTTTTTTATATTAAACGTTAAATGTGTAATGTTAGCTGCGAATACTTTTTCAATTTTAATTGTGAAATCTAAAATATAAGTAAACTATATGTCATTGTTCTGGATAAATAGTGACGTAATGGAGCAACAACTAAATAAGAATTCGACGTTATGATATCACACTAAACGCGCTACAATGATAGTATTGTTAAACTTAAAACCGTCAAATCTTGACACTAAGACGCACTATAAGAAAAGAGAGCTATTTTAATACTTTTTTTTAACAGTCATAGTTATGTGCAAAAATTAATATCTATATTTGACAAATATTACAAATGTCAAATTTTCTTATTTTTTTGATAAATAATTTAACTGTAAAAAATTACTGTTCACTTTTGACGGTCATTTGTTTTCAGCTTACTTCATTATTCCTCTTCTTCCCTTGGCTTCGTCGATTTTGGGATCACCCAACTCCTCTTCTTCCCTTGGTTCTGGCTCTCAGTTACTTGACTTTCTTTTATTCGGTAAGGGTTAATTAAGTAGAAACAACAACCTATTACTATTAATCTTGGAAAATCCAACAAGGATAGAACTTTCGATTAATCTTCGCCTAGCCAAGGCTTTTTATTTTAATTACATAAAACCTCTTGTTAATTTTCATTGCTTTAATTTATGATCATTTATTCTTCCATTCCTCATTCAAAAATTTCTCAGAAAACTCATAACCAATAACAAGAACACTTCCCTACAATTCCTTGAAAGACGACCCAAGGTTTGAATACTTCGGTTATTTTTATTGGGATTTGTTACTTGTGACAACCAAACTTTTGTATGAAAGGATTCTTTGTTGGTTTAGAAACTATACTAGCAACGAGAATTTATTGTGAATTCTAAACCGTCAAAAATCTGTTCATCACACTACTCATTCTTCATATTCAAAATCTCAATTTATTCTTCAGTTTCAAGATCTCATCTCATTCTTAAGCTCCAAAATCAATTTCGTCTTGTTAGGTATTTCTTTTTTCTCTCTCAAAATTTTTTATTCTTTTATAAGTCTGATTTAATTTTTGTTTTGATGCTTCAGATTTTAAAATTTTTTCATTCAAGCTTCTTATTACTAATATGTATTAATGTAAGTTCATATTCTCAGATCTATTCCCTACTTTATATTTTTTGATTTGGCTTCTTATTGAGCTGTTCTATAATTCATACTTATTATTTGTTCGTCATATCTAATTGCTCTTGAATTTGTTCTTCATATCTAATTTGTGTAAATTGATCGGTAATTTTGGCAAAATTTTTGCTCTTTCTCATTTGATTTTTTTATTTTTTTAGTCATAATAAAAAAAATGAGAGAAAGATAATTAGGACTTGATGATGAAATGCTATTGTTTGTTCTGTTTCAGGGTTCTATTCATTTTTTGTTTTATCTAATTTGACTTCTATTCCAAATTGCTGGTAAAGAAGTTGCATTAGTGATATTGCTTATTTGCTTAGTTGCTTAATATAGGTCAAACAATTTTATCAATGGCTTCCAAATTGCTGATAAAGAAACAAAGTCAACTAGTTGAGGCAAGTATTTTTTATTATTGAAACTTACTCTTTGTTAAACTTAAAGAAGTTTTAGCATATTCACGATGACATTTGTTTTCTCAGCTGCAATTTATGTGAATTGTAATCATTAAGATCATTTATAGTCTTCTAGAATGTATTTTTCTTGTTTATTATTGTTTAGTAATGCTAAGAACTCTATATTATGTTTGCTATGTTTGCTATATATGACTCTATATTAATGCAGATACATTAATTAATCAACAAAGTCCAAAAGCTGAGGGATATTTGAAACTATTTAATTATAGCAGAATTTAATAAGCACAAGCAAGGGTATATCACTGACACAACACCAATGTGAATGGGGGCCATTTTGTGGATCTTGGTGTTAAAAAATTTCACTGAATTAATAGAAAACAAATTGCTCATGTAAAGAGAACCTTTGGTCTTCCTAGCTTTTGGGATTCCTTTTTCTTCATCTCAATAATTTTTTTTTAATTATACATATAACTAAGCTCAACAAATTTGGAGAAATTTAATTATTAATGCTTCATGCTATGAGAACTTGACAACTTCTAATTCAATTCTGCACTTTGGTCTGGTTATTATATATAATCCAAATATCATACAATTTTCTAAACGATAAAAAAATTGTGGATTAGAACTATACTAGTACCAGCACCCTAATTTAAGCCTTTCAGTATAAATTTTTCTTTCAGACATTAATATAACAGGACTCAAATTTGACTAAGACTATTCAGCTCTATTATCAGTAAATTAACCCTATACACCAAAACAATGCATATACTTGAATTTATGCATTTTTCTTAATGGAGTGCTTCTTGTGCTGTGGAACAAGATTTCATCTTAATGAGTTAGTTTCATGGCTGTAGATGGTTGTTGTGAAGTGAAATCCAGAAGGCATTCTTATTTTTTCCTTTATGTTTTTGTTTATTATATTTTTCTATTTTGCATATGATGAGCAGTGGTTACATTATTAAAAGAGGGAGAACAAAATTTATACAAACTGAGCAGTGGTTGCATTATTTTCTTAACTGATTTCTATTGATTATTTTTAGCTTTTTGTATGGACTATGTGGCATGTATTCTTTGGATTTTATTATAGCTACACTTGTGTTTTAACTTTTTTTTTTCTATTGAGGCTTGTGGTTTCTGGTGCTTATTTTTAATATTTCTTTTAGGTATGTTAAGCTTGTCATATATTTAATGGATAAAAATTGGATGCAAATTAAGAATAGAGCCCTTTTACAATATAAGAGAGGTATCAAGGAGTTCTTAGATTTTGTCTTTAGTCATATAAAGGATGATAAGATATATTGTCCGTGTTTTAAATACAATAATTGCCTTAGAAAATTCCGTGAGCAAATAGAATTTGATCTTCTAAGTCATGGCATAGTGAGAAATTATACAATTTGATACTACCATGGAGAATAGCTACAAGATGAGTCACCCTATTCAAGTTCATTTGATAGTGAGGATGATTATATGGATAAAGATGACATGAAAAATATGTTAAGGGATTATTTTAGATTTTGGGATATAGAAGAGGATATTGAAGAACCTAATGAAGAGCATATAGAAGAGGATATAGGAGAATCTTATGAAGAGAATGTAGAAGAACCTAATGAAGATGCAGCGAAATTTTACAAACTTTGGGATGATTCTGAGAAAGAACTATATCCAGGATGTATGCGATTTTCAAAGCTCTCATTTTTTATGAGATTATTCCATATTAAATATCTTGGTGGATGGAGTAATAAATTATTTTTTTATGTTACTTGAGTTATTGAATGATTCCTTTCCAAAAGGGGTACAACTACTGGCGTCTTGCTATGAAGCTAGGAAGATTATTCGAGATCTTAGCTTGGATTATGAGAAAATAGATGCTTGTATTAATGATTGTATGCTATTCTGGAAAGATCATGATAAGAAAGAAACTTGTGATCATTGTGGTGCCTCAAGGTTGAAGTTTGAGGAGAAAGATGGAAAGAGAAAAAAAATTCCTATAAAAGTTCTCTGTTACTTTCGAATAACTCCAAGGCTTAAAAGGTTATATATGTCAACGAAGACAACATTTGATATGAGATGGCATGATGCAAAGCGAATTGATGATGGGTATTTACGTCATCCAGCTAACTCAGAAGCATGAAAATCATTTGATGAGTTACATGAGTCCTTTTCTGATGAACCTAGAAATGTAAGGCTTGGATTAGCAAGTGATGGCTGGGTTTAACCTTTTGGGAATATGAGTACTAAATATAGTGTTTGGCCTGTGGTACTTATACTATATAGCTTGTCACATTGAAAATGCATGAAGGATCCTTATCTAATGTTATCATTGCTTATACCAAGTTCAAAATCTCCAGGAAAGGAAATAGATACATATCTAAGGCCTTTAATTGAAGAATTAAAAGAATTATGGAATGTAGGAGTTGATACCTTTAATGCATATGAAAAAAAATTTAAAATGCGTGCAACTATATTATGGACAGTAAATGACTTTCCAGCATATGGAGATCTATCTGGATGGAATACGAGAGGGACACTTCGTTGTCCCACTTATAATGTTGAGACTCAATCTAAGTTTCTTACTAATGAAAAGAAATTTTTCTTCCTAGGTCATCGATGCTTCTTGCTAATTAGACATAGATGGCGACGTAAAAAAGAATTGTTTGATGGCACAAAAGAACTTAGGCGTCTTCCCAAACAACTCTTTAGAGATGATATTCTTCAACAAGTTTTTAACTTAGAAGGTTTAGTAGTTAGTAATCATAAAGATATTAAAAAAAGGAAGAGAAGTGCAGCAGGAAAAGAAATGGAAAGTTTCAATCCATTGTTGAAAAAAAGCATCTTCTTTGTAGGGACGGACCCAAGTATACAAATGAGGGGGCACTTGTCCCATGATGTTTTTAATTTTTGTTTTAAAAGATATAGTTATATATAATATGCCCCCACTTCAAATTTTAAATGACCGCACTACAAATAAAATAAATTTAATTAGTTAAAGTTTTAAATTTATTTTTTTATTTTTTTTATCATTTTGACTATTATTTAACCTAATCAAATTTAATTATTGTACCGTCAATTCTTTATTCTCTTAAACCCTCTTCTTATTTTTATATTTTCAACCTTCTTTTTCTATTTCTTGTCTAATGGTCATCTTCTCTTCATCAAAAAGTAAATTTTAAATTCTCCAATTTTTTTATATAGCTCTCCATGACTCTATGTGTCTTTCAATTTCATTATTTTTCTTTTTGATATTTTCAATTGCAATTTTTAATTCAAATAATTATAGTTTAGGTATCAATCTAATATTCTATTTTTTTCGTGACTTTATATATTTTATTTTATTCTCGATTTATTCATCCTTATTACTTATTTTTCATCTTTTGTTCTATTATATGTACCTATGTTGCATATAAAATTTTAAAATGAACTGATTAATTTACTAATTTAGAATATATTTTTTATTTTTAAAAATAATAATAAAAAATATTTTAATTATAATATATAATTAAACAGATACATAAAATATTTTATCTAATATTATATCAAAATTAAATTAAAAAATATATAACAAATTTAATTATTTTAAAAAATAAAAAAAATAAAAAAAATTATGTTTTTATTATTTTATATAAACATAATTTTCATATAAAGATTTAATTTTTCTAGTATTTATATATAATTCTAATTTCAAATTATAAATACTAATGTATTATTAGGCGCTAATATGCCAGTTAATTCAGTCTTTTATTATTAAATGTGTATAAAAAGATTAGTTAGAATAATAAGTTATCTATAATTTAATTAAAATATTTTAATTTTAAATTTTAGAAATAAAAAAAATATTTTTTATAAATTATATATAATAAATAGTATTTTAAGAATAAAAGTGTTCACTAACTCTTTTTAATTTTTATATCTCCATATAATTAATAATATTTAACAAAATTTATTTAATATATATATATATATATTTTGCCCCACTCCTAAAATTTTCTGGGTTCGTCACTGCTTCTTTGAATTGTCATATTGGAGGACTTTATTGTTGCGTCATAATTTAGATGTCATGCACATAGAGAAGAATATATGTGACAATGTTCTTGGGACATTGATGGATATTCCAAGAAAAACAAAAGACAATTTAAATTCTCATTTGGATATGGAAGAGTTAGGCATAAAGAAAGATTTTCATCTTATTAGAGAGGGAGAAAAGGTGTTGTCATTACTTGATGCTGTTTATAAATTGAATAATAAAGAAAGGAGGGTTTGTGTGAATTTTTGCAAAATGTCAAAGATCTAGATGGATATTCTTCAAATATTAGGAGATGTATTAACCTAAAAGAAAAAAAGATTTATGGCTTAAAGACTCATGATTGTCATGTTCTTCTAGAGTGCTTCCTTCCGCTTATTTTACGAGGTCTTTTCTCATCACACGATGTGCGTAGTGCATTAATAGGACTTTGCAGTTTTTTCAAGGAGTTGTGCTCAAAAGTTCTAACAGTGAAAAATCTTGAAAAGATTGAAGAACAAATCATTATCACACTTTGCAAGTTGGAAATGATATTTCCGCTTTCATTTTTTTGATGTCATGATCCATTACCTATCCATTTGGCAAGTGAGGCAAAGATTGCAGGATCGGTCCGTTATCGATGGATGTACCCTATTGAGAGGTAAATATTATTTTATCATGTAATTTTTTAGATAAAATGTTCAATAAATTTCTTTACATATATATATTGTCCCTTTTTGAACAAAGATATGTACGTAGGTTAAAAGCTTATGTACATAATCGAGCTCATCTAGAAGGTTCAATTACTGAAGGATATCTTGCAAATGAATGCTTATTATTTTACTCAAGATACCTTAATAGTATTGAAACAAAGCATAATCGAGTTGGAAGAAATTGGAATGGTGCAATAACTCATGGTTATAAAGTTGAAACAAAGGATAAAGTATTACCGATTTTCAAGCAAAATGAAAGACCCATAAGAAATTGTAAAGTGACAAGAAGATTGAGTCTAGAAGAAATAAAGCAATCTCATCTTTATATTTTGAAGAACTGTGATCAAGTTACTCCTTTCATATGGTAAGCTTAGTTGTATTTAGATGATATTTAGTTTTTATTTTAGAAGTATTGCTTGAAACTTATTGGCCTTGATAAATGAACCAAACATAAAGAAATATTAGAAATAGAGAACCCAAGAAATGTTTAAAAATGACATGATCAAGAATTTTTAGATAGGTTTGAAAGTCATGTAAGTTCTAAATATGGATGAAATATTACATACTACTTTTTAAAGTCATGTAAGAATTTTTTTTTAACTATATCTTTTCTTTTTCAAATCATGTTACATCTTTGTACAATGAAAAATATGAACAAATAACTTCATAAATTTTTATATTTAGCAAGAGGTCCAACAAGAGAAGCCATATGCTATAAAAGGTACAAAGTAAACGGTTTTATCTTCCACACAAAAGATTGAGAATCATAGAAAAACTCACAGTAGTGGAGTTATGGTAAAGTTCAATTGTGGAAAGGAGTATTATGGTGTCCTTGAAAAAGCTGCAAAGTCCTATTAATGCACTACGCACATCGTGTGATGAGAAAAGACCTCGTAAAACAAGCAGAAGGAAGCACTCTAGAAGAACATGACAATTATGAGTTTTTAAGCCATAAATATTTTTCTCTTTTAAGTTAATACATCTCCTAATATTTGAAGAATATCCATCTGGTTCTTTGACATTTTGCAAAAATTCACACAAACTCCTGCTTTTTTTATTATTCAATTTATAAACAGCATCAGATAATGACAATACCTTTTCTCCGTCTCTAATAGGATGCAAATCTTTCTTTATGCCTAACTCTTCCATATCCAAACGAGAATTTAAATTATTTTTTGTTTTTCCTGGAATATCTATCAATGTTCCAAGAATATTGTCACATATATTCTTCTCTATATGCATGACATATAAATTATGATGCAACAATAAAGCTCTCCAATATGGCAATTCAAAGAATATGCTTTTTTTTTTAACCATGGATTGAAACTTCCCATTTCTTTTCCTGCTGCACTTCTCTTTCTTTTTTTAATATTTTTATGATTACTAACTACTAAACCTTCTAAGTTAAAAACTTGTTGAAGAATATCATCACCATAGAGTTGCATGGGAAGACGCCTAATTTCTTTTGTGCCATCAAACAATTCTTTTTCACGTCGCCATCTATGTCTAAATGGCAAGAAGCGTCGATGACCTAGGAAGCAAAATTTCTTTCCATTAGTAAGAAATAATACAAGTGGGACAATGAAGTGCCGCTCTCGTATTCCATCTAAATAGATCTCCATATATTGGAAAGTCATTTACTGTCCATAATATAGCTGCACGCATTTTAAAATTTTTTTCATATGCATCAAAGGTATCAACTTCTACATTTTATAATTCTTTTAATTCTTCAATTAAAGGTCTTAGATATGTATCTATTGCCTTTCCTTGGAGATTTTGAACCCGATATAAGCCATGATAACATTAGATAAGGATTCTTCATGCATTTTCAATGTGGCAAGCTATATGGTATAAGTACCACAGGCCAAACACTATATTTAGTACTCATATTTTCAAAGGGGTTAAATCCATCACTTACTAATCCAAGCCTTACATTTCTAGGTTCATCAGAAAAGGACTCATGTAACTCATCAAATGATTTCCATGCTTCTGAGTCAGCTGGATGACGTAAATACCCATCATCAATTCGCTTTGTATCATGCCATCTCATATCAAATGTTGTCTTTGTTGACATATATAACCTTTTAAGCCTTGGAGTTATTCAAAAGTAACAGAGAATTTTTATAGAAATTTTTTTTCTCTTTCCATCTTTCTCCTCAAACTTCCATCTTGAGGCACCACAATGATCACAAGTTTCTTTCTTATCATGATCTTTCCAGAATAGCATACAATTATTAATACAAGCATCTATTTTCTCATAATCCAAGCTAAAATCTCGAATAATCTTCATAGCTTCATAGTAAGACGCCGGTAGTTGTACCCCTTTTGGAAAGAAATCATTCAATAATTCAAGTAACATAGAAAATGATTTTATTACTCCATCCACCAAGACATTTAATATGAAATAATCTCATAAAAAATGAGAGCTTTGAAAATCGTGTACATCCTGGATATAGTTTTTTCTCAGAATCATCCAAAAGTTTGTAAAACTTCGCTGCATCTTCATTAGGTTCTTCTACATGCTCTTCATAAGGTTCTCCTATATCCTCTTCTATATGCTCTTCATTAGGTTTTTCAATATCCTCTTCTATATCTCAAACTCCAAAATGATCCCTTAACATGTTTTTCATGTTATCTTTATCCATATAATCATCCTCGCTATCAAATGAACTTGAATAGGGTGACTTATCTTGTAGCGATTCTCCATAATGGTATCAAATTGTATAATTTCTCATTATGCCATGACTTAGAAGATCAAATTCTACTTGCTCGCGAGATTTTCTAAGGCAATTATTGTATTTAAAACATGAATAATATATCTTATCATCCTTTGTTTGACTAAAGACAAAATCTAAGAACTCCTTGACACCTCTCCTATATTGTAAAAGGACTCTATTCTTAATTTGTATCCAATCCTTGTCCATTGAATATATGACAAGCTTAACATACCTAAAAAAATATTAAAAATAAGCACCAGAAATTACAAGCCTCAATAGGAAAAAAAAAAGTTAAAACACAAGTGTAGCTATAATAAAATCCAAAGAATGCATGTCATATAGTCCATACCAAAAGCTCAAAATAATCAATAGAAATCAGTTAAGAAAATAATGCAACCACTGCTCAGCATATATAAACTTTGTTCTCCATCTTTTAATAATACAACCACTGCTCACCATATACAAAACAAAAAAATATAATAAAAAAAAAACATAAAGGAAAAAATAAGAATGCCTTCTGAATTTCACTTCACAACCACCATCAACAGCCATGGAACTAACTCATTAAGATGAAATCTTGTTCCACAGCACAACAAGCACTCCATGAAAGAAAATGCATAAATTCAAGTATATGCACTTTTTGGTGTACAGGGTTAATTTACTGATAATAGAGCTGAATAGTCTTAGTCAAATTTAAGTCCTGTTATATTAATGTATGAAAGAAAAGTTTATACCGAAAGGCTTAAATTAGGGTGCTGTTATTAGTACAGCTCCAATCCACAGTTCTTTTATGGTTTAGAAAGTTGTATAATATTTGGATTATATATAATAACCAGACCAGAGTGCAGAAGTGAATTAAAAGCTGCCAAGTTCTCATAGCATGAAGCATTAATAATTAAATGTCTCCAAATTTGTTGAGATTAGTTATATGTATAATTAAAAAAAATATTGAGATGAAGAAAAAAGAATCCCAAAAGTTAGGAAGACCAAAAGTTCTCTTTACATGAGCAATTTATTTTCTATTAATTCAGTGAAATTTTTTAACACCAAGATCCACGAAATGACCCCATTCACATTGGTGTTGTGTCAATGATATACCCTTGCTTGCGCTTATTAAATTTTGCTATATTTAAATATTTTTAAATATGCCTCAGCTTTTGGACTTTGTTGATGAATTAATGTATCTGCATTAATATAGAGTCATACATAGCAAACATAACAAATATAATATAGAATTTTCAGCATTACCGAAGAATAATAAACAAGAAAAATACATTGTAGAAGACTATAAATAACCTTAATGATTATAATTCACATAAATTACAACTGAGGGAACAAATGTGATCATGAATATGCTAAAATTTCTTTAAGTTTAACAAAGAGTAAGTTTCAATAATAAAAAATACTTGCCTCAACTGGTTGACTTTGTTTCTTTACCAGCAATTTGGAAGTCATTGATAAAATTGTTTGACCAACATTAAGCAACTAAGCAAATAAGCAAAATGACTAATGCAAACTAATATATTATAGAAATTCAAACTCTCAAAATAGAATATATATATTCAAGCTCTCAAAGTAAAGCTAGATATTCTTATTTGATATGAACCTGTGGTTTAGGAAAAAGAACAAATACGTGGTGTGCAAAAATTAGAAAGAAAAAAATGAAGGACTAGAAGTCAAATTAGATAAAACATAAAATGAATAGAACTCTGAAACAGAACAAACAATAGCATTACATCACTAAGTCACAGTTATCTTTCTCTCATTTTCTTATTATGAATAAAAAAAATAGAAAAATCAAATGAGAAAGAGCAAAAACTTTACCAAAATTACCGATCAATTTACACAAATCAGATATGAGGAACAAATTCAAGACCAATTAGATATGACGAACAAATAAACAAGTACGAATTATAGAACAGCTCAATAAGAAGCCAAATCAGAAAATATAAATTAGGGAATAGATATGAGAGAACTTACCTTAATACGTATTAGTAATAAGAAGCTTGAATGAAAAAATTTTGAAATCTGAAGCATCAAAACAAAAATTAAATCAGATTTATGAAAGAATAAAAATTTTTGAGAGAGGAAAAAGAAATACCTAACAAGACGAAATTGATTTTGGAGCTGAAGAATGAGATGAGATCTTGAAACTGAAGAATAAACTAAGATTTTGAATAGGAAGAATGAGTAGTGTGATCCCAAACTGAGAGCTAGAGCCACGGGAAGAAGAGGAGCAGGGTGATCCCAAAATCGACGAAGCCAAGGGAAGAAGAGGAGTAGGGTCGTCAAGGGAAAAAGAAGAATAGTGAAGTAAGCTGAAAACAAAGGACTGTCAAAAGTGAACAATAATTTTTTACGGTCAAATTATTTATCAAAAAAAAAAAGAAGAAGAGAATTTGACATTTGTAATATTTGTCAAATATAGATATTAATTTTTACACATAACTATGACTGTTTAAAAAAAGGTGTTAAAATAGCTATCTTTTCTTGTAGTGATATAAGAACTTAACATATAGGTAGTGAACTCTATTTTACTGAAGGCTCATTGGATTTACTTATATATTATGACCAACCTAATGGAATGTGGATAAAGTTAGCTTTTTTAGGAGGAGCTCGATTTTTTATTAAGCAATGGCTTCCAATCATTCCCTCCATGCTTCCAATCATCTCCTCCATGCTTTCTACGTCTACCAAAAAATCTTCAAAATGGAGCATATAATGAGATTGAATTTTCTCAATTTAGGTTCAATTTTCAAAAATTGTGTTAGGCTTAGAGACGCAATTTCAAAATTTAGTATTGTGTTTAAATTTTTTTCTTTTGAACTTTTATAATAAAAAATAATTTTATAACATATTGATGGAAATAAAGGTTAATTTAGTTTCTCACTGTAGTTATTCTATACCTTACCATAGTACATGGATAGCGGATGATGAAACTTATTTAATAAGAGGATGGTCTGAATTTGAACAGTCTAAATGTTCAAGCTAATAATATTATTTCAGTTGGTTGTCGTTACAAAAATAACTCTAATCTATATGTATCTAAGGTCTAGAATAGCTTAAATATTATTTTTTTTTGTGACTGAAATAAATTAAACAAAGAAAAACAAAACAAATAAAATAAGGAACTGCCTAAATAGAGGGACAGTCCCGTTCAAGACTACTCTTAAACTCCTCCCAAGGTGAAAGAAGCTCCACATGCGAAAGTTGTAACTTCATCGCCATCTTTGCCATAGTATCTGCCATCGTGTTTGCATCTCTCATAATCAAACGAAAGTCAACCCGCCAATTCCAATGCATGATATCTCTTATTTTGAGCACCAGTGGATCAATAAACCCAAAACCATCTTGAGTAACAAGATTAAATGCTTCCACACAATCCGTCTCACAAACAACATCTCGTTGACCCACATCCCAAGCTAAGAGATATCCTCTCCAAATAGAAAATAATTCTCCTTGAAGAATACTATTACTCTCAATCATTCCCAAACACCCCCTTTGCCAGCTCCCATTACAATCTCTAATAACACAAGCAAAACCAACACTATCACCCGAACCAAAATAACTAGCATCACAATTAATCTTAAAAGTACCAATAGATGGGGGATTCCAAAAACTATTTAGAGTAGAGGGAAGGGACATACGTTGTAATTTAAAAATATTCCTAAGCTTCTTTTCTGAAGTTAATGCCAGACAAATCACTTTTTCCGGAGGCCAAGTTTCATGGGGATTAAAGATGTCATTATTCCTTGCTCGCCATATCCACCAAAGTCCCGAAAAGAACTTGAACGGATGCTCTCTGCTATGATACAAGAACCAGTTCTTCAAATCCAAAGGATGACAAGAAATATCCAACCTATGCCAGACAAGCTGAGCTTTTGGACAATCCCGAATACAATGTAAAACTGATTCCTGGCTAGAAAGACATCTTGGACACCTATCCGATGACGACATCCCTCTTCTAAAGCGAAAACTTGCAGTAGGAAGAGCCTCCTTAAGACACAACCAAGCCAAAAACTTATGCTTTTCCGGAACAAGCTGACGCCAAAGCCAAAGCCAATTCTCCCGCTCCTCCTAACCAAACAGCTGCTTACACAACCACAAGTAACCATTACGTGAGTCATAGACTTTGGCAGCAGACCCACTCCAATACCAACCCACTTCCGGACCTGCTTGTTCATCTGGATTGTAAGAGAGAATATTATCTTTCAGATTTTGAGATAAAGGAGAATAAAGAGTATCCAAATGCCACCTACCAACCGACCAAATATCCTGTATCCGGAGATTCGAATCAGAAATGTGAACATAATCCATCTCATTAGATAACCGTCCTTCTCTCCTCCAGCTAGAAAACCAAAAATTCTGGTTCAAATCTCCAATACACCAAGCAAACCCATCCTTCAACACTTCCCAAGCCTTGCAAAGATACCTC
The DNA here is from genome assembly GCF_059453495.1 of Arachis ipaensis. Lineage (NCBI taxonomy): Eukaryota > Viridiplantae > Streptophyta > Magnoliopsida > Fabales > Fabaceae > Arachis > Arachis ipaensis. The sequence continues at coordinate 10,395,569 of NC_142440.1, forward strand.
CAAATGGGAGAGTCCTTATTCTTAGGATAACTAAATATTATTTAAATAGTTTAGTTTACTCTAATATTAGCATTTAATTAGATTAGTTTTAGAGAAATTTAAATTGTTACCTCAATTTATATAGTACGACTATTATTTTTAGTTATATTATTTTTTAATTTTTAATATGAATTTTTTTTTGTTTTTAAATTGATTTTTATTTTTATTGACTCCTAGAATAACTAACAAAAAATAAAATAGTTAAGTTAAAAATAAATAATATTTTGAGATTATTATTCAAACAAAAACTAAATCCTATATAATACTATTAGTTGTACTAAAAAAATTTATTGATGTTGTATAAAATAGTTAATAGTTAGGTTAAAATTTATCAGCAACTGTAAAATTAAAAATTTTAGTTGTCTAGTGTGATATATTTAGTTGGGTTAAAATTTTATTAACGTATAATTAATAAGATTATTGGATTAAAATTAGTTGTCGAATAATACATATATTTAGATATATAAAAAACTAATTATGGATATAAAAAAACTAAGTTAATAACTACAATTAATGACTATAATTAATATATATCAAATAATTTAACATTAATTAAAATTGTATTTTTTATTTTAAAGTAGATTAATTCTATCATTATTACTGTTAAATGAATGCACAATTATAATTGACAATACTTTATGTAATCATAATATTTTTCATACTAATCATTATTATTAGGGTAAATGACATAAAGAAATAAAATTGCATTCAATATTACATGATAGTCCTAAAAGCAATAACATTACATGCATGTCGGAATTTGATATATATATATATATATATATATATATATATATATATATATATATATATATATATATTCAATTCAATTTACTATTATATTTATGTATATAAATAGGAGTTGAACATGAAATTCTCATCATAGTGGGACTCACAATGATTAGTGATATAATTTTTTTGTTCTTGTGCACTACAGAGGGTTAATTAAGAAAAAATATGGGAGAGAATAAAATTTACTGATAAGGATTCGTCGAGTATTTTTATCAAACCTTCTGCGAGTTTCGTTGAGTTTTAGAACACTATCATCCAAAAATTGGGACTGTATGGCATGAAACGTGTGGAGAAGTTATTCTATAAAATTCTGATTTTTGTTGCACATGATGGTGTGAAGTACGATTTCTTCGTAATAGACAGTAACAAGGATTTGCAAGTTCTGTTCTACTGTCGTCTTTAGTTTTTCAAGGTGAGGACCCATGAGCTATTCGACAAGCTTGGAGATGTGGTCTGTAGTTCAGGAGGATCGAACTGGAATCCTCAATGTTTAGCAATGCCAAGAGCCTCTAGTTCAACGCCTATTGGTGCCTCATCATTTGTGCTTGTTGATGAGCGATATTTTGTCAGTATAGAATTTAACCAAATAATTCCGTCGTGAGTATAGCTCTAAACCAACAAACTATAACGCATCAAACATATAAAATGTGTGTCCATAATTCAAATCAATAATCGAGAGTATTAGTCCCGAGTCGTTCTCCCTAGGAGTTTCCCTAAGATGCACATCATTGGTTAGGAATTCTTTTGGTGTTTGAGATTGAATACAAGAAATGTAAATGACCTTACATTAAAACAATGAACAAATAACAAGTAGATTAAAGGACACAAGAACTTGAATTACACAAAGGTGAATGACAATCAATCAATATAAAAGCCTTGGCTAGGGTTGAGAATTGGAAGTCCTATCATCATTGTCTCCGTCAATTGTGATAACAATTGGTCATTGCTTCACTTAGTTAACCTCTAACTATGAAGGAAAGTCAAGTGGACATAATCAACTTGAGTCCACAAGTCCTAGTCAAATCCTAAGGAAAGACTAGAGTTAGTGTCATTCAAATCAATTAGCAATTTCCATTTATCAATCAACAAGAGGTATTGACAATTCAAGTGTCTCCAATTACCCAACCCCCAAGCCAAGAGTGAAGATCTAATCCATAACTATAGTTGACATTTTCTCAAGCACTTGGTGAGCAATAATGGAAGACATCATGAAATTGAGAAGAGAAATTAAATTAAAGCTATCTATTGCAAACAATTAACAGCAATCACACAATTAACAACAATGAACATAAAATTCATTAATGCATTAATAGAAATCAAAGTAACAAGATCTAGATCCAAGATCTACAATGCTAGAGTAACAAAAACGCTAAATTGAGAGTAGAAGAAGAAGATCTACAATCTAGAGCAATGTAAAATTGAATCAAATTCAGATCTAACCAAAGGATCCAAGTGAAATTGGAATTGAGAAAGCCAAAACCTAGAGAGAAGTTGGAGTTTCTCTCTCTAGAAATATAACCTCCAAAACTAACTAACTAAAAGTGTGAAAAGTCTTCAATCTTTGGTCCTTTTAGTCTTTTTCCTCCAGAATTCAGCTCAAAATTGGGCCAGGAGCTCTTTTGAAATCGCCAGGCACGTTTTAACTAAAGAAGTCATGTGCCGGGTGTCACGCGTACGCGTCGTCTGGGTTCTCGCGATCCATGCGTACGCATCAGGCATGCGTACGCGTTGATGAGAATTCTGCCCAGCCACGCATATGCGTCCACTTTTGCGCGCCAATCCAAAATCCAAGCTCCCACGCATGCGCGTCGGTGCCAATGCTCCAAAGCTCCATTTTTCATGCTCCTTCCACTTATGCATGCTTTCTTTCTCTCTTATAGACCATTCTTGCCCCTATAAACTCTGAAACCACTTAACAAACAGATCACAACATCGAATGATAATAGAGGGAGATTAAAATATAGCTTATTTAGGGCTTAAAAAGCATGTTTTCAACCATTAAGTAAAATTGGGAAGGAAACACAAAACCATGCATTTTGTGTGGATAAGTGTGAAAGATGTTGATGAAATCCTTTAAATTATGCATAAAATATACCATCAAATAGTGGTGCATCACTTGTCATTGCACCTGAGACAGTTTTGGTTGCATCTCCATTGTTTGCAGCTAATCTAAATCACAATTATGGTGGAAAATAGGTGATAATCAACCTTTTGGTGAGCTTGCTATTGAGATTGCTGATACTCCTGTTATCGTCCCGATTTCTGGGGAGGGTGGAGCACCAGATGGCGTCGAAGATGCACTGCGGGAGGATGATGATGATGATGATGATGATGATGATGTGGATCCCGCCACGATTGCTAATGATAGAAATGATGATATAGCAGGGAGTTTTTCAGTTGGGGATGGTGGAGCATCTAGTTCAAAAACTTAGCAATACCCCTACACTTTTCGACTTTAGACTTGGAGGCCATGACACAGCAGGGGTTACCGGATGTAGTTTCTGGATTTGGGGCCAAAGATACACAGGATATAGGAGGTCTAACTGATTTTCAAGTCGGCCAACAATTTCAGGATAAAGAGGAGGGTTGTCTTAAGCATGAAAACTTATAGCATCCGCCGTAGGGTTGAGTACAGAGTGCTGGAATCTGATCATGTCAAGTACCATAGAATGTGTAAGATGTTTGGCAAAAGTTGCACATGGTAGATTCAGATCACTCTTCGCCAGCAGAAGGGTATTTGGGAGGTAAGACGGTACAATAGACCTCATACATGTCTGGCCATGTCGATATCTAGTGATCACAGGGTCCTTAATTATCATGTTATATCAGCTTTCATACTGCCTATGATTAGAGTTGATGTTGCCGTGTCAATCAAGGTACTGCAGAATACGATAGAGGCACATTTCGAATTTAGACTGACTTAGAGTAGGGTTTGGTTAGCTAAGCAAAAGGCCGTTGCACAGATTTACGGAGATTGAAAAGAGTCTTATAATGAGTTGCCAAGATGGGTACTGGGTGTACAGGTGATGATGCCAGGTAGTGTTGCAGTGTTAAAGACGAACTCTGTGCGAGTTGGTGGGCAAATTGATGAGTCATCAGCTTATTTCCATCGGGTTTTTTGAACATTCCCACCGTATATCAAGGCCTTTCGGCATTGCAAACTGTTGGTTAGTATTGATGGGACCCACTTGTACGGCAAATACAAGGGTACACTGTTGATTGCAATTTCTCGGGATGGGAATTCCAACATCATTCCCATTGCCTTTGCACCTGTAGAGGGCGAGAATGCGGAGTTGTGGTCATTTTTTCTTTCTCACCTTCGACAACACGTAACGCCTTAGCCGGGTATTTTAGTCATATCGGATAGGCACAATGGAATCAATGCTATATTGGATGCTCCTTATGGTAGTTGGCTTCCACCTAGTATCTACCGAGCATTATATATCCGACACGTGGCAGCAAATTTCGTCCTGAGTTTAAGGGGCAAGGATGCATAGAGGTTTTTACTTTTTAGTGAATGCTGCTTATGCCAAGACTGAAGTCGAGTTTGACTATTGGTTTCTGCAATGTGTGACTAGGCTAATAGGATTGAGTATGAGCAGTGGACTCAACATCGAGATGAAGGTCAAAGATTTAGGCATATGACTACTAACATCTCTAAGTGGGCAAATTTCATACTAAAAGGGGTAAGGAACCTTCCAGATTGTTCGTTTGTGAAGTCCACTTATGGAAGATTGGTCAAGCTATTTGTTTGCTAAGGAAGAGAGACAGAGGCATAGTTAGGAACCGAGAAGCAGTTTAGTCAGCATTTGATAATGGCAATAGAGGCTAATTTGAAGGTACCAAGGTGTTTCACGGTGACTTTGTATGATAGGGATAATTCTGAATTTACTGTGGCTGAGACCACTCCGACTGGTAGCTTATCACTTGGCTCTTACAGAGTGTCCCTGAGGGATCAAACATATAATTGTGGATATTTCTAAGCACTTCATTATCTATGTCACCATGCCTTAGCATGCAGTGCATACTCACGTCTGAGTTGGGCAATCTATGTCCATGAGGTGTATCGCCTTAGCTTGATCTTCAATGTTTACCAGATGGGATTCACACCTCCAATCCCTGAGGGTTTTTGGCCACCATGCGATGGTCCCACAGTCATATCCGATTTCACCAAGAGACGTGCGTCTGAAGGGAGTCCCAGGACTACTAAAATATGAACTACCATGGATGAGGTTAATCCGAATAGGCCCAAGCGATGTCGTCTTTGCAGATAGCCTAGCGACACACAAAGGAGGTGTCCACAGGGAGGTATCAACATGGATTCTGCTTCCGCTAGTAATGTGTAGGGTTGTGTTTATTTAGGGTAATATTTTGTCGATTGTGGCTTTTTTCATTTACTTTAATCTTGTGTCGGTTGTAAGTTTTATTGTGTTTTGTATTCCTGTGTTAGAATTAATTGAATTCAATCATTTGGTTTTTTTGGTTATGTTGTGTATTCTTCACTCGTGTTATCCAATAGTCGTGTAAGAAATTATGAAATAGTAAATACAAGACACCAAATGCTCACATTACATAAAATGGCCCAAGACATACATTATATCTAAGCAACATATAGCTACCATCTAAATAATATAACATACTTGTTATACTGACAACATAAAAACAATCATCAAAATAATAATGCATACACCGTAATAAAAAGAGATGCAATCTTGTAAAGCAGCGACGGCGACGCCTGATCCACTATGCTCTCTAAGCCAGAGAGATCTCATCCTCATCTCTATCGCCATCATGCTCCATCTTGTTTGGTGTGCGCTGGGGTGACATAGATGGACCAGGATGTGCCGAGGGATCTGCAGCGAATGCTGAGGAAGGAGTCCCACCCAATGCAAATGTGTCATCCAAAGGTCCAGAAGGAGGATCATTCAGATCCACATCTAGTGGTTTCTGGGGTCTGGCTACTTGAGATCTGCGTCTCTCCAAGTCATTCTCCTGCATGAGCATACTAATATCATCAAGGATACGTGACCCTCTAAACTCCGCATCAAGGCCCTCATTACTAAGCAAGTTCGATAGCAAATCACCTGGGCTAATGTACGTCTGGTTCTCGTGCATCGCCATGTCACTGCTAACAAAATAATCACCATCACCGCCACCTCCATCACCACCTAATCCGCCACCACTATAACCATCGTCTCCACCACCACCATAACCATAACAATCTCCATTGAGACTGCCGCCAGCTCCTCCACCACCACCACCCTCACCTCCTCCACTACCACCACCCATACCACCATCATGTCCACCGCCATGTCCTCCATCTCCACCATCATATCCACTGCCACCTCCTCCATCTGCACTATCATCCTCACCATCACCACCCTCATCTCCACCATCACGATCATGCTGTCCACCGCTCTCTTCACGTCGACCTCTACCTCAACCACCACCCTCCCTCCCTGTCGGCCACGACTCCTAGCTCCTCTATGGTCTCTACCCCTCCCCTCGAACGTGTCCTGACACTACATCTCCGCTCAACATGACACTTGTCTGGAACATCATGCACTTGATCCATATCAGAAACCTATTCTGGACCTCTCTGCATTACCTTGGCCGGGATCGCAACTGCTCTGGAGTCACCGAGGAAGAGCTTAAGTGATAAGAATCTTCTGCCATGTGCATGTCACCACTCCAAGTACGCTTATGACGGTCCTGGGTCTGGAACGATTTCAAATCGTAACATATTCTGTGCCTTGTTAGTCCAATGAATGTTCCGACTTTGTAAGGTAGTGGAAAATCACCGATCTCTTCCTCTGCCATCTTTCAACATCAATAAATCAATGTTAAGTACGGCACGCGGTCGATGCTGTACTTCACCTAGTTGTGGTAGTACACGATCCACCTGATGCTATTCTATGATAGCAAAATAGATCAATGTCATCACAAACCTCCATAATGCCATATGTCGTGGCTCTATGAATCTCGGGATGCACTACCTGAATGACCTCTGGCGAGCAATATGGTATCCCCATAAATTTTAAAGATAAATGGTTCTCGCATGTCATTATAAACAGTAAAAAGCCAAAATAACTTAACAATAAAAACTTGAAAGCTTAAGCACTCACATCCCCACTACAAGAAAACATGCCTTTTGCTACGCTTTTAAAGCGTGATGAAAAGTCAAAAAAAAGCGTAGCGATAGCTTTTTGCCACGCTTTTTGAGCTACCAGCACGCTTTTGAAAGGGTCACAACTGCAAGGGTGCCGATTGCTCTATCGCCACGCTTTTGGTGACCTATCACCACGCTTTATTTTTTGCCACGCTGTTAAAGATCGCCAAGCTTTAAAAGCGTGGCCATATGTGCCAGATATAGCTACGCTTTTAAAGCGTGCCAATAGCAAGATATGGATACGCTTTTAAAGCGTGCCAATAGAGAGAGATACAGCTACGCTTTTAAAGCATGCCAATAGCAAGACATACAGCTACGCTTTTAAAGCAGCTACGCTTTTAAAGCAGCTACTCTTTTAAAGCGTGACAATTGATGACTGTTGTACAATATGGCTACGCTTTTAAAGCGTGGCAAAAACTTTGTTCAGTAACCTATAGTTTTTTTAATCTTTTTTAATCTTTGTAATAAAACCTTACAAAATTAATAGATAATTTTAAAATTTAGACAATGACCAATAATTTTAAATCCACTAATCCAACATACATAAACTTGTCACAAAAAAAATGTTTAATCACATGACAGTATAACAAAATATCAAAAATCAAAATGATAACAACTAAGCAATGTATTCCTAATACATGAATTACAATTCCAATAACTTTGCCATCCTATCTAACAATAATTTTGATTAACCTCCTCACATATGTGCACCCAATTCACCAAACTAATCATCAGCCTCCACTATGTGCTTAGAGACGTACAACATGCATCCAGCTTCTTCTTCAGAATTTCAATGGCATTTAGCAACAACTGAGAAGCTTTTATGGCTCTGGTAGTTTCCACAGTAGCTTCTTCTTCAGGATTTTTTGGCTTTTCCATTGCTTCAGCTTTTTTGATGATGTTTTATGGCTCTAGTAGTTTCCACAGTAGCTTCTTCTTCAGGATTTTTGGGCTTCCCCATTGCTTCAGCTTTCTTGATGACCTCATCATCATAGGTGTATGCCTCAACATCAACCACCATAACCTATTAAATACTAGCAGTGATAACCAAAAATCAACATGGTATTTGAATGCACTGCTCTTCATCATCATCACTAGAAAGTAGATAGAGCATGTCCTCATTCTCAAGCTATAAATAATAAAAATTAATAATAAATAAATGGATAAAGAAATCAAACTTTTAGTTAATTATCATATCAAAGCCAATGCCACACTCTGTCAAATTAATAATAAATACTATCAAAATTAATAATAAACATTGTCTTCAACTGAGAGGTAATAACCACCAGCAAGTTCAGTTTCATTTGAGTTCTAGAGCTTTCTTCATGCTAGAAGAATCCTTGAAGTCGATGTAGGCAAAACTGTAAATTACACCTGGTGTCAATTTGCTAAACTCAAAGCAACACGTAACACAATTATTTTGAGCATCCAACTTGAGAAACAAAAGGATACACAAAAAATGAAATAGCAAATCTTTCACACTAAAAATAAACGAAAAAGAAAAAGGATTTGAAGAAGAAATAAACCATTTAGGACCTTCAGACTCGAAATCTTTTGGGACTGACACCCTCGAGATCTCCCTGCAGGAACCAAAATGCTCATTTAGGCTAGCTCTTATCTGCAACCACAATTTTGGCAGTATTCAAATATGAATTGCAAAAAGAAACACATGCAAGGGAAGCATCAGCAGACATGATAGAAATAAAATTACCTCTTCTCCAAGAGATTTATCAAAACCCCTTATGTATATAGTTTGACCAGTTTGAAGCTGATCACCTTTCTGGAAGGAATTTCTGAAATTGAAACAAGTATTACAAAGGATAAAGAGAAGGAAATAAGTGGAAGCAACGCATGAAAGGGAGCGGAGAAAAAGGTGATAGAAGTAGATATGAGGCATAGGAGGGAGAGAGGAGAAGATATAATAATTACCTGCCACCAGGGATATATGAACCTCTTTCACGAGCTAAATCAAGCCTAACAGGATGATTCAACAACCCATGCTCATTCAATTCAAGAGCCTACAAGTACAAAAACCAAAAGGATTATCAATACACAACCCCAATAAATCAACAAATAGATAATTTAAAAATCTTTTCAAAGTAAAAAGGGATGGAGGGTAACCAAACAATAGATTGCAGTGATGCATATCAAACAACACTATGGAGGAGAAAACAAATCAACAAAGCAATAGCAATTAGTTAACAGCATAGAAATAGCAAGGCAGTAGTTGGAAAAAAAATTAGCTTCAAAATGAATGATATTACAACAATTAAATTAACTTCGTATAAAAAAAACATGATAATTAGTTAACGCAGCCAATAACTTCCAACAACACAAGTACTCAAAAAGAAATGATTTAATTTTAACACTTAATATATTTGACTGGTTTTAGAAAAGTAGCTAGCAAAAGCTATGCAACCACCACAAATAACTTATTATTCTGTAGATATTTGAGGAGCAATAGCTTACACTTTGTGCTACCTCTGCAATAACAAACTCAACATGTCCAAAGCGTTTAAACCTCTCAGTATTGTCAACAGAAAAACGAACATCAACAACTTCTCCACACTCTTTGAAAAACTCCTCACTGAACAACAGTAACATGACATCATAAGAAAAAAAATACACTATAAGCAAGGAAATATAAGATATACAATACATACAAGTCAGATCGTTGCAAACTAAATGACAGGTTTTCAACAAATAGTGTCTTTGATCCACCTGTTGCAGCACTAGGTGTAGAAGGGATTTTAAACTGCAAAGCAAAGATATATTACCATCAAAGATATTAGAACATTTAAAAAGAATAAAAAAATGAGACCAGTAACATACAACTTTCTTTGCTGAGTCAGCATCAACCATCTCGACATCCTTAGCCTGTTTCACAAGAGGAAAATACATTTAGTGCACAATCACAAGACAAAGCAAAACAAGCCTTCAAACAGTGATATTAAAATACAAAGCGAGATGCTTACACTTTTCTAAGGAGTTTTAGAAGGTTTTTCTTCTTCTTTATCACTGTCATCTGAACTATAACTGCTTTCTTTTGAAACTTCCACAGGCTGCAGTGAATAGCAAAAGAAATTGAACACAACAAAATAATAAACAATGGTCCACATAGTGTAAAATATTTTAAAAAAATAGTACATAATTCAGATATCTAAATTGAGAAATTCAAGTTGAATATAATGGAAGAGAGAACATTAGCAATTAACACTACATAATACAAGTAGGAAACTAAGGCCCAGAAATAAATGACACAAGCAATCAGATGGAGATTACAAAAGAAAAAGATAAATACTGGAAATTATAATCTAACCAAAAACTTATAAACTAAAAAAAATCCTTGAAAATAATAAAATTATTAGTCATGCTTATTTGATTGAAATGAAACATTATACCAGGAACAAGGGTAGATAAAGCAATGAAGCGTTGGCTGAGCTTCTCTCTACGCTTCCTCTTAGCAATTGCCACCAGGGAATAGAACCCCTACGAGCCGCGGTAACTTAATTCAATTACTTCTCCATCTAACTCAATTTGATCCTCCCATTTCCTAATTTAGGATATAGTTTCAGTCACCAATGTTGAATCAAAAGAGATATTCCCCGAGACAAAGAACAACTATCCAAATAATTATAACCTGAATTGTCTACAATCAACCTAAATATAATTTATTATGAGAACAGTACACTACATAGTATATGCATGATGTTCATACAGAAATAGGAGGAAATATGGTATATATTAGAAGGAGAAAACTGAAAGTAAAGCAATGGAATAAAAGTCAAGGTAATTAACATGCACAACAAGGAATAAGCTTGGCATAATCGAAAATGTTTGAACAGCATAACAAATACTAACCTCACTCCAAATAAGATCTTAGCACAGTAAACATGGTATAAAGTATAAACTCTACAATGCAAATATTACCCTTTCTACAGTCTATAATAATTAATGATCACAATAAACATGCAAAGTAGCTCAAAGTTGGTGAATTGCGATTTGGAAAACTAAAGTTGAGCAACAGTTTGCCGAAATAAGATATAAATTGAGTGATCTCAAAGCATCAAGGGAATGTATTCTCCCATGTTCTCCTTCAGACAGGTGGAAAGACTGGATAGAAAATACTAACCTACCGGAAGATGAATTCGCAATGAAGTAGACATCATTTTCAAAGCCTAGGATAGGATTATAACCACCTCGTCCATATGTTTTTTTCCTCCACTGTGAAAAATGGTAGAGTTTAGAAATTGTACAGCATTAACAATCTGAGAAAACTAACTGCTTACACCCAATTTCATAAGCAATCCAAGAGAAAAATTACGTAAATCTTGTGAATTGGAAATAGGAAACACAGAAATTAGGTTCCACTTTTTTCCATCTCTCTCAGGAAATTCATCAAACAAATGGCAAGCATAACAATACTGAACCAAAATACAGCTAGAAAACAAGAAAAAATGGATCACAATTAAACAAAGAAAGGAACAGATTTCATCTTCTAAAATCCCTGTATCTTAATTCTAAATTTCCACTTCCAAATAAAGGTCAACAAAATTGCAGTGAATTTGTGGTATTTAGAGAAAGAGATGGATGTGAAACTTGAGGGAAGAAGTTCGAGACGTCGAAGCCTTGTGCAATGAGAGGGAGTAAACGCTTGAGCAGTGGAGGCGAGCTCGTGATAGAATCACGAGCGAAGCAGAGACAGAGATGCGAGCAAGACGCAGGCGGCCAGAGGCGGAGTCGCGAGACGCGAGCGGAGGAGAGTTGGTGGATCCGGCGAGAGGCGCGGTGACGGAAGTGAAGGTGCAGTGACGCCGTAGCGGTGATTGGAGGTGATAGAGACAGAGCTAGGGTGGTTGTTCAGGGAGCCATCACGCGAAGCTCAAAGGAGGGTTATGGGTGCCAGAAGAGGGATTGCCGACGGAAGCATCACGCGCACCGGCGACGTTCTTCGCGGAGTGCACAATGAAGAGAGGTTAGGGTTCTTCGATATGATGTGCTTCATCACGATTAGGGGGTTCTTTGTGAGGCACAATGAAGACAAGGTTAGGGTTAGGAGCAATTGTCACTTCATGCATGGAGGGCTTAGGGTTCTCTGATCTGAATGAGCTAGGGCAATTTAAAGAAGGGGAAAGCTAAAGTTTGGAAGAGTAGATGGTGTATTGCAATTGTAACTTAGTCATTTCGAACGGAGCTCTCTGAAATTTTTTTTCTTTCGGAACCTTTTGGGCACGCTTTTGAAGCATGCCAAAAGAGTTGGAGGAAACGGCCATGCTTTTAAAATGACCCTATAACAAAATTTTGTCGCCACGCTTTAAAAGCGTGCCTGTTTTTCTCTATGGCTACGCTTTTTGAGCGTAGAAAAAAAAGCGTGGCCAAATCTCAAATCAATTGGCACCCTCATAAAAGTGTGGCCATTGACTCTTTTCGCCACGCTTTTAAAGCGTAGCAAGAAAAAACGTGGCCAAATCTTTATTCAGTCGTTACCCTCATAAAACATGGCCATAGACCTTTTTTCTTGTAGTACCTTGACCTGAAGTAAATCTATCCTGAGCTTCTAATGCACGACTCAAGACCCCTTGTCGCTCAATGTTGGCTGATAACCTGACCACCTGCGACCCAAGACATGTTATCAACAACGGCCATATATCGAAAAAATATTAACAAACATAACAACCATAAACATTAAGTTCCTCGATGCCAATAGCCAATGAAAGGTGTCAAACCCATCAGGCCTGAAACTAAGGAATCGCCAGAGGATCTATGACCGAAGGAGCTACAATGGACCAGCCAACTTTACCACGTTCTTGTTGGCCATACGGCACATGCACCAGTATAACCATAAAAGAGCAGCGGATTTTCAGCTATATCTGCCCATGTCTTCTAACCTGGCTACATACGATAGTCAACGAATGTGAAGACGTGTACCAGATTTGTCACTGAAAAGATGAATTGATAACAGCATCATGATGTACACCCTCGCATACCTCTTAATTGTATTCTCGTTTGCGCCCTGTGGAAACTTACTGAATGTGTCCTGCATTCAAGTGCTACTTCACAATGAACTTGTCGATGTAGTTCGCAGGAGGTAAGATACCCAATAGCTCCTCGAACCAAGCCCATGCTGGTCGGTCACTCTCGATGTATCTCTCAAAATCCTATAGTGTAATCGTGCATTTCCCGAATAGCATATGAAAAGTATGCATATCCATACGCCATCTCTCCACAAATGTACTTAATAATGGCTCATCCAACCTAAATCAGGTCTCATTCAGCCTCGCAAGATGGTATAAACCTGTCATCTACAAATACGGTACGATCTTATCGTCTAGAGGCATATCATGTTACCTTCTCATACTAGTAATACATTGATGGAAATGCATAACGATAAAAAAAAAAAATTCTAAGAACCATTATAAAACAGTTTACTAAAAAAATATTTAATAATAAATGCTCTAAACCCAAACAAATAATCTTACAAGTTAAAAACAAAAAATCTGAGCTACATCTAAATGGACCTAGCGCCAAAGATTCTAACAAAAAAATAACTTTAATGTAAAACATATCACAATCCGCAATCACTGACACTTTTTAGTTAAATTAAATTGTAACTAAACTAATTTTTACTACTTAATCTAACATTTATAACTTACTAACAAACTACTAATTACTACTCTAACCACCATTTGTAGTTTAAAAAGTCTCATTTCTAACTGATGATTATAAACAAATACTCTAAGAGGCTTAATAATTACTAATATTTCTAATCTATCTTAAAAAAAATTTTCATTCACTAACCTCCTTATTAATACCACCAGTAATATGGGTAACTCCGTCCAGTCGATAGATACGATCCGGGTCTTCCTCAATGTCTGCAATTTTGAATATTGTGTAATTCGAATTGTATATATAGGTGTTTATATAGTAAATAGAAGCTAATACATTCGATTTAGCTGTAGTGTACAATGCCTATATATAAATCGAACTGATTCCATTCAATTTACTCCCCTAGTAAATCAAAACCACTATGGGCATAAATCAAAACCTATATATTCGATTTATTATGTATTAGCCATTTCACCGTTTTACTATGTACTAGATCTACTAAATTGAAGCTATATATTTCGAATCTTATTAATTCGATTTATCTTAAAAATGTGTAAATCGAATTTAATAAATTCGATTTATATATAAACACAATCAAGACAGCAATGTAACGTTATTACATTTAAGACTATCATGTAATATTGGCTTCTATTTACTTTATTTATGTGTTTTACCCTAATTATTATTTTTATTGTATTACTATTTACATGAATGCATTATCAGAAGGAAATTATCGCATATTAAATTATTCACTAATTACACATAATTAAAATTATATATTTTATTATACAAAGTGATAATTAATTAGTTTAATTTTTTATTAATAATAATCTATGAAAATTACTATAATTTATGAAGATCATAAATTTATGCATATATATGTAAAAAAATAATCATAATTTAAAAACATATAATGACATATGACTTAAATATTTTTACGTACAATTAATATATATATATATTAAAAATTATTTAAACAAAATAAATATATCCAAAGAATACTTTACATGCCTAAAAAATTGATTAACCTATCATGAATAGGACTATCGAGATAAAATTTTACTGTATAATAATATATGTTTAGATATATAAATAAATAATAATTATAGGTATAAAAAAATATGTTAATAATTATAATCAATGACTATAATTAATATATATCAAATTAATTTAGTATTAATTAAAATTATATTTTTTTTATTTTAAAACAAATAAATCCTATTATTATTATATAAACCTACAATTATAATTAACATTATTTTACGTAATCATAATACCATGATTATTACTATTCTTATTACACCCCTATTTGAATGAATGCATTATTAAAAATAAATTATTATATATTAATTAGATTATTCGTTAATATGCATAATTAAAATTATTTATTTTATTATACACTTTTAAAATAATAATTAATTAATCTAATATTTTATTAGGCATAATTAATTAGCATATAAATTCATTGTCTTTAGCAGTAATTTATAAAGATTACTGTGATTAACAAAGATTGACGTAATTTATAAAAATTACACATACAATAATATTAATAATAAAAAATAAAAAATTATTGAATAATTATTAGCTAAAAAATAATATCATATATAAATAAATAATCATAATAAAAAAATAATTAATATATATGTGACTTAATTATATTTACCTATAGTTAATATATATGTATACATAAATAAAAGATATCTAAAATTATTTAAACAAAACAAATATATTATGAGATTATAAAAACTATTAATTAAACAATTAATATGCACCTATACATAAAATAAGAAAATTATTAATTTAAAATTAGAGTAAATATTTTATTTTATAAATCAATTATGTATAATAAGAATTATTTGTTCTAAAAATAGGTAATTAAATTAATTTAGTATTAATTAAATATCTTTATTTCTAATTTAAAGTAGATTAATCTTACATTATATATATGTTTTTTTTGTGTATTATGTGATTGTAAACTTTTATATTTGAGATTTATATTTTTTTTTTAACAATTGTTATGACTATTTTTATATTCTAATTTTGAGTTTAATATATTATTACATGTAATTTTTTTAAATTTTTTACTTATATTCTTTTATCATTTTATTTTATCTTAATTTTTTTGTAGGTATGATCTTATTAAAAATCTTAAAGCACCATCTAAACATAAAGTTTAAAAATTTAAAATTAGAATACTTCAATACTCGAATAGAAATATAAATTATAGATATACAATGATCAATATTAGAGATATAACTAAAATTTTGATTGTTTGTAAAAAAAATATATATACACATTTTTTTATAAAAATTAAAACATTAATTTATTATATACTACGTCTGTTTCTTAAATTGATCCAACTATTTTGTGAAATTCTTTGTTATTTATTTGTTATGTATTTTGCCTTAATATTTACATAAATAAAAATAATAAATTTAATTTAATTTAAAATTAAATATTTAAAAATATTTTTTATAAAAAATAATTTAAATATAAATAAAAAATAAATATTCCCCCCACGGACACCTACACTATTAATGATATTATAAATAAAGTGACATATTTGTACAATGTGCAGACTCTCTGCCCTCTTAATAAGTGTGTCAGATACATATCGAGTCTAACACTCACTAAATCACTATCCCTTTCGCTAACTGAATACATTTATTTACGGTAGAAATTCAAAAATTTAAGTTCAGTTAGTTAAGTTTATATAAAATTAATTATTAAAAATAGTTAAATAATTTAATAAATTTAATTAAATTATCATTTGTAACTTTTACACTATGTTTGGATCAATAGAAATTTAAAAAAAAAAAAATACAAAGAAAAAAAATAAATAAAAAATAAAATTTTTTATTGATTGGATGAACATAGAAATTAGATTGAAAGGGAAATCAATGGTATCGGCCCACATCCAACCTTTTCTTCCAAACCTGTGAAGAAAATTGCTGAAAGTTCTAAAATAAAAGTGAAATTACTAATATGTCTATTATTAAAATTAAAAGCAAAATTTATAATATTTAATAGCAAATAAAAAAGGATAAATTTAAAAAATATTATGATTAATAATGATAATACATTAAAATTCTGAAATACAATTAAAATCACATTTTTTATAAAAAAATAATTTAAATATATTAATATATTATAATTTATATATAATATAAATAAAAATATTAATATAATTTTATTTGGTTATAATTTTTTTTTCTTTCATTTAAACAAAAAATTTTTTTAATTTTTTTTGTTCATTTTTTTATTTAAACAATATAAAAAAAATTAATTTTTTTTAATTTTTTTCTCATTTTTTTTTTTTACATTTCCCATCTTGCATCCAAAGGAAGTGTTAATTATCAATCTGACACAAAGTTAATTATACTTGAATATCTATCTATTTTTAATTATACCTCGATGTGTACACCCCGCTTCTTAATCCATCCTCATCCGCACATGCTTTAAGATATTTAGATACACCTGCTTGGCATTGGCTATTGAGAGTGTTAGGACGAATAATTAATTAATTATTATTTATATTTTTAATAATATAAAATTATTTTTAATAATGTAAAATTATTTAATTTTTTTATTGATTAAATATTGGTAAAATTTTAATAAAAGTGCAGCTACTTAAATTTTTTCTTGCCTATTTATACAGCGTTTGGAGGGAGCATTTTTTGCAGAGATTTATCCAAATTAACCAAGCAACCAACCCCCTCTTCTTCTTTAATTTATCTCTCTCAGACACAGCCATGGAGAATCAACGGCACATGGTGTTACTTTCAAGTCCAGGGCTTGGCCATCTCATACCAGTCATCGAACTGGGAAAACGATTCGTCTTCCACCACAACCTCAAAATCACCATCATCGCCTTCACTTCGCATACATCACATGCTGAAAAACACGTCCTCAAGACTGCCACGTCCTGCGGTTTCATGGACATCGTAGAAATCCCCCCGCCGGACATATCCTCCGTCATCGACCCCGACGCCGCCGTCGTCACCCGCCTCTGTGTCATGATGCGTGAAGGCGTCCCTGCCATCCGTGACGCTCTTTCCAAGCTGGCAGGCACGGCCACGGTGCGACCTTCGGCACTCATCGTAGACATATTTGGAACGGAGGCTCTTGGTGTTGCAGAAGAATTGAAGATGCGTAAGTACGTGTTCGTGGCTTCCCATGCTTGGTTCCTTTCCTTGTTGATATACGCTCCAACTCTTGACAAACAAGTTCAGGGTCAATATGTTGACCAGAAAGAACCATTCCAGATCCCCGGTTGCACTCCGCTTCGACCCGAAGACGTGGTTGACCCCATGTTGGACAGAAATGACAAGCAGTACCAAGAATACCTAGGTTTTTGCAACGGAATACCCAAAGGTGAAGTGACACTATACCGTGCATTATATTCTCTACAATTGTTATGAAATTTCCTATTATGCAGAAAGTCCACATATATCTAAAAATAAGAGAAATCACTTCATGACAAATATGTTTAGTATAAATAAACAAAAAAAATTGGCTAAATAAAAAAAGGCATCAATACGTATTTGAAATAAAATAAATAAGCATAGAAATATATTTCATTAACTAAATTTCATACATATTTTACAAGTATAAAATAAAAATACATTATAAGTAATATATATTTAAGTTTAAAGTTATTACTTGGTTGTTTCATATGTATGTTTGTATACTATATTGTTGTAATTCTCATGTATAGACGAAGAATAGAAAAGGGAAAAAGAATATTAAAGAAGTTGAAAAAGGAAGAGGAACAAGTAATAATCAAGAAGAAAAGACAGTTTTTATAAAAAGTTCTCTTAAGTAGTCTTTATATCAAATTAATTAAAGGTTATTAGTTAAGAATCCAATAGTAGAAAGTTTTTTTTTTTAATTTATAAACTTTATTCAACCTTATAAAATATTTTTAATTTTAAATGGTGAAAATTCAGACGATAAAGATATTTTTTATCTATTAAAGAGATTATCATGTATTAAATTTTTGACATATAGTATAGATTAAAAATGTTATCTTTATTAAAAAATATTATTATATTTTTAATATCGTTAATTTGATTTTGATATTAATTTTTTAATTTATTTAAAATTTAATTTTTTAATAATAATTTTATTAGAGAATTATTTTATATTTTTATTATTTTTATAAATTTTATAATATTTTTTTTCATTTTATTATATTTTGATATTTTTATTTTACGAATTTAATAACTTTTTATGAGTTGATTTTTTATTTATAATTTTTAAATATTTTTTATTTTTAAAAATTTATATTTTAATCTATCAATTATTATTGTTAATTATTCTATTTTTAAGTCTAATAATTTTTATTTATTTTTAAAATTTTTAAAAAAATATTATAAAATTGAGATTTTTAAAACAAATTTTATATTAATTAAGAAATTTAATATATTTTAATTAATATCATTTAGAATTATTAGTATAATTATTTTTTTAATTTTATTCATAATTTATATTTTTATTATTAATCTATGTTTTTAGAATATATTTTTTAACTGTGTCCAAACAAAAAGTTAAAAAACATATATTTTTTTGCTATATGAGTGGTGTCCATTTTAAATGTTTGATGATTGACAAAATATTTTTATAGACATGCCAAAACCTTGTATAAAATAATAGTTTACTATTTTAAACCGATTAATTAATGATATAGGTGACGGGGTGCTGGTGAACACTTGGGAGACTCTTCAACAGAAAGAGCTTGAATCACTGAGAAACAGAAACTTATTGGGTGGGATCCTGAAGGCTCCGGTCTATGCTGTGGGGCCCCTAGTAAGGCTGCCCGATTCAGAAATGAGTCAAGGGATTGAATGGCTCACGCATTGGCTCGACGGTCAACGGGAGGAATCGGTGATATACGTGTCATTTGGGAGCGGTGGAACGATGTCGTGTGAGCAAATGACCGAGCTGGCTTGGGGTTTAGAGCTGAGCGGCCAGAGGTTTATTTGGGTGCTTCGCGCACCCATAGACGCTGCGGACGCAGCTTTTTTTACCACTGGGAGTGATGGCCGCGATGAAGACGGCAGTAAGCTGTCAAAGTACTTGCCGGAAGGGTTCTCGTCGAGGACGTACAACGTTGGCGTTTTGGTTTCGCAATGGGGCCCACAAGTTGATATTTTGAGGCACCCTTCCGTTGGTGGCTTTTTATCGCACTGTGGCTGGAATTCCGCTCTTGAAAGCATTACTAACGGGGTGCCCATGGTTGCTTGGCCTCTCTACGCCGAGCAGAGGATGAACGCAACGCTGTTGGTGGAGGAGCTCGGGGTGGCTGTGAGGCCAAGGGTTCTGCCGACGAAGAAGGTGGTGGACAGGGATGAGATCGCGAGCATGGTGAGGGAGATCATGGTGGTTGAAGAAGATTGTAATAAGGTGAAGAAGAAGAACCCTATAAGGGAGAGAGTGAAAGCCATAGAGCGAAGTGCGGTGGAAGCTTTGTCCAAAGGAGGCGCACTTGCTCAAGTGGTGGCGAGGAGTGAGTGACGGAATGATCGACACGTGTTACCTACCCCCTTGCACATGTTTTATTATTATTATTATTATTATTATTATTATTATTATTATTATTTGTGATCTCACATGCTACATACTCGTTGTCCTTACTGTGCATGCATTGCTTGATGACTTAGGCATTTCTGGACATGGGAAAGTGTCCAGTACGAATTGATAACTAGGGTAAGGAAACGAGGAGAGACAGAGAAAAGTTGGGGTAGGGGTAATGTAATGTGTTACTGTGTAAGATTATTGCTTTGTCTTTTATGGTTGGGTTTGTTTTTGAGTATAGGATAAAATAAGATATTGAGAACAAAATATAAAAAATACAGAAATATAAAATTTTATAGTTTTATATTTTATTTGGTGATAAATTAAAATAAATTATAAAAAATTAATTTATTTTTAATTTTTTATTTAAAAAATTTAAATAAAAAATATAATTATAAAAAATTAATAAAATTAATAAAAAATAAAAAATAAATTATTTTTTTTATTAATATTTTTATATTTTTTTATCAAAATAAATACTAATTTAATATTTTTAAATACTATATTTTTATTTATATCTTTATTTATATTTTATCTGTCAAATATAATTTTATATTTTTATATTTCTCTGTGTCAATGTTTCCTAATTTGTATGCATGTGGTGATTGTACCCCATACAACCAAACGACATGGGAAGTGGGCCATTGTTATCTGCAAAATCATAACTTCATAAGCTGTTTTAAGAAAGAAGCCTAAACGCAAAAGTTAGAGAGTACAGGCAAAGATACCAGAGATAATAAACAAAGAATTTTAGACGTCATCCATATAAGGATATAATTGTGAACAGTAAATTTAAGCTTTTTAAAAGAGTTGTCTTACCTGTATGACATCCAATTCAGAGGCTCATTTTTTCGCTAATTAATTTCTATATGGATGGAAGGTTGGGGTTGGACCACGTTATGGGAAGGAGGGGTGCTGCACAAAGGGGTGGTGTCAGGTTACAAGAAAATCGGATCGTGGGTGTTGGTGAGAGCAACTCGCACCGTGCGACATACAAGTCCTCAACAACACGGATCCTACGATTTCATTTAACGAAAAAAAAAATTCCCCACTAGCAATTCGGACGGTCCGAGTTCACTTTAAGCTAATTCAAATTTTCATTTTCTTCAAATCGGACCCAACGAGTTGTTGATCCAAAGCTGAAAAAAAAAAATATCCCCAACTAGCAACTCGGACGGTCCGAGTTCACCTTTACCCAATTCAAATTTTCATCTTCTTCAAATCGGATCCAACGAGTTGTTGGTCCAAAGCTGAAAATAAACATGTCGCAGGGTCCGATTTCTGGTACTTGACACCAGAAAAAAGGCTGCTCCACAAATTGGTATGGAATCCAGCAATCCATATCCGGGAATGACACCAAATTTTCTTCCATATCAATAAAATTGAGCATCATTTTTTTATATGAGAAACATATGTATGTTTTACATTATTGTAAAAAGAGTCGCACTAGTATAAAGATTCATAATATACAGATTTTGTACAGATATATTTTATAATTAAAATTAGTGATACGTGTCCTTTTTTTTTTCTATTAAACTAAATTCTAACGCAAATGCGAAGGTTGTAATTATAGTACACTACAAATATTTGCAGATTGTTAAATGTTAATTATTAACTCCTTTTAAAAATAGTTGACACCGTTAAAACTGTTACTAATTACATTTTCTTTTTCTTAATAGTTGGACGCACCAAATTTTTCAAGCAATACAACAATTATGACTTTTTTCGTTTGGACTATTAGCTCAAGTTTATTTTCTTTTTTCTTTTCCTAATGTAATATACTAGTAGATAAAACAATCTATAGCTATATAGCGGTAAAATTATATATATATATATATATATATATATATATATATATATATATATATATTGTCATTACAAAATGTTTTGTTTTAGTAAATCAATTATTTTTTCATTTAGTTAGTATGTTGTTTAGAAAACGGAAAGATAATTTAAATAGTAATTTTGGAATGTTGATTATATTATTTGTGGATAAATTTGTGATTATTACAAGATTTATCTATTATATTAAATCTAGAATATTCGTAGATTTAGAATTTATTTGGGTGAGTTTATAAAAAAAAATTAATTATATTTAAATATAATAATATAAAAATATTTTTTATTTATTATTATGTGAAAAATATTTTTTAAAGTAAAGTAATTTTAAATTGTATAATTTTTTAGTTGAATAACGGAAGAAAAACACAAAAATTTTGTTAAAAGGCACAAAAAAAATTTAGTTCATTCCATAATACATAAATTATTTTTAATTATGCAGATTGTTTAGTTGAATAATACCAAAAAAATCCATGAATTTTAATAAAAATACAAAATAATTAATTAAAAATATAAAAAAATTAGTTGAATAATACAAAAATATAATGTAAGTAACAGAAAAATTATAATTATAAGTTTTTAATTCAAGTTGTACGTATGATATAAGACATTGTATAATATATATTTTGCATTATATTAAAGAATTATTATGACAACTACGATATTGTTTAGAAAGAACGGATAAAACCAACAAAATAAAAAATTATTATATTTACTGAAAATTTTAAATTTTTCCTATACTATATACGTATATGTAATTTTAGATTTAACTCAATAAAATAAAATTTAGAAAAGATATTCTCGTTCCAATGCGTGTATTCCATAAGTGGTTGTCGTTACAATTTAAATTTTGTACATATCTATGAAACTATTATTAAATTAAAATATAAAAAAATATTTAATTATTATAAAATTTATTTAAAAGTCTTAATTAATTTAAATCTAGATTTTTTAAAATTTAATTTAATTATCTTTAATAAAATAATTTTTAAAAATAAAATTAATTTTTATCCTCACAACTTTATTAAAATTGTGCATCAATTGTTACTGCTTCATATAAAGAGTATTAGATTGTTAATAATTAATGAGATCAAAGGTTATTTATATATTTTATGATTTATAATTTCAATTATGAATGATAGTATCAATAAAAAAATATTTATTATTTAATTAATAACTTTTGAGTTTGTACTTTAATAAGATCGTAAAATTTTTGTTGATATAGTATTTTAAATTTGAATGACATTTTAAGATTTATAATAAACTATAATTATATTTTAGTATATTTATTTATATTTTATTAAATTATATAATTATAAAACAGTTATTTCAGTTTAACCATAGTTGAACCAATTAGATTAATGAACTAATAAATCAATAATTAAAACGGTTTGATAATTGATCTGATTTTCAGAACCTTGTTTTTAATAAGACTAGCTAATGTAATAGGCTAGTTGGTTAATTAGGGTGTTAAAAACTTAAAATCCAATTTAATTCAATATGATCTAATTTAAATTTAATTATAAAATATATCAAAATTAAAAACAACTTGCATTGGACTTAAATTAAATTTTAGGTTTAACTTTCAAAATTTATTTAATTTAATTCAAATAAATTATTTTTTTGTTTTTATAATTAAATTTATATCTCGCTTATAATATATTTTTGTTTTATGAAGTAATCCTATTAAATTTTTTAAAAAATTAAAAAAAATATAAAAATAAAAGATAGATAACTATTATTTAAAAAATATTTTTTATGAATTATATATATCCTGGATAATGGATATAGTGCTAGAAATTTTGTTATAATTATATTTCAGGTAAAATGCACTCAATTTATACACGAACTTTTAAACTATATCTTAATTGTAGCATTTTAATAGTTGACTATTTTTATTGTTTATATTTTTTTATCTGTAATATTAAATATTCAAAATAAATATTTTCCATTAATATTATAAAAGTTGAGTGCCTTATTGTATTTTACATCATAGTTTAGATTAGTTATAAATTTTCTTACTAAAAACAATAGCTATTGGCTATGGGTATGATATTAAAATTCAAATTCAACTTGAAAAAAAAATATAAAGTATAAACTAAAGAAAGGTCAATAAATGGTGGTAGTACAATTCTATTATTTGTCTAGTGTAATTGTCTCTTATTTCTACCTTAATAAAATAACAAATCCGTTATATACATTGCAAAAAAGCTAATTAACGTTTTCTCTTTTTTATGTCATTCCCCTGGCAGACACAACATGTGTCAATAATTTTGTGAGTCAAATGAAATATCTGTATATTTGGATCTGTACCCTATAATTTATTTTGTAAAAAATATGGGTGCTAAATATAGATGTGGAAACAGCTTTTTGTAAAACAGGGATGAAGAAATTGGACTATTCGATTTCTTTATAAAAAAAATTAAGCTTCTTAATCGGACAGTCCGATTAGTGTGGAAGAGAAAATTTAAATTTTGGTGAAGGTAATCGGACCCTCCGATTTGTGTTTAAAAAATCGAACGATCCGATTTTTGCTCCTGACACCACAGTTGCGTAAAGCACTTATACACTCCATATCTACGTTTTACACCGTTTCTTCTCCCACATCTAAATTAAAAAGTGCAATTCAGAAATTAATTTAATAATAAAGTAAAAATTGGTGTAATTTAAATATATTAACATGGTGTATTATGCATAAATGTGAATTTGTAAGTTTATAGATCTACAAAACACAATTCACGTTCTGCCAATAAGGAACAAAAAATAAATTAATTACGGTAAAATACAACCTGCATTTTGCAAGGAGGAGCAACCACAGTGCAAAACGTGTTTTTCTGTCTCTTGCATGCAGATTAGAGCTGGACTTTGATCGCCTTGAAAGACACCAAATGCGACTTGCATTTTGTAGGTTCTCAGAGCAAAATGAAAGCTGCGTTTTGCAGGATGCAAGATTGCATCTTCGACATGTGTAGATGAGGGGTCTTTATATCTGTGTTTTGCATTTGAATGTGAAGGAAGAAGTGGTAATATGTATTTCTGCATTTTGTAAGTTGAAGGAAAGAAGAAGAAGTGTAGGAACCAATATATATATAAATATATACTTGCTCACACACAAACTGCTCCCTCTCATCTCTCACTCACACACACACCTCTACTCCTGTCTGCCGTCATTGTCGTCCAGCAATCGATGCATCACGCCGTCGTTCTCAGCACCGTCAATCTCAGCAGCTACATCGTCCTTAGCATCGTGGTTCTTCGTCATTCTCAGTTGTACTCCATCGTTCTCAGTCTCTCAGCCTCAAGTACAATTTATTCAATTTTTGTTCTAATTTTTTTTAATCTGATTTTTGTGATTTTTTTTTTTATGTTCTGACTTCTTTTTTTTTTTATGTTGTGACTTAATTATTTTTCTATTAGTTATGATTATTGGTTCTTGGTTCTTGGTTTTGATTTTCTGATTATTGTTATAATGATTTTCAATTTGTTATTATTATTGGTAATAACATTTATTTGGGATTTTTTGTTTATGATTATGTTTTATGTCTCTGTTCTTGGTTTATTTTAATTTTGTTCTATTTTTATTAGATTTTAGGGTTTATTCTGATTTTATACTTCTTTTTTTTATGTTTATTTTTATTTTTGAATTCATTATTTTCTTGGTTGTGATTTTTGGTTTAAGGTTTTGGTTCTGTTCGAATTTTTTTTGTTATGAATTGAATGTGTTTGTCTTTGGTGTGATTGTGCTTGAAGTCGCTTGTAGGAAGAAGAACAGAGGTTTTTGCATCCCAAATCAAAGTTTCAATCTTCTTGGATATGTATGTGATACTGGATAATAACTTAAGGTCATATGAAAAGTGGGCTGTTGGTTTTTATTCTTGGATAATATCCTTATATTTATTTTTTTCTGGTGAAGTTTGTTGATTTTTATCTTCTGTTTTGACTTTTTCTTTATTCTGGTTTAAGGTTGTTGCCTTGTACTACAATGATTTTACAGTTTTAATAAAGTGAACCAATGATTTTGTTTGTAAACTATGTTTATTTGCTGAAACTTGTTATGATTCTAATTTTGAAAATAATGCAAAAATTTGAGGATTGAGAATCGAAAATACCTAACATTTAGAGGCACATGTTTAGTTTAGCTAAGCATTCATATCACTATTTAACATTCTTTTTTTCTGAATATACAACCCCATTTGGTATTAATTGTTTGTGTTATAACTCAGTTTCTGATTTCAGGTTCTTTGTTTGCTGAATAATGTTTTGCTATCTTGCTAGAGAACATCAAAATATGGCTGATTAGCTGCTTTGCTGGAAAAATTAATGGAAGCAACATTTTTTTCATTTTGTTGTGTTGAACTTTTCATGCTTTTCGATTGCTGTATTATAATTTCGGGGAGTTCGTGACGGGCTGAACGGACAGTAGCCATGAGTTCTTGGTGGAGAACTGCTTAGCAGTTTTTGGTAGGCCGCCCGGTCTGGACGATCATACATTGGGAAAGGTAAAATTTGCATAGGTTCGGCGATGTAGAGACACTGAACCGTTAGACACACAGGAGTCAATCGAACGGTATGTCCGGGCTCACATATTTTGCGTGCTTGAAATGATTGTGTTTCCAGACAATTTGACGAATTTTGTAAACTCGAAGTTTTTACCTTTTCTTCGAGATTTCCATCGCATTCGACCCTATAGTTGGGGATAACTAGTTTGGCACATCTGTATGTGTAGTTGTGCCGTGCATCGCGATACAACTGTAAAGAATTTGTCGACCCCCTTGTTTTACTTTTTGTTTGGGCGTGGGAGCGTATGCCATTTTTAGCACCTATTCCTCGCAATGAGCTTTTTGTTGTTGGTGTTCTAATTGGACAACAATAATGGTTATTATCATTATTATTTTTACTATTGTTGTTAATATTATTTTTATTATTATTGTTGTTGTTATTATTATTATATGTTGATTATAACCATTCTAAACTTACTCAGGTGGAGTCATTGGCGCCTACTAACGAGATATACGCAAAGGTCTACAGAGCACTTTAGACAATAACTAGATAACATGGGAGTCAATGACGTACGTTTTAACAATTTCTGTTAAGAAATTTATTATGTCTAATAATTTAACTTATTGTCATTGTCTTTATTGATGTCTAGTTTATATGGTGGCCACATATGGGAGTGATGGTTCCTGAGGACCTATTCTTAAATTTGGTAGTGTGCTCCACGAAGTCTCTGTTAGTGTCATTTGAATATATAGAGTAGCACCCAACAGATCGAGTAAAATGCCAATTCGGGTTTGAACAACTTCGACCAGAGGAACCATTCCAGATTGGTGATGCTGATTGTAAGCGGTTGACCGGAACACAGAACCATGACTGGAGCAAAAGGAGTAGAGTTTGGGTTAACTTGTGGAATTTTGACCGCTATAATACACTGTAAATAGGAGACGAGATTATCGACTTTCATCCTTTCCCGATGGACTATGCATAGTACACACAGTAGTACAAAAATCACATACAGTTGTCAGAAAGAGTTGCGCATGCAGAACCCGAGATGAATGAACCACAGGTGCAACTCCCGCCACCACTAGGGATGGCAAAAAGTTCCTTGGCGGGGCGGGTATCTGCGGGGATTTACCCGCCGGGGGCGGAGACGGGGAGGTCTTTCTACCCACGGGGACGGGGGATAGGGTCCCGTATAATAAACGGGGCGGGGCCGGGGATAGAGGTCCCCGCCCCGTGGAAAGCCTTTTAACCCCATATATTTAAAAAGACTAGAATACCCCTATATATATATATATGAGGGACATTGAGAAACCTTAGGTATTACACACTTACACTTACAACTCACAAATCCCAAATCCCTAATCAAGTCTGAATTGAACTCTGAAGTCCTTCAACCTCAAACCTCATCCTCTCAAGTCTCACCCTGTCCTCTCACAATCACCACCTCCCACCCCCGCAGTCGGTCAGTCCTTCACCGCTACCTCCCACCCCCTCAGTCCCTCACCGCTACCTCTCAGTCTCTCACGCACTGTCGCCACTGTGGAAGTCAGTAAGGTCATCGTCACGTCACGCACACTGCAACAGGGAGTCCGTCATCTTCGCCATCGTCACGTATTCTCATTTCGCGTGTTTGTCAGTCGTCGCGCCTTTGCCAGTTGTCGCTCTTCACCGATCATCGCCTCCTCGTCGGTCATTGCCTCTTTTTCGTCGGGTAAGTCACAGAAGACAGAACTCTGACTTCTTCATTATTTGCTTTGATTTTGAAGGATTTGTTATAATTTATGTGAGTTAGGTTAAGTATAATTTATATTTCTGATGTTGAATTGTTGATTCTGGTTTCTATGATTTTGAAATTTTTATTATTTTACTTTGATTTTGAATTTCTGATTTTGAGATTTTTATTGTTTATTTTGATTTTGATGCATTTGTGTTTATGATTATGCTTACTATGATTTGAAACTTTTATTGTTTATTTTGATTTTGAAGCATTTGTGTTTATGATTATGATGATTATGCTGATTTTGATTTTGAAATTTTTATTGTTGATTCTGATTTTGAAGCATTTATGTTTATCATTATGCTAATTCTGGTTATGAAACTTTCATTGTTTATTTTGATTTTGAAGTAATTTTCATTGCTGATTCTGATTTTGAAGCATTTATGTTTATGATTATGATAATTTTGATTATGAAACTTTCATTATTTATTTTAAAGTACTTGTATTTATGATTATGCTGATTCTGAAATTTTTATTGTTTATTTTGATTTTCTATGATTATGTTGATTCTAAAATTTATGTGTTTATGTGAATGTGATTTTAGAGAATGTCTTCTTCTGATGCATTGAGTAATATTCTTGAGAAAAGTACTCCATTGAAAGAACCTATAGCCACTAATGTTCAAACTACTCAAGAGACTCCTCAATCCCAACCTCAAAAACCTCCAACTGATACGACAACTACCAATGAAGAAACAACAAACTCTACAAGTGGTGTTCGAAAGAGGAAGTTAACCTTTAAAGTGTGGAATCACTTCAAGATTGTCAAAATTAAGGGAAAATTGAAGGCTGAATGCAATTATTACAAATCAAAGCTACTTGGTGACTTAAAACAAGGAACTTTGCACTTGCGTGATCACTTCAAAACGTGCAAGTTTCACACCACTAGAGATATAAGACAATGTATGATGAAGACAACTACTCCAACAACTAGTGAAAAAATAGTTGTGGTTGGTGTATATAATTGGAATACTTTCAAAGGTTCTTGTGGATTGTTTGATGGATTAGAATCTTGATAGGAAGGTATCCACTTTAACTGTTGATAATTGCACTACTAATGACGTTATGATTGAGAGTATTTTGATTAAAATGTCACATAGAAACTTTATTTTGGGTGGTAAATTGTTTCACATACGATGTTGTGTGCATATATTAAATTTGACTGTCAAGGATGGGTTACAACTTATTTCACATGCTATTGAAAGGGTGAGGGATATTGTTCATTATTGGACTGTAACACCTAAAAGGGAAGAAAAATTTAACGAAACATGTGTGCAACATAAAATACCCTACACAAAAAATCTTTGTCTTGACTGTAAAACTAGGTAGAATTCAACCTTTTTGATGCTTGAAGTTGCAATTATGTATAGAGACGTGTTTAAAAGATTGTCATTGCGTGAGAGTCAATATAAATCTTTGCCTAGTGATAAGGATTAGGATATGGTGGATGAGATTTTTCAAAGATTGAGGGTGTTCTTTGATGTCACTGAATTATTTTTTGGAACAACTTATCCTACATTAAATCTTTATTTTCCTAATGTTTGTGTAATTAAGTTGGCTTTGATGGAGTAAAAAATTGTAGAAATAAGGTAATTGAAATGTTGGCTACTAGCATGATAATTAAGTTTGAAAAGTATTGGAGTGTGATTAATACAGTTATGACTATTGGGACTCTTTTGGATCCTAGGTACAAGATGTATTTATTGAATTTCTTTTTTCGTAAAATATATGGTGAGATGGAGGCATGTGTTGTAATTGGTCAAGTGAAAAGGATAGTGCAAGATTTAGTTTTAGAATATGCAACAAAGGAAAGAGAAAGACCAAGCTGCTCAATTAGATATGCTGCCACCATCTTCAATTCCTTCAGGTTCAAAGGGGAGAAAGTTTAGTCATGAATCTTGGCAAGCTGACTTTGCTGTGCAAGTGAGGAATCCACATTTATTGATACAAAGAGCGAGTTGAATTATTATTTTGAAAAGAGACTGGTGCCACAAACTGAACATAATTTTGATATCCTTTTTTAAGAAAAAATAAATTAATTTTTTATAAAAATATTCTATAGCAAAAATTTTATTTTTTTATCATTAAATTTTGTTTATTAAAATATCCTTTACTAAATTATTTTTTATTGATTAAATTATATTTTTGCCAAAATATTGTTTAAAAAAATTAATAATTAAATTATTTTTTTAAGATACTCTTCAATAATTTTTTAATTATTAAATTGTGATTTTACCAAAATTTTCGTTAACAATTATTTTTATATTTTACTATTATTTTTCTGATATCAATATATATTATTTTAATATAAATAAAAAAATCATACCACTGTTAATATGTATAACAATTAATATATATTGATATCGAAAAATAATCTTACTAAGTTTTTTTTTTGTTTAATGTTAAAATAATATATATTGATATCAGAAAATTAATAGTAAAATATAAAATAATTGATAACGAAAATTTTGGTAAAATCACCATTTAATAATTAAAAAATTATTGAAGAATATTTTAGAAAAAAATAATTTAATTATTAATATTTTAAAAAAATATTTTGATAAAAATACAATTTAATTAATAAAAAAATTTATTAAAGAATATTTTGGTAAGCAAAATTTAATAAAAAAAATAAAATTTTTGTTAAAGAGTTTTCTGTAGAAAACAATTTTTTTAAAAAAAATTGAATAAAGTTAACATTAGTTAATACAAAAAATTTAAAATGGATTAAAGAAAAAAATTTTTAAAAATTCTCAAAAAATGTATATTTTATAAATAGAAAAAAAATTATTTCAACATCTTTTAAAAAAAGAGAATAAATTTTTTTTCTAAATTAAATTATTAAATTAACCTAACTTTGGCATCTTATGGAAAGAAAATACTTGTATCTTTCACATTAATAAATCATTTGGAGCATGGATCTTTCACAATCAATACATACACATGAGTGACACTTTTAAACACATGCTCTTGAAGATTAATAAATACAATATGATGAAGGGAGGTGAAGGGTGGAACGAAGACCCAAGTTGATACTGCCTTTCCTCCAATTTTTTTTTTCCCGCTCAGCAAAGCCCAATTCAATAAACTTCCACCAACGGGTCCCAGCACAATTAAACTCCATTGGATTTTACGCCACCAGCTCGACTCAATCAGCCTCCCCTGAGCCCCAGTAACCTTTTGAAGACATGCTTGATCCTGTAAATTGAAAATAACACGTGTCATCATCATATATAAGAAGAAGGTACATCTGTATATTTGTATAGGAAAAATATAGGGTACTAATATATTATTTGTCAATTTATTGTCAATAATAATTAATTATTATATTTTAAACACATGTATAAAGAGACATATCTAAAAAATATATCTATAAAAATATTTTTATTAGATACATCTATAAAAAATATATTTTTATTAAACACATCTACAAAAACACTTCTATTAAATACAGTTATAAACAAGAATTGGCAGAAATTAATAAAAATATTGTTGATAATATAACAGAATTGATTTATATAAAATTGTATCTTTACACTAGAGCAACCCCGCTTCTTAATCCATCCTCATCCACACATGCTTTAAGATATTTAGATACACGTGCTTGGCATTGGCTATTGAGGAGTGTTAGGACGAAGTGTTAGGACGAATAAATTTTGTAATTTGTAATAATTAATTAATTATTATTAATATTTTTAATAATATAAAATTATTTTTAATAATGTAAAATTATTTATTTTTTTATGAATTAAATATTAATAAAATTTTAATAAAAGTGCAGCTGCTTAAACTTTTTCTTGCCTATTTATACAGCGTTTGGAGGGAGCATTTTTTGCAGAGATTTATCCAAATTAACCAAGCAACCAACTCCCTCTTCTTCTTTAATTTATCTCTCTCAGACACAGTCATGGAGAATCAGCAGCACATGGTGTTACTTTCAAGTCCAGGGCTTGGCCATCTCATACCAATCATCGAACTGGGAAAACGATTCGTCTTCCACCACAACCTCAAAATCACCATCATCGCCTTCACTTCGCATACATCACATGCTGAAAAACGCGTCCTCAAGACTGCCACGTCCGGCGGTTTCATCGACATCGTAGAAATCCCCCCGCCGGACATATCCTCCGTCATCGACCCCGACGCCGCCATCGTCACCCGCCTCTGTGTCATGATGCGTGAAGGCGTCCCTGCCATCCGTGACGCTCTTTCCAAGCTGGCAGGCACGGCCACGGTGCGACCTTCGACACTCATCATAGACATATTTGGGATGGAGGCTCTTGGTGTTGCAGAAGAATTGAAGATGCGTAAGTACGTGTTCGTGGCTTCCCATGCTTGGTTCCTTTCCTTGTTGATATACGCTCCAACTCTTGACAAACAAGTTCAGGGTCAATATGCTGACCAGAAAGAACCATTCCAGATCCCCGGTTGCACTCCGCTTCGACCCGAAGACGTGGTTGACACCATGTTGGACCGAAATGACAAGCAGTACCAAGAACACCTAGGTTTTTGCAACGGAATACCCAAAGGTGACACTATACCGTGCATTATATTCTCTAGAAGGGGATGCTCCGTAATCACGTGAAAGCGTCTTTTTTTTTTTAAGATATTTTTTAATAATTATAATTTAATACATATAATTATTTAAATTATGTTATTATTGTCAAAATTAGATTAGATAAATTAATTTGATCGAAAAATAATGAATCAAATTTTGAATTTGTCTAAATTAATATTATTTTTTATAAAAAATGACTACAATACCCCTATTATATAAAATAAATAAAATATTCTTATTATATATATTAATTTTGAGAATTCTAAATTCTAACTCTTTTCTTTTCTATCGTTATAGGGTTAGAATTTAAAGTTTTCAAAATTAATATATATATATTAGGAATAATGTCTTTGAACTTGGAAATTGGTATAGACTTTAAGGCATCAAAGAAAGCAAAGTCTATATAGCCATCATATATATATATATATATGGGCACCTTTTTTCTTTGCTATTACCTAATATTCTATTCTAATTGAAAGTTGACCACACAATTTTTTACCCTTTAAGCTTTATCGCACTATTAGAGGTTCCATGTACACAAATTAATAGTTTCCACAACATTCAAGATGCTTCTTATATATATATATATATATATATAAAATAAGGATATTTTAGTTGTGTTTTATAATAGGGATATTGTAGTAATTTTTTATAAAAAAATTAATTTATACTGATTTAAAATTTAATTTATTAATTTTTTTGCTAAACTGATTTATCCAGTCTAATTTTAATAAAAATAATACAATTTAATTAATTATATGTGTTAAATTTTAATTTTTAAAAAATATCTTTAAAAAAAGACGTTTTTGACATCTTTATCTAAGTGGCTCTCCCTCTCTAGAATTGTTATGAAATTTTCTATTAGGGAGCCACTAAGACACTGAACATGTCTTTTTATAAAGATGTTTTTTAATAATTAAAATTTAACACATATAATTGATTAAATCGTGTTATTTTTATCAAAATTAGACTAGGTAAATTAATTTGATTGAAAAATGGTGAATCAAATCTTGAACTGGTCTAAATTAATATTTTTTTTTAGAAAATGACTAATACAATACCCTATTATAGAAAATGACTAAAATACTTCTATTATATATATTAGTTTTGAGAATTCTAAATTTTAGTCATTTATTTTTCTATCGTAGGGTTAAGATTTAGAATTTTTAAAATTAATATATATATATATATATATATATATATATATATATATATATATATATTAAGAGTATTTTAAACATTTTCTACAACAAAAGGTATTGTAGTCATTTTTTATAAAAAAAATAATATTATTTTAGACTAGTTTAAGATTTGATTCACCAATTTTTTAGTTAAATCAATTTGTCTAGCCTAATTTTAACAAAATAACATGATTTAATCGATTAAATATGTTAAATTTTAATTACTAAAAAATATATTTAAAAAAAGACGTTTTGGGCATTTTTATCTGAGTGCTCCCTTCTTATTATGCAGAAAGTTACCACATATATCTAAAAATAAGAGAAATCACTTCATGACAAATATGTTTAGTATAAATAAACAAAAAAAATTGCCTAAATAAAAAAAGGCATCAATACGTATTTGAAATAAAATAAATAAGCATAGAAATATATTTCATTAACTAAATTTCATACATATTTTACAAGTATAAAATAAAAATACATTAGGAGTAATATATATTTAAGTTTAAAATTATTACTTGGTTGTTTCATATGTATGTTTGTATACTACTATTGTTGTAATTCTCATGTATATAGACGAAGAATAGAAAAGGGAAAAAAATATTAAAGAAGTTGAAAAAGGAAGAGGAACAAGTAATAATCAAGAGGAAAAGAGAGTTTTTATAAAAAGTTCTCTTAAGTAGTCTTTATATCAAATTAATTAAAGGTTATTAGTTAAGAATCGAAAAGTAGAAAGTTTTTTAAAATTTATAAATTTTATTCAATTTTATAAAATATTTTTAATTTTAAATGCTAAAAACTCAGACGATAAAGACGGTTCTCCTCTATTAAATAAATTATCATGTATTAAATTTTTGACATGTAGTATAAATTAAAAGTATTATCTTTATTAAAAAATATTGCTATATTTTTAATATCGTTAATTTGATTGTGATACTAATTTTTTAATTTATTTAAAATTTATTTTTTTTAATAATAATTTTATTAAAAATTTATTTTATATTTTTATTATTTTTTACAAATTTTATAATTTTTTATTTTTTCATTTTATTATATTTTGATATTTTTCTTATTTTGCGAATTTAATAACTTTTTACGAGTTGATTTTTTTTTAATTTTTTAAATATTTTTTATTGTTAAAAATTTATATTTTAATTTATCAATTATATATTATTGTTAATTATTCTATTTTTAAGTCTAATAATTTTTATTTATTTTTAAAATTTTTGAATAAAATTTATTGTAAAATTGAAATTTTTAAAAAAATATTTTATATTAATTTAAAAAATTCAATATCATTTTAATTAATATTATTTAGAATTATTAATATAATTATTTTTTATTTTTAATTTTATTCATAATTTATATTTTTATTATTAATCTATGTTTTTAGAATATATTTTTTAACTGTGTCCAAACAAAAAATTAAAAAATATATTTTTTTTCTATATTTATATGAGTAGTGTCCATTTTAAATGTTTGATGATTGACAAAATATTTTTAAAGACATGCCAAAACCTTATATAAAATAAGGAGGCCACTCAGATAAAGACGTCTAAAACGTCTTTTTTTAAAGATATTTTCATGTTGTGTTTTAATTGGTTTCTGTATAATTTATTCGGTGTTCCTCATCACATATTATTAAATTTCTCAAAAGATTTTCTTTCCAAAAACAATAAAAAATATTTAATTTGAACTAAAACAAAAAAGATAATAGATTAACTATTAGATTTTTTTTTAAAAATTATTTACATAAAAAAAATATATCACATTCATCAAAATATATATATATATATATAACAAGCTCAAGCTTTTTAAAATTTTTATAAATAAAAAAATAATTAATTTATATTCGTACAATATATAAAATAATTATTATATTATTATTATATTATAGATTAAGATTCACTAATTTAATTTTTTTTTATTTTTAATATAAGCATTAGAAATAAATAAAATTTTTATAACTAAATGTAGTGTAATAAAATATATATAATATTAATTAGTTCTTAAAAAATTCTTAAAAAATAGTTTCTTTCATTTTAGTAAAATAACTATTTATTAAAATAGACAAATTAATTATTTTTTCTCATATACAGTTTTTTTAAGACATAAAAATAATTAATTAGGACATTGGTTAAGATAATTAAAGTCACTATTTCATTAAATTTTTAATTTAAAGAAAAATTCTAGTTAATTTTGGTATAGAAATTTTGAATTTGAAAACATTGATAAAAATTATGTTGAATTTTGATTTATTTGATTCTCATTTAAATTAATCACTACATAAGTTAAAGTTCTGTTTTGAAATTATATTTGAGCTTTAATATGATTTTTAAAGTTTCAATTTACTTAGTTTGATTTTTTAACTTAGGTATCCGTGACTCATATTAGGGTTTTAAGTGTTTAGTTGAAAAAAAATAAGGTAAAAAAAATTTCAATGGTCACATCAAATAGTCGCTAAAATATATAGTAGCAGTCGTTAGTCCATCTCAGCATGTCTTTAACGATTTTGTGAGACAGTGACAAAAATAAGATTAGGAACCAATGTGAGTCATAACTATTAAATTGGGAGACTAAATTGAGTAAATCGAAATTTTTGAAATTAGATTGAAACATAGTTGTTAGAACCGAACCATCGAACTGGTCAAGCTACTAGTTCATTGGTTTATTGGTTCAACCAATAAATCACTAGTTGAACCGATAAAACCGATCTCAAGTAAATATAAAATATAAAATAGTTAAAAACTTAAAATTAAAATTTGAAATACATATCTTCACTAACATTTTATGAAGAATCAAGTCTCAACTTCTAAAAATAACTAATATAAAAAAATCATAAAATTTTAATACTACAATAGTATCTTATTTTGACACAATAAAAAAATAATTAATTCACAAAGCCTATCATCTAACTATAATATCAGTAGATTTTAACACTAACACCAAAATAAATAACTTTAATCACAATACTAGCAATAAAATAGATCAAGTAAATTAATAAATTTTTAGTAAAATTTATATTTATATTAATAATGGTATATAATTAAAATATAATTAATTTTAAAAATAGAAAAAATAAAAATTAAATTAAATTAGATATTTATGTATACTATATAATTAGTATTTGTCAAATATAATAATTAAAAGTGCAATGGCTAAGTGGCAAGTAGAGGTTGCTTTTGTTCCAGGGTTCTTGGTTCGAGACCTTGTGGAGACATTTTAAAATTTTTTTCAAGCAAATCAGTTTGGTTAGACCGGTTTGCACCGGTTTTTATCGGTTCACACCGATTTTATTCCTTAAACGGTCCAAAGAGTAAACCTAGTCCAGTTCCAATTCTAGTATGGTTCACTAATTTTTCGGTCGAACCAGCCAATCCAGTTCGATTTTTACAACTATAGATTGAGATACGAACATAATTTCAAAAACCAATAAGTATTATAAGATGATCGGATTGGATCGAATCGGATCCACACTCTAATCAAATAGAAGTAAATATGTTTTAAAAAGTAAGCAAGAAAATTATTGACTTTTTTTATAAAAATAAAAATTTTTAATATTTTTTATTTTATGGATATATTTGATATCTGATCCAAACATAAAAAGTGCAAATATCGAATTTGATCTAATGAGTTTAGTGCGAATTGGATCGAAATTTCAGCCATATCCCATCTGTAAACACCCCTAGCAATAATAACTAAAAAATTATAATAATTATATTTTTAACTAAGAGAAAGTGCCAAAAAAAAAGTACTAAATACAAGAACATTTAATCAAATATTAAAAGAAAATTTTACTTTAAAACAGTTAGACTTTTTTTGCTCATATATATATATATATATATATATATATATAATGTAATAATAATAATAATATGATAATTGTTTTATATATCACACAAATATAAACGTTTTTTTCTATAATCTTAAGAAAGGTTTTGTAAATCCCTAACCTTGTTATCGATTTTTGTAGTGTTAGCCCTCATATTATCAATTTGATTTTCATATATAATTCGGATGATAAATTATTTGGTGACGTGCTTCATTTTCTACTGTGATATACATACTTGTTTATTCTTATTATTATTATTATGTACATTAAAAAAGAACAGGCCAAATTATTGCCATAACATAATAGAAGTATGGAAGTTTATCATTCTTCTCTAATGGAGAAAACAAAATTCTTTTCAATAGTTTATTTAACGTTTAGTAGAATAAAAATAAATTTTATTAGAATAAATTTTAGTACGAGTTTAATATTTTTATTCATCATAAAATATTTATAGAATTACTCGTAGATAAATTTTGGAAAAAAAGAAAAAAAACCATGATTTTTAATTTTATTTTTAAATAAACTTTATTTTTAATTTTAAAATAAATTTTATTTTTTAATAATATTAATTTTTTATCGAATATATTTATTTAATTATTTTTTAATTATATATAATTAAAAATAAACGGTGTTTTCATGGTTTAAAATAATTATATATGATTAAAATAATTTTCATGGTGTTTACCGTATTTAATTATTTATAGAATTACCGTATATAATGAATGTGATATATTTTTTTATGTAAATAATCTTTTAAAAAAATTTAATAGTTAATCTATTATCTTTTTTGTTTTAGTCCAAATTAAATATTTTTTATTGTTTTTAGAAAGAAAATCTTTTGAGGAATTTAATAATATGTGATGAGGAACACCGAATAAATTATACAGAAACCAATTAAAACACAACATAAAAACATCTTTAAAAAAAGACATTTTAAGCGTCTTTATCTGAGAGCCTCCATAAAATAATAGATTACTATTTTAAACCGATTAATTAATGATATAGGTGACGGGGTGCTGGTGAACACTTGGGAGACTCTTCAACAGAAAGAGCTTGAATCACTGAGAAACAGAAACTTATTGGGTGGGATCCTGAAGGCTCCGGTCTATGCTGTGGGGCCCCTAGTAAGGCTGCCCGATTCAGAAATGAGTCAAGGGATTGAATGGCTCACGCATTGGCTCGACGGTCAACGGGAGGAATCGGTGATATACGTGTCATTTGGGAGCGGTGGAACGATGTCGTGTGAGCAAATGACCGAGCTGGCTTGGGGTTTAGAGCTGAGCGGCCAGAGGTTTATTTGGGTGCTTCGCGCACCCATAGACGCTGCGGACGCAGCTTTTTTTACCACTGGGAGTGATGGCCGCGATGAAGACGGCAGTAAGCTGTCAAAGTACTTGCCGGAAGGGTTCTCGTCGAGGACGTACAACGTTGGCGTTTTGGTTTCGCAATGGGGCCCACAAGTTGATATTTTGAGGCACCCTTCCGTTGGTGGCTTTTTATCGCACTGTGGCTGGAATTCCGCTCTTGAAAGCATTACTAACGGGGTGCCCATGGTTGCTTGGCCTCTCTACGCCGAGCAGAGGATGAACGCAACGCTGTTGGTGGAGGAGCTCGGGGTGGCTGTGAGGCCAAGGGTTCTGCCGACGAAGAAGGTGGTGGACAGGGATGAGATCGCGAGCATGGTGAGGGAGATCATGGTGGTTGAAGAAGATTGTAATAAGGTGAAGAAGAAGAACCCTATAAGGGAGAGAGTGAAAGCCATAGAGCGAAGTGCGGTGGAAGCTTTGTCCAAAGGAGGCGCACTTGCTCAAGTGGTGGCGAGGAGTGAGTGACGGAATGATCGACACGTGTTACCTACCCCCTTGCACATGTTTTATTATTATTATTATTATTATTATTATTATTATTATTATTATTATTATTTGGGATCTCACATGCTACATACTCGTTGTCCTTGCTTAGGCATTTCTGGACATGGGAAAGTGTCCAGTACGAATTGATAATTAGGGTAAGGAAACGAGGAGAGAGAGAGAGAGGGTAGGGGTTGGGTAATGTAATGTGTACTGTGTAAGATTATTGCTTTGTCTTTTATGGTTTTGTTTGTTTTGCAATATAGGATAAGATAAAATATTGAAAATAAGACATAAATAATAAATATATAAAATTTTATATGTTTTATATTCTGTTTGATTATAATTAGAATAAATTATGAAAATTTAATTTATTTTTATTTTTTATCAAAAAAATTTGAATAAAAAATATAATTATAAAAAATTAATAAAAAATAAATTATATTTTTATATTTTTTTATTAGAATAAATATAAAATATATTAATTTAATATTTTTTAATATAATATTTTTATCTATATCTCATCTGTAAAATATAATTTTATATTTTTATATCACTATGTTAATATTTCTCTAAAGTGGAATAGATGTATCATGTTTAATTTGTATGCATGTGGTGATTGTACCCCAATACAACCAAACGACATGGGAAGTGGACCATTGTTATCCGCAATATCATAACTTCATAAGCTGCTTTTAAGAAAGAAGCCTAAACGCAAAAGTTAGAGTACACACAAGATAACAGAGATAATAAATAAAGAATTTTAGAGTTAGAGGTTATCCATATAATATAGGAAGAGTTTCAAGTATACGTATACTGGAAATATCGATATTCTAGTTATTTTAATCGTTGATCTAAATTATAAAAAATATATATAATATATATTAATTAAAATTAACGGTTAAAACAACTGAAATATCAGTATTTTTGGGTACACCTGATAACTTTCCTATAATATGATGGATATAATTGTGAACAGTAAATTTAAGCTTTTTAAAAGAGTCCTTACCTTTATGACATCCAATTCAGAAATTAATTTAATAATAAAATAAAAATTGGTGTAATTTAAATATATTGGTCCATAGTGTATTGTGTATAAATGTGAATTTGTAAGTTTATAGATCTACAAAACACAATCTACATTTTGTCAAAAAGGGAAAAAAATAAATAAATTAGTTGCTACAAAATACAACCTACATTTTGCAAGGAGCAACCACAATGCAAAATGTATTTTTTTTTGTCTCCTATGCAGATTAGATATTTGGACTTTGATCTCCTTGAAAGACGTCAAACGCAACTTGTGTTTTGCCGGTTTTCAGAGCAAAACGAAAGCTGCATTTTGCAGGATGCAAGATTGCATGTTCGACACGTGTAGATGAAAGGATCTTTATATCTGCATTTTGCGTTTGAATGTGAAGGAAGAAGAGGTAATATGTGTTTCTGCGTTTTGTAAGTTGAAGGAAAGAAGAAGTGCAAGAACCAATATATATACACATATACTCGCTCACACAGAAACTGCTCTTTCTCACTCATTGTCTCTCACTCACGCACACTCCTCTCTCAATCATAGTCCTCTACTCCTATCTGCCGTCGTTGTCGTCCAGCAACCGCCGTTTCCGTCCCGTCGTCTGTCGATGCCTCACGCCGTCCAAAAGCCACGTCGTCGTTCTCAGCACCGTCGATCTTAGCAGCCACATCATCCTTAGCATCGTGGTTCTTCATCATTCTCAGTTGTGCTCCATAGTTCTCAGTCTCTCGGCCTCAAGTACGATTTATTCAATTTTTGTTCTAATTTCTTGTTTAATATGATTTTTGTGAACTTTTTTTATGTTCTGACTTCTATTTTTTTTTATGTTGTAACTTGATGATTTTTCTATTAATTATGATTATTGGTTCTTAGTTCTTGGTTTTGGTTTTCTGATTATTGTTATAATGATTTTCAATTTGTTATTATTATTGGTAATAACACTTATTTGGGTTTTTTTGTTTATGATTATGTTTTATGCCTCCGTTCTTGGTTTATTTTGATTTTGTTCTATTTTTATTAGATTTTAGGATTTATTCTGATTTTATTCTTCTTTTTGTGTGTTTATTTTGATTTCTGAATTCATTATTTTTGTTGTTGTGATTTTTGGTTTAAGGTTTTGGTTCTGTTCTACTTTTTTTTTTTTTTGCTATGAATTGAATGTGTTTATCTTTGGTGTGATTGTGCCTGAAGTCGCTTGTAGGAGGAAGAACAAAGGTTTTTGCATCCCAAATCGGAGTCTCAATCTTCTTGGATATGTAAGTAATACTGGATAATAACTCAAGATCAGATGAAAAGTGGGTTGTTGGTTTTTATTCTTGGATAATATCCTTATATTTATTTTTTTATTCTGGTGAAGTTTGTTGGTTTTTATCTTCTGTTTTGACTTCTTTTTTTTTTTTATTCTGGTTTAAGGTTGTTTCCTTGTACTACAATGATTTTACAGTTTTAATTAAGTGAACCAATGATTTTGTTTGTAAACTGTGTTTATTTGCTGAAACTTGTTATGATTCTAATTTTGAAAATAATTCAAAAATTTGAGGATTGAGAATCGAGAATACCTAACATTTAGAGGCACATGTTTAGTTTAGTTAAGCATTCATATCACTGTTTAACATTCTTTTTTTTTTTTCTTAAAATACAACCCCATTTGGTATTAATTGTTTGTGTTATAACGCAGTTTCTGATTTTAGGTTCTTTGTTTGCTGAATAATGTTTTGCTATGTTGCTAGAGAACATCAAAATATGGCTGATTGGCGGCTTTGCTGGAAAAATTAATGGAGGCAACCTTTTTTTCATTTTGTTGTGTTGAACTTTTCATGCTTTTCTATTGCTGTATTATAATTTTAGTTAATGAGGAGCTCGTGACGGGCTGAACGGACAGCAGCCATGAGTTCTTGGTGGAGAACTACTTAGCAGTTTTTGGTAGGCCGCCCGGTCTGGACGATCATACTTTGGGAAAGGTAAACTTTGCATAGGTTCGACGATGCAGAGACACTGAACCGTTAGACACACAGGAG
Organism: Arachis ipaensis; assembly: GCF_059453495.1. Classification (NCBI taxonomy): domain Eukaryota; kingdom Viridiplantae; phylum Streptophyta; class Magnoliopsida; order Fabales; family Fabaceae; genus Arachis; species Arachis ipaensis. Next base: position 10,438,332 of record NC_142440.1, read on the forward strand.
TCAATCGAACGGTATGTCTGAACTCATATATTTTGTGTGTTTGGAACGATTGTGTTTCCAGACAAGTTGATGAATTTTGTAAACTCGAAGTTTTTACCTCTTCTTCGAGATTTCCATCGCATTCGACTCTACAGTTGGGGGTAACTAGTTTGGCACATCTGTATGTGTAGTTGTGCCGTGCATCGCGATATAACTGTAAAGAGTTGGTCGACCCGCTTATTTTGCTTTTTGTTTGGGCGTGGGAACGTATGCCATTTTTAGCACCTATTCCTCGCAATGAGCTTTTTGTTGTTGGTGTTCTAATTGGACAACAGTAATGGCTATCATCATTATTTTTTTTACTATTATTGTTAATATTATTTTTATTATTGTTGTTGTTGTTATTATTATATATTGATTATAACCGTTCTAAACTTACTTAGGTGGAGTCATTGGCCCAGCTAACGAGATATACGCGAAGGTCTACAGATCACTTTAGATAACAACTAGACGACATGGAAGTCAATGACGTACGTTTTAACAATTTCTATTAAGAAGTTTATTATGTCTAATAATTTAACTTATTGTCATTGTATTTATTGATGTCCAGTTTATACGGTGGCCATATATGAGAGTGGTGGTTCTTGAGGACCTATCCTTAAATTTGGTAGTGTGCTCTACGAAATCTCTGTTAGTGTCATTTAAATGTATCGAGTGGCCCCCAACAGACCGAGTAAAACACTAATTCAGGCTTGAACAACTTCGACCAGAGAAACCATTTTAGATTGGTGATGCTCATTGTAGGCGGTTGACCGTAATACAGAACTATGACTGAAGCGAAAGGAATAGAGTTTGGGTTAACATGTGAAATTTTGACTGCTATAATACACTATAAATAGGAGACGAGATTGTCGACTTTCATCCTCTCCTGGTGTACTATGCGTGGTACACACATCAGTACAAAAATCACCTACAGTTGTCAGATAGAGTTGCGCATGCAGAACCCGAGGTGAATGAACCACAGCTGCAACTCCCGCCACCACTAGGGATGGCAAAAATCCCTGGGCGGGGAGGGTATCCGCGGGGATTTACCCGCAGGGGGGCGGATACGGGGAGGTTTTTCTACCCACGGGGACGGGGGACGGGGTCCCGTATAATAAACGGGGCTAGGGCGGGGATAGAGGTCCCTGCCCCGTGGAAAGTCGTTTAACCCCTATAAATGTAAAAAGACTAGAATACCCCTATATATACCATAAGAGGAACATTGAGAAACCCTAGCCGTTACACACTTACACTTACAACTCACAAACCCCAAATCCCTAATCAAGTTTGAACTGAACTCTGAAGTCCTTCAACCTCAAACCTCATCCTCTCAAGTCTCGCCCTGTTCTCTCACAACCACCACCACCGACTGCCACCTCCCACCCCCGCAGTCGGTCAGTCCTTCACCGCTACCTCCCACTCCCTCAGTCCCTCACCGCCACCTCTCAGTCTCTCATACACTATTGCCACTGTGGAGGTCAGTCAGGTCACCATCACGTCACACACACTGCAATAGGGAGTCCGTCATCTTCGCCGTCGTCACACCTTCGCCAGTTATTGCCTCCTCACCGGTCATTGCCTCTTCTCCGTCGGGTTAGTCACAGAAGACAAAACTCTGATTTCTTCATTATTTGCTTTGATTTTGAAGGATTTGTTATAATTTAGGTGAGTTAGGTTAAGTATCATTTATATTTTTGATGTTGAATTATTGATTCTGGTTTCTATGATTCTGAAATTTTTATTATTTTATTTTGATTTTGAATTTCTGATTCTGAGATTTTTATTGTTTATTTTTATTTTGATGCATTTGTGTTTATAATTTTGCTGATTCTGATTATGAAACTTTTATTATTTATTTTGATTTTGAAGCATTGTGTTTATGATTATGCTGATTTTGATTATGAAATTTTTATTGCTGATTCTGATTTTGAAGCATTTATGTTTATCATTATGCTGATTCTGGTTATGAAACTTTCATTGTTTATTTTGATTTTAAGGTATTTGTTTTAATGATTATTCTGATTATGTTGATTTTGATTATGAAATTTTCATTGCTGATTCTGATTTTGAAACGTTTATGTTTATGTTATGTTGATTATGCTGATTTTGATTATGAAATTTTCATTGCTGATTCTGATTTTGAAGCATTTATGTTTATGATTATGTTGATTCTGATGATGAAACTTTCATTATTTATTTTGAAGTACTTGTATTTATGATTATGCTGATTCTGAAATTTTCATTGTTTATCTTGATTTTCTATGATTATGCTGATTCTAAAATTTATGTGTTTATGTGAATGTGACTTTAGAGAATATCTTCCTCTGATGCATTAAGTAATACTCTTGAGAAAAGTACTCCATTGGAAGAACCTATAGCTACTAAAGTTCAAACTACTCAAGAGACTCCTCAATCCCAACCTCAAGAACCTCCAACCGATACAACAACTATCAATGAAGGAACAACAAACTCTACAAGTGGTATTTGAAAGAGGAAGTTAACCTTTGAAGTGTGGAATCACTTCAAGATTGTCGAAGTTAAGGGAAAATTGAAGGTTGAATGCAATTATTGCAAATCAAAGCTACTTGGTGACTCAAAACAAGAAACTTTGCACTTGGGTGATCACTTCAAAACATGCAAGCTTCGCACCACTAGAGATATAAGACAATGTATGATGAAGACAACTCCAACAACTAGTGGGGAAACAGTTGTCATTGGTGCATATAATTGGAATACTTTCAAAGGTTCTCGTGGATTGTTTGATGGATTGGAATCTTGATAGGAAGGTATCCACTTTGACTGTTGATAATTGCACTATTAATGACGTTATGATTGAGAATATTTTGACTAAAATATCACATATAAACTTTATTTTGGGTGGTAAATTGTTTCACATGCGATGTTGTGTGCATATATTAAATTTGACTGTCAATGATGGGTTACAACTTATTTCACATGCTATTGAAAGGGTGAGGGATATTGTTCATTATTGGACTGCAACACCTAAAAGGGAAGAAAAATTTAAGGAAACATGCGCAACTTAAAATACCCTACACAAAAAATCTTTGTCTTGATTGCAAAACTAGGTGGAATTCAACCTTTTTGATACTTGAAGTTGCAATTATGTATAGAGATGTGTTTGAAAGATTGTCATTGGGTGAGAGTCAATATAAATCTTTGCCTAGTGATAAGGATTGGGATATGGCGGATGAGATTTTTCAAAGATTGAGGGTGTTCTTTGATGTGACTGAATTGTTTTCTGGAACAACTTATCCTACATCAAATCTTTATTTTCTTAATGTTTGTGTAATTAAGTTGGCTTTGATGGAGTGAAAAAATTGTGGAAATAATGTAATTGAAATGCTGGCTACTAGCATGATAACTAAGTTTGAAAAGTATTGGGGTGTGATTAATATAGTTATGGCTATTGGGACTCTTTTGGATCCTAGGTACAAGATGTATTTATTAAATTTCCTTTTTCGTAAAATATATGGTGATATGGAGGCATGTGTTGTAATTGGTAAGTAAAAAAAATAGTGCAAGTTTTTTTTTTTTAGAATATGCAACAAAGGGAAGAGAGAGAGACCAAGCTACTCAATTAGATATGCCGCCACCACCATCAATTCCTTTAGGTTCAAAGGGGAGGAAGTTTAGTCATGAATCTTGGCAAGCTGACTTTGCTGTGCATGTAAGTGAGGAATCCGCATTTATTGATACAAAGAGTGAGTTGGATTATTATTTTGAAGAGAGACCGGTGCCACAAAAACATGATTTTGATATCTTAAATTGGTGGAAGTAAAATGGAGCGAAGTTTCCTACTTTGCAAGCTATTGCTAGGGATTTTTTGGCGATTCCTATCTCTACCGTTGCCTCTGAGTCTTCATTTAGTACGGGTGATTGATTTGTTATGCCACATCGTAGTAGGTTGCGTCTGGATACATTAAGGGCTTTAATGTGTAATCAGGATTGGCTTTGGAATGAACTTGGCACCACAACTAAAATAGTATTTGAGTGCTACACAATTCATAACGTTGAAGGAGATGTTGATGTAAGTAAACTATTAAATTATATACAACACACTATTTTTTATATTATTGAGTTATTGTTGAGTTATTATACGATTTTAACTTTAAATTGCTTTCTTTTTTATGTAGGATTCAAGTAAATCAGAATCTACCATCACTACTATTACGGGATGAAAGGAGGATTGAGAATTATGTGTTTACAAAGTCATGAACTTTGTTTGATTGTTTATGGATATATTTGGTTGTTTTATGGAATATTTGGTTGTTTATGGATATGTTTTGATGTTTATGATTCTTGGTTATTTCTATTTAAGTCTTTAAAGACTATAGAAATTATGTTTGTAATGACAATTGAGGATTATCTATGTTTATTTATTTTTTCTAATTTTTTTTATTTTTTATTTTTTATTATTTTTCACAAAATCCATGGATATCCGCGGAGACTTACTTCCTCGGCGGATACGGGGTCCCCGTTACCCGTCGCGGGGATGGGGCGGAGACGAGGACAGATATTGAGGGAAGGGGGCGGGGTGTGGGGCATGTCCCCATCCCCATGGGGATCCGTTGCCATCCCTAGCCACCACCTGGACCTCAGCAGCCAAATCCCCTTGAGCAACAGTTTCATGACCCATGATATGAGCAACATTTTCAGGTATCGGTTGTTGAGCAACAGTATTAGGTACCGGCTTAGGAGCAACAGTTTCAGGTACCAGGGTATGCACAATAATTTCAGGTACCAGCATATGAGCAATAATTTCAGGTGTCGACTTATGGCCAACAACATCAGTTTCCGCTAGGGATGGCAAGCGAGGAAGCCCTCCCCGCCCCACCCCGCCTAGTGAAGCGGTCCTAAAATCCCACCCTACCCCACCAAATTGTGGGCTGGCGGGCTAAGCCCGGCAAAGCTCCTCTTTTTTTTTTTTTACTATTTACTACTAAATAATATATATAATTTCACAACCATATTAATAAATTTATAATTTCTAAAGGCATAAAAAATTATATTTTTTATATTCACAAACATTAAAGTCTTTGTAATTATAAATATCTAATAAACATAATTATAAACCAAGTTTTCATCCAAAACATAATTATAAATATTGTCTCCAAAGCAAAATAAACATAATCCAAAACAAAATTATAAATATTGTCTTCAAAGCAACATAAACATAATCCAAAACACTCAATTTTCATCTTCATACTCATGTAAGTTGAGTTGGAAGAAGTTGGGTATTGGCCAAAAAATTGCAAAAATACCCCTTGTAAAAAAAACTAAGCCCATCGGGAAAACCTGCCCCGCCCCGCCAAAGCCTGCAGTTTAAGCGGTGCGGGTTAGGTGGGCTTTTGCTCTTTGGCGGTCCCAAATTTTCAACCCGATCCGCATTTTTAGCGGGTTACGCGGGCTGACCCGGCGGGTTTAGGCCCGTTTGCCACCCCTAGTTTCTGCATTTATGAGCACGAACAACAGTTTCCAGCTTATGTGCAACAACAGTACATACTACAGTCGAAACCTGAGCTAGAATTGGAACCGAAACCACAACCACAGGGGCCAGCAGAGCCGTTAATTCTAGCAGAAGGCCACCTCAGTCCGTTGGTTGAATTTGAAGACATTAGTTTGTCTCAAGTACTAAGAGACACGGATTATTTATTTCAGTCATCTCAACAAAGGCCTGTTGCTTCTGAACCGTCTGTTGGTCGTCGCTCTCTCTTAGCCCATGCTAGTGACCTTTTGATGGATAGATCATCGCGTCCTGTTGACCCTCCTTGTCCTTCCATACCACTGCATACCGAGTTGTTTGATTTGAATGAATATCCATAGCAGGAAAGGGGATTTAAAGAGGATGATATGCAGCACGAGAATTATTGTGGTAGAGTGAGTGCTCCAGACATGAGTCCTTTCGGTATCTATGACACCAGCGGAGCCAGTATGTTGGATGTTGGAGCTTCTGAGGCTTATGGGGGTGGCGAACCTAATTATCAGGATGCTGGTGCTTTTGAGGGTTGTCCGTATAATCTACGGACACAGATTGCTCCCCCGAATAAATACACCCTATCATACTATTTGAAGAAAGCGGCGGCGAAATAGGTTTGTTCTATTTTTTGTCTTTATTCTTGTCTTTGTTATTAATGTATGGCTGATTTTATATTTATACGTTTCTGTTTATTCTCGTCTATATTATTGTAAGTTTGGTTATATTTTATTTTAATGCATACATAAAAAGGTGCACATGCTTAAATACGTAAAAAATTTACATAAGAAAATGCACATGCATAAATACGTAAAAAAGTGGCATAAAAAAAGTAACAAATACATGGTGCACGAATTGTGAATCACACTTTTCACAACTCGTACCACTAACCAGCAAGTGCACTGGGTCGTCCAAGTAATACCTTACATGAGTAAGGGTCGAATCCCACGGAGATTGTTGGTTTGAAGCAATCTCTGGTTATCTTGTAAATCTCAGTTAGGAGGTCAATTATAATTATCAATTGACTTGCAAATGAACAAGGAAACATAAAATAAATACTTGGTATGCAGTAATGGAGAATATGTTGGAGTTTTGGAGATGCTTTGTCTTCTGAATCTCTGCTTTCTCCCTGTCTTCTTCTTCACGCACGCAAGGTTCCTCCTATGGCAAGCTGTATGTTGGTGGATCATCGTTGTCAATGGCTACCATCCGTTATCTCAGTGAAAAAGGTCCAGGTGCGCTGTCACCGCACGGATAATCATCTGTCGGTTCCCACTCATGCTGGAATAGGATCCATTGATCCTTTTGCATATGTCACTACGCCCAGCCCTTGTGAGTTTGAAGCTCGTCACAGTCATTCAATCTCGGAATCCTACTCGGAATACCACAGACAAGGTTTAGACTTTTCGGATTCTCATGAATGCTGCCAATGGATTCTAGCTTATACCACGAAGATTCTGATTAAGGAATCCAAGAGATGTTCATTCAATCGAAGGTAGAACGGAGGTGGTTGTCAGGCACGTGTTCATAGGTTGAAGATGATGATGAGTGTCACGGATCATCACATCCATCATATTGAAGTGCAAATAAACATCTTAGATAGGAACAAGCGTGTTTGAATAGAAAACAGAAATAGTTGCATTAATTCATCGAAATACAGCAGAGCTCCTCACCCCCAACAATGGAGTTCAGAGACTCATGCCGACAAAGAGTACAAAGTTCAGATCTAAAATGTCATGAGGTACAAAATAAATCTCTAAAAGTTGTTTAAATACTAAACTAGTGACTTAGGTTTACAGAAAATGAGTAAACTATGATAGATAGCGCAGAAATCCACTTCTGGGGCCCACTTGGTGTGTGCTGGGGCTGAGACTTAAGCTTCTCACGTGCCTGGGCTGTTTTGGGCGTTCAACGCCAGGTTGTAACCTGTTTCTGGCGTTGAACTCCAACTTGTAACTTGTTTCTGGCGCTGGACACCAGACTGCAACATGGAACTGGCGTTGAATGCCAGTTTACATCATCTATCCTTGAGCAAAGTATGGACTATTATATATTGCTGGAAAGCCCTGGATGTGTACTTTCCAACGCAATTGAGAGAGCACCATTTGGAGTTCTGTAGCTCCAGAAAATCCACTTTGAGTGCAGGGAGGTCAGAATCCAACAGCATCAGCAGTCCTTTTTCAGCCTGAATCAGATTTTTGCTCAGCTCCCTCAATTTCAGCCAGAAAATACCTGAAATCACAGAAAAACACACAAACACATAGTAAAGTCCATAAATATGATTTTTAATTAAAAACTAATAAAAATATACTAAAAACCAACTAAATCATACTAAAAACTAAGTAAAAACAATGCCAAAAAGCGTATAAATTATCCACTCATCACAACACCAAACTTAAATTGTTGCTTGTCCCCAAGCAACTAAAAACAAAGCAGGATAAAAAGAAGAGAATATACAATAAATTCCAAAAACATCTATGAAGATCAGTGTTAATTAGTTGAGCGGGGCTATTAGAAGCTTCTGAACAGTTTTGGCATCTCACTTTATCCTTTGAAGTTCAGAATGATTGGCATCTATAGGAACTCAGAATTTAGATAGTGTTATTGATTCTCCTAGTTCAGTCTGTTGATTCTTGAACACAGCTACTTTATGAGTCTTGGCCGTGGCCCTAAGCACTCTGTTTTCCAGTATTACCACCGGATACATACATGCCACAGACACATAACTGGGTGAACCTTTTCAGATTGTGACTCAACTTTGCTAGAGTCCCCAATTAGAGGTGTCCAGGGTTCTTAAGCACACTCTTCTTTTGCTTTGGACCTTGACTTTAACCGCTCAGTCTCAAGTTTTCACTTGACACCTTCACGCCACAAGCACATGGTTAGAGACAGCTTGGTTTAGCCGCTTAGGCCAGGATTTTATTCCTTTAGGACCTCCTATCCACTGATGCTCAAAGCCTTGGGATCCTTTTTATTTACCCTTGCCTTTTGGTTTTAAGGGCTACTGGCTTTTTGCTCTTGCCTTTTGGTTTTAAGAGCTTTTGGCTTTTTCTGCTTGCTTTTTCTTTTTTTCTTTTTTTTTTCGCTATTTTTTTTTCTGCAAGCTTTGTTCTTCACTGCTTTTTCTTGCTTCAAGAATCATTTTTATGATTTTTCAGATTATCAAATAACATTTCTCCTTTTTCATCATTCTTTCAAGAGCCAACAATTTTAACATTCATAAGCAACAAATTCAAAAGACATATGCACTGTTCAATCATTCATTCAGAAAACAAAGAGTATTGCCACCACATCAAAATAGTTAAACTATTTTAAAATTCGAAATTCATGTACTTCTTTTTCTTTTTCAGAAAACAATTTTCATTTAAGAAAGGTGATGGATTCATAGGACATTCATATCTTTAAGACATAGACACTTAGATACTAGTGATCATATAGTAAAGACACAAACATAATTAAGCATGAAGCATAGTAAACGAAAAACAGGAAAATAAGAACAAGGAGATTAAGGAATGGGTCCACCTTAATGAGGGTGGCGTCTTCCTCTTCTTGAAGAACCAATGGTACTCTTGAGCTCCTCTATGTCTCTTCCTTGCCTTTGTTGCTCTTTCCTCATAGCTCTTTGATCTGCAGTCAATTGCTCTACCACTGAATTATGGAAAAACAAAAGCAATGCTTTTACCACACCAAACTTAAAAGGTTTGCTCGTCCTCGAGCAAAAAAAGAAAGAAGTGGAGAAGATGGAGGAGATGGAAGTGTGTGAATGGGTGAGTTTGGGAGGGAAATGGTTTGAATTTGAATGGTGAGGTAGGTGGGGATCCTGTGGGGTCCACAGATCCAGTGGGGTCAAGGATTTAGCATCCCTGCTCCAATTAGGCGTACAAAATGCCCTTACTGTGCAATCCTGGCGTTTAACGCCAGACTGCTGCCTGTTTCTGGCGTTAAACGCCAGCTTGGTGCTTGTTTCTGGCGTTAAACGCCAGCTTGGTGCTTGTTTCTGGTGTTAAACGCCAGACAGATGCTTGTTTCTGGCGTTTTAACGCCAGAATGATCTTCCTCCAGGGTATGCTATTTTTCATGCTGTTTTTTCATTCTGTTTTTGATTTTCCATTTGTTTTTGTGACTTCACATGATCATCAACCTAAAGAAAACATAAAATAGCAATGGAAAATAAATAGATATAATTAAATAACATTGGGTTGCCTCCCAACAAGCGCTTCTTTAATGTCAATAGCTTGACAGTGAGCTCTCATGGAGCCTCACAGATAATTAAAGCAAGGTTGGGACCTCCCAACACCAAACTTAGAGTTTGGTTGTGGCCTCCCAACACCAAACTTAGAGTTTGACTGTGGGGGCTTTGGTTGATTCTGCAGTGAGAGAAGCTTTTCATGCTTCCTCTCCATGGTTATAGAAGGAGAATCTTGTGTCTTATAGTTTGCAATGTCTTCAAACCACAGAGCTTCCTAAATAGCAAACAATTGCTCATCCGGAAAGGTTTCAGAGATCTCAGTAGGAGGGAGGGATGCTCCTGCTACTGGTTCTATCCGGGACAGGTGATCAGCTACTTGATTCTCTGTCCCTTTTCTGTCTCTTATTTCTATATCAAACTCTTGCAGAAGCAACACCCATCTTATGAGCCTGGGCTTTGAATCCTGCTTTATGAGTAGATATTTAAGAGCAGCATGGTCAGTGTACACAATCACTTTTGATCCTACTAAGTAGGATCTAAACTTGTCAATGGCATAAACCACTGCAAGTAATTCTTTTTCTGTGGTTGTGTAATTTTTCTGGGCATCATTTAAAACTAAGGTTGCGAGAACCGGACCGGTCAATAAACCGGTGAGGTCACTGGTTCAATGGTTCACTGGTTCGACCGGGGTTCAACCGGGGTTCAACCGGTTTAATTAAATATTAAATAAAATTATTAAAAAATTTAAAAATAATTTTAAATATATAAATTCAATAATTTTTAATTTAATAAAATTTAAAATTTTACATAATAAATTATCCATAACTTAATATTAGAAGTTCACAAACAACTTCAAACATCAAAGTTTATAACTAAATAACTTCATAGATCATTAAGGAAGAGAAATATAGTGATATTAAGAATTTGAAAAGTGCCACGTTCAACTCTTAAGTAACAAGTTTAAAAACAGAGCAATTTCTAGAAATTTGGGTAGCAAGTAGCAGCAAAATATAAGCACATGAATCCAAAAATTGCAATTAACATGAGAAAAGCATGGATTGCATGTACAGAGGTAGCATCAAACTTAATTTCACAAGTATAGTTCAGCAGGGCAGCAGGTGGAATCAGGTCACATGAAACAGAAACAACACAGTAATGATCACACCAACATCATTCAGCAAACAAGCAGTATTAAGCCATGTTGGATAATCAAGAACGGAGCAATTATTAGGCCTAGAATCCTCTAACCACAACCTAGCTACCTAACAGGAGATATATCTATCTATTCTAACAAACAGAATTATTAAGAACTCCACAGAACATGAACTCCTCCTCTTAGAATCCATAGTATGAGCAAGTGAAGGCTCCAGCAGCTGATCATGGAGTAGAGTTCCACGCCATTCAACCATTCATACACAACTTTCCCCACCAATGGACCGTATAACACATACTGTATTTATCAAATTGAAAACACACAAGTAGTTAGACTTATTCTATATACATAACAGATGTATCACATAATATAATATACCTTGAATAATCCAAAATTCTCCCATGGCCAGCTTGATAAAGGAGCACTACCCATTTCACTGCACTAGGTTATGCTAGTTTAAGATATTTACAAACCTTGTTAAATGTATGTATGGTATCTTTCTTCTGAGGAAAAACTCTTACTTTTGTAGCTTTCTTTTCTTTCTGTATTCTCCTAAAGCTGAATAGAGCCCCAAAAAACTATGGCAGCCAACGAGCAGAAACTGGAAAAGATCCCAAAACCAAACAATAATGATAATATCAGAGAAGAAGGAAAGAAAACAAAAAAAACCAATTTCTTAATTCTATATTATGATTAATCAGCAATCTAACTAAAATTAATAACAGAATTAATAAAAGAAAGTAAAGAAACAGAGCAGGAAGCAGGGATAAGGCAGGAGAGCTGGAATGTAGCAGAGACAGACTGGGAAATGGAAAGGGGAAGAAGAGCAGAAGTAGTGCCGCCCAGAGTTGGTGGTGGCCGGCTGACCTCGCGGCGGCGCAGAGAGCGGCGCGAGCGGCGGAACAATGCAGGGCAGAGAGATTCAACTTCTTTCTGTGGCAGTGACGAGAGCTGAGTGGGGGCAGAAGCGTTCGAAGGGAAAAGGAGAGGTGAGAAGAGAAGAGGGAAGGTAAGAATGGTGGTCAGCTTTCCGGACGATGGGTCGCCGGAGACTACTGTTGTTGGCTGAGAGCGAGACGAGGAGGCGGGGGCTGCTGGCGCCTGGCTGAGAGAGAGAGGGTTGTAGGCTTGTAGCACCGTAGTGGGTTAGGGATTTGGGTGAGTGAGACTGATGAGAGGGTTAGGTTCGCGTACGCCTTTGTCTTTTTTTTTTTTTTTAGCCAAAACGACGTCGTTTGGCATTAAAGTTGCAAACCACTAAACCGCTAAAAAACTGGACGGTTCTTCCGGTTCGCCGGTTAACCGCCGGTTCGACCAGTTTTTTCACCGGTTTTTTGCTAGGCGGTTTTCTACGTTACTCGGACCGGCTAGGTAACCGGTTCCCGGTTTTTTTGGTTGAACCAGCCGGTCCGGTCCGATTTTCAGAACCATGTTTAAAACACTGCTAGCATAATAAATGACATGCAGAAGCTTGTTATGCCTCTGTCCTAATACTGCACCAATGGTATGGTCACTGGCATCACACATTAGTTCGAATGGTAATGTCCAGTCTGGTGCAGAAATAACTGGTGCTGTGACCAGCTTAGCTTTCAGGGTCTCAAATGCCTGCAGACACTTTGTGTCAAACACAAATGGCATGTCAGCAGCTAGCAGATTGCTCAGAGGTTTTGCAATTTTTGAAAAATCCTTTATAAACCTCCTATAGAATCCTGCATGCCCCAGAAAGCTTCTGATTGCCTTAACATTGGCAGGTGGTGGTAATTTTTCAATTACTTCAACTTTAGCTTGATCAACCTCTATTCCCTTGTTTGAAATTTTATGCCCAAGGACAATCCCTTCAGTCACCATAAAGTGACATTTTTCCCAGTTTAAAACTAGGTTGGTCTCTTGGCATCTTTTCAGAACAAGTGCTAAATGGTTAAGGCAGGAGTTGAATGAGTCTCCAAATACTAAAAAGTCATCCATGAAGACCTCCAGAAACTTCTCTATCATATCAGAGAAGATAGAGAGCATGCACTTCTGAAAGGTTGCAGGTGCATTACACAGACCAAAAGGCATCCTTCTGTAGGCAAACATTCCAGAAGGACATGTGAATGCTATTTTTTCTTGGTCCTGAGGATCTACTGCAATTTGGTTGTAACCGGAATACCCATCCGAAAAGCAGTAATATTCATGACCTGCTAGTCTCTCTAGCATCTGGTCTATGAATGGTAAAGGAAAATGATCCTTCCTGGTGGCTGTATTGAGCCTTCTGTAGTCAATACACATACGCCACCCTGTAACTGTTCTTGTAGGAACCAGTTCATTCTTTTCATTATGAACCACTGTCATTCCTCCCTTCTTAGGGACAACATGGACAGGGCTAACCCAGGGGCTATCAGAAATAGGATAGATAATCCCAGTCTCTAGTAACTTAGTGACCTCTTTCTGCACCACCTCCTTCATGGCGGGATTTAGCCGCCTTTGTCGTTGAACCACTGGCTTAGCATCATCCTCCAATAGGATCTTGTGCATGCATCTGGCTGGGCTAATGCCCTTAAGATCACTTATGGACCACCTAAGAGCTGTCTTGTGTGTCCTTAGCACCTGAATTAGTGCTTTCTCTTCCTGTGGCCCTAAAGCAGAGCTTATGATTACAGAAAAAGTGTCACCTTCTCCCAGAAATGCATATTTCAGGGATGGTGGTAGTGGTTTGAGCTCGGGTTTAGGAGGTTTCTCCTCTTCCTGAGGAGTTTTCAGAGGTTCTTCTATTTCCTCTAGTTCCTCCAGATCAGGCTAAACATATTTAAAAATGTCCTCTAGCTCTGATTCGAGACTCTCAGCCATATGGACCTCTTCCACCAGGGAGTCAATAATATCAACGCCCAGGCAGTCGTCTGATGTGTCTGGATGTTGCATAGCTTTGACAACATTCAACTTAAACTCATCCTCATTGACTCTCAGGGTTATCTCCCCTTTTTGGACGTCAATGAGGGTTCGTCCAGTTGCTAGGAATGGTCTTCCTAGAATGAGAGTTGCACTCTTGTGCTCCTCCATTTCCAACACTACAAAGTCAGTAGGGAAGGCAAATGACCCAACCTTGACAATCATGTCCTCAATTATACCTGATGGGTATTTAATGGAGCCATCAGCAAGTTGAAGACAGATCTGGGTTGGTTTGACCTCTTCAGTCAAGCCAAGCTTTCTGATAGTGGATGCAGGGATTAGGTTGATGCTTGCCCCAAGATCACATAGAGCTGTCTTGGTGCAGTTACCCTCTAATATGCATGGTATCATAAAGCTCCCGGGATCTTTAAGCTTTTCTGGGAAGCTTTTCAGAATGACTGCACTGCATTCTTCAGTGAGGAGAACTCTTTTAGTTTCTCTCCAATCCTTCTTATAACTCAAGATATCTTTCATGAACTTGGCATAAGAGGGTATTTGCTCAAGTGCCTCTGCAAACGGAATCTTTATTTTAAGAGTCCTGAGATAGTCTGCAAAGTGGGAAAATTGCTTATCCTGCTCTTCTTTGCGGAGTTTTTGAGGATAAGGTATCTTGGCTTTGTATTCCTCAACCTTAGTTGCTGCAGGTTTATTTCCTACAGAGGTAGGTTGAGAAGCCTTCTTGAGGGATTTATTATCAGCACTTGCAGGTGTCTGATCCCTCACTGGCATTTGAAAGCCAGGGTTGGAAGCTGGAGTGGCGTTAGATGCCAACTCCTCATCTGTTCCTGGCGTCTGAACGCCAGAACTGTGCTTTCTTTGGGCGTTCAACGCCAGTTCCTTGCTTGTTTCTGGCGTTGAACGCCAATCCTGAGCATGGTCTGGGCGTTCAGCGCCAGCCTTCCACCCAATTTCTGGCGTTTTAATGCCAGAATTATTTTTTCCTGGGCTCTTACTGTCCTCAGATGAATGTTGGGTGGTTTGCTCATTTCTTGGCTTCCTGCTGCCTTGGGGTGGGGTATTTAATGTTTTCCCACTTCTTAATTGAACTGCTTGGCATTCTTCTGTTATTTATTTTGACAGCTGCTGTTTTGTTTGCTTCAATTGTTCTTCCATATTTATATTAGCCATCCTTGTCTCTTGTAGTCTATCTTTGAATTTGGCTAACTGTTGTGTTAGAAAGTCCATTTGCTGATTGAATTCAGCAACTTGTTCTACAAGACTGAGTTCAGCAGTTACTGTTTTAACCTCTTCTTTCATGGAAGGGTCACTGCTTAGGTACAGATGCTGATTTCTGGCAACTGTATCAATGAGCTCTTGAGCTTCTTCAATTGTCTTTCTCATATGGATAGATCCACCAGCTGAGTAATCTAGAGAGATTTGAGCTCTTTCTGTAAGCCCATAATAGAAGATGTCTAACTGAACCCACTTTGAAAACATTTCAGAGGGGCATTTTCTTAGCATCTCTCTGTATCTCTCCCAGGCATCATAAAGAGATTCATTATCTCCTTGTTTAAAGCCTTGGATGTCCAGCCTTAGCTGTGTCATCCTTTTTGGAGGAAAGTATTGATTCAGGAATTTTTCTGTCAGCTGTTTCCATGTCTTTATGCTAGCCTTAGGTTGGTTATTTAACCACCTCTTGGCTTGGTCTTTTACAGCAAATGGAAACAGTAATAATCTGTAGACATTCTGATCTACTTCCTTATCATGTACTGTGTCAGCAATTTGTAAAAACTGTGCCAGAAACTCTGTAGGTTCTTCCTGTGGAAGACCGGAATACTGGCAGCTTTGCTGCACCATGATAATGAGATGAGGATTCAACTCAAAGCTACTGACTCCAATGGAGGGTATGCAGATACTACTCCCATATGAAGCAGTAGAGGGGTTGGCGTATGACCCCAGAGTCCTTCTGGACTGTTCATTTCCACTTAGATCCATGATGGAGAAAGGGAGATGATGTAAAATAGAGAAAAAATATTTTTATTTATTTAATTATTTATTTATTTCAAAAATAAATAAATTAAAATAAAATAAATAAAAATGGGTGAAGATTTTCGAAAAAATGAGGAGAGAGAAAGTGGTTAGGAAGTTTTGAAAAAGATATGATTTTTTTTTGAAAAGGGTTTTAAATTTTGAAATAAAAAAATAAAAAAAATCTGAATTTTAAAATTGATTTTCGAAAAACTACTTCAAAATAGAGGGAAAAGATATTTTTGAATTTAATGAGGAAAGAGAAAAACAATAGAATAACACAAGATCTAAAATTTTTAGATCTAATGCTCCTTGTTTTCGAAAATTTTGGAGGGAAAACACCAAGGAACACCAAACTTAAAAATTTTAAGATCAAGACACAAGGAAAACTCAAGAACGCCTTGAAGACTCACAAGAACAGCAAGAACATGAAGAAGGAACACCAAACTTAAAATTTTTAGAAAACCAAGCTAAAATTTTCAAAAAACATAGAAAACTCAACAAGAAAACACCAAACTTAAAGTTTGGTACAAGATTTTTAAAAAAATTATTTTTGAAAAAAGGATTTTTTTTAAAAAAAAAGGATAGCCAATTACCAAGAACATAAGCACCACGCTCTAACTAATTGAGCTATAAATTTAAAGTGTTTTAACAAGGTATAAATAAATAATATATAAGTTTTTTTTTTCGAAAACTAAAATTTTGAAAAAGAAAATAAGGATTCTAAAATTTTAACAAGAACAATAATAAGAGACTCTAAACAAAAAAAAAATTTCCTAATCTAAGCAACAAAATAAACCGTCAGTTGTCCAAACACGAACAATCCCCGGCAATGGCGCCAAAAACTTGGTGCACGAATTGTGAATCACACTTTTCACAACTCGTACCACTAACCAGCAAGTGCACTGGGTCGTCCAAGTAATACCTTACGTGAGTAAGGGTCAAATCCCATGGAGATTGTTAGTTTGAAGCAATCTCTGGTTATCTTGTAAATCTCAGTTAGGAGGTCAATTATAATTATCAGTTGACTTGCAAATGAACAAGGGAACATAAAATAAATACTTGGTATGTAGTAATGGAGAATATGTTGGAGTTTTGGAGATGCTTTGTCTTCTGAATCTCTGCTTTCTCCCTGTCTTCTTCTTCACGCACGCAAGGTTCCTCCTATGGCAAGCTGTATGATGGTGGATCACCGTTGTCAATGGCTACCATCCGTCCTCTCAGTGAAAAAGGTCCAGGTGCGCTGTCACCACACGGCTAATCATCTGTCGGTTCCCACTCATGCTGGAATAGGATCCATTGATCCTTTTGCGTCTGTCACTATGCCCAGCCCTTGTGAGTTTGAAGCTCGTCACAGTCATTCAATCCCGGATTCCTACTCGAAATACCACAGACAAGGTTTAGACTTTCCAGATTCTCATGAATGCTGCCAATGGATTCTAGCTTATACCACGAAGATTCTGATTAAGAAATCCAAGAGATGTTCATTCAATCGAAGGTAGAACGGAGGTGGTTGTCAGGCACGCGTTCATAGGTTGAGGATGATGATGAGTATCACGGATCATCACATCCATCATATTGAAGTGCAAATAAACATCTTAGATAAGAACAAGCGTGTTTGAATAGAAAACAGAAATAGTTGCATTAATTCATCGAAACACAGCAGAGCTCCTCACCCCCAACAATGGAGTTCAGAGACTCATACTGTCAAAGAGTACAAAGTTCAGATCTAAAATGTCATGAGGTACAAAATAAATCTCTTAAAGTTGTTTAAATACTAAACTAGTGACCTAGGTTTACAGAAAATGAGTAAACTATGATAGATAGCGCAGAAATCCACTTCTAGGGCCCACTTGGTGTGTGCTGGGGCTGAGACTTAAGCTTCTCACGTGCCTGGGCTGTTTTGGGCGTTCAACGCCAGGTTGTAACCTGTTTCTGGCGTTGAACTCCAACTTGTAACTTGTTTCTGGCGCTGGACGCCAGACTACAACATGGAACTGGCATTGAACGCCAATTTACATCATCTATCCTTGAGCAAAGTATGGACTATTATATATTGCTGAAAAGTTCTGGATGTCTACTTTCCAACGCAACTGAGAGCGTGCCATTTGGAGTTTTGTAGCTCCATAAAATCCACTTTGAGTGCAGGGAGGTCAGAATCTAACAGCATCAGCAGTCCTTTTTCAGCCTGAATCAGATTTTTGCTCAGCTCCCTCAATTTCAGCCAGAAAATACCTGAAATCACAGAAAAACACACAAACTCATAGTAAAGTCCAGAAATGTAATTTTTAATTAAAAACTAATAAAAATATACTAAAAACCAACTAAATCATACTAAAAACTAAGTAAAAACAATGACAAAAAGCGTATAAATTATCCGCTCATCAATACACAACGAAGGTTAACCACTATTGACCTCTGGCAGAGTTTGGACTTGCACGTTGAGGACATCGACTACGGCTATGTCCCTCTCGTCCACATACAGCACATCAGCGAGGAGCACGCGTATCCCGTGAATCCATCTCATTCAAGTAGCAGGTTGACTTCGGTCGTCCTTTAGCCGTGTGCCTCAATGTCCAATTGGTGATCACATTCGCTCCATCATATCTAGACCACGTAGATGGGTCACCCATTGGAACAAACACGCCTCTGTAGACCTTGTAAAATTTAGATATCTTGTACACGTCATATACATATACTTGCCAATCAAGACGCTAGCTAGGACAACATGCAAGAATGTAGCAACATGGAAGTCTCTTGACCTAGAAATGGCCACAATCGCAATGTGGTTGCGTATGATTAACAGTGTATATAGAACCGTCTCACATTTTACGAATCTCAAACATCTCATTGCACCTGTCGAACCAATTGACAACAATATTTCCGGCACTTCGAAAACTTTCTTCAACTCGTTTAGTGGCAAATTCTAAATATGTGAATCTGTTGCGAACGTGCTCGTGAGCCTCGACACTCTTTTGAATAAACAATTCGTTTAGCCAATAGAAAGTAGACCTAATGATGGCCATCACAGGAAGGTTGTGCATACCCTTATGGACAGAATTTATGCACTCTATCAAATTCATCGTCATATGACTCCAACGATTACCTCTGTCAAATGCCAACACCTATTTCTCAACACCGATCTTATAGCACCATCGAGTATATGCCTCACCCTGCTCTTTAAGTCTTTAGTAGTTTTTGTTGTACTCCTACTCCATACTAAAATAGCCTGTAAACAAACTATGTAATCATAAGCAAACACCACAAATTAATAAGACCATAACAAAAAATTTTAATGCCTGTGTTAACCATGAGTTTATGCAAGTATAGAGCCTTGAACATCCTTAAGGAGTTGGACTCAATGTACCTAATGCAAAACATGTGCCACACTCTTGGTGGTGACCATGCACCATTACTGCGAGCTATTGCTGCATCGATAGAGTTATGGTGGTAAGAAATAATGCCCACGCCATCTCGAGTAACAACATATCTTCGCAAATTAGTAAGAAAAAACTCTCACGCATCAGCCGTCTCACCTTTCACGATGGCAAAAGCAATCAGTGCAATGTTTTAGTTCCCGTCTTATGCCACCACTGTTAGGAAATTATTTGATTTCCTAACTTATTTGTGGGCAATACATATATTAATTATAATCACAAATTATGCTATTTCAAATTAAATGACTTATATAATGATGATCTCATTTATTGTTTTAAATGCTAATTGAATAAGTTATTATTACCTTTGATTTGGAATTAAATGAGAATAAAACCAGATATTATCTTTTGTTCCTTAGATAATTATCTTTTGGACTTTAGATACTATTTTATTTGGGTTTTAGGATTTAATGGGTGCCATGCTCAAATATAAATAGACCTTTAGGGTTTCGGTCCCCAATATACCAAAGCCACCTTTGTTGCTCTTTTCCCATTAAAAGAGTTACGATTCAGCCTCCTAGAAATACAGAAGGTTTTGGTTAAGGAAGATCGAAAGAACCACAATATCCAAATCCTTTCATCAATTTCTGACTTTTATGAGTAAAGGTACGCTTCCGCATTATGTTATATTTTTTGTGATTCAATATAAATGATCTGGGTTATTAAAATTAATTTATTCCAATAAATGGTATCAGAGCCATCCATGATTTAGTCATCAAAAATATTTAATTTTTTATTTTTTTATTATCGAATCAATATATATGTATGTTGTTTATGTTGTGACATTGTGGCACGCATACGTATGAACTTGTTTGCACTGTGTGCGCGCATCAATGTATATATATAAATTGATACGTATATACATATATATCCATCGATATGCCCTATATAAATAAATAAATAAATAAATAAATAAATATATATATATTTTGTTTGCGTTAAACTTCTTACCTTTTCAGCCATTTATATATACATATATTATTATTCTTTCGGTTATATATATTCTTGTGGGCTGATAATGTAATATAAGCATGTTTTATTTTTTGTATATATATATATGTATAACGATACTCATAAACTTGGTAGCTCATTCTGAAATATTAAAGATTAAGTTTCCTTTTATTATTATTGTTTTGGTGTTATGCATATTTATTTTATTAAAAATTTTAATTCCTTTTATGGCATATTGTGAATTTAATTTTATTTCACAATAATATTAGCAATATTTAAATATGTGTATAATTAAGGAGGTCACACAATATTATATGGTTATTTTATATTGTGTCTTATAATTTTATGTTATATAAGTATTTTAATTTTGTTGTATAATTTTTTTTTTAAATTGTTACATAAGAAAATTAGTATCAATTTGGATTATTATACCCACCTATTTTATAAAGACTTGGTTTTGAAATAAATTGATTGAACATTATGCTGCCAAAGTAGCCTCTTTTGTGAAAATTAATTTATTCAAAACATTAGGAATATGGTGATATGTAATTCATGCGAATATTGGTCAGCCCAAAGGAAGGTCTGTATTTGGCTGAATTACATACACATATTGATGGTAAATAAATATTTGGGTAACTAATTAAGAATAAAGTAATACTTATTATTTATGCGAATAATAATCGGCCCAAAGGAAGTTTATTGTTTGGCCAAATAATAAATATTGCACACTTTTGTTTATTTTCTATTAATTATGCGGTCAATAATCGGCCCAAAGGAAGGTTATTGTTTGGCCAATTAATAGAAAATATATGCGGTAATAAATAGGTTGTGAAGTTTAAGTTTCCATGTACGCATTGAGTCGGTCCAAAAAAAGGCTTATTGTGTGACAGGAATTTTGACAATATTTGATTAATGCAATGAGAGTATCACTTACAGTTAATTTTTCTATCCAAAGATTGAAAATTAATGTTGTTCTAGATATCTCAATATGGATTTTTTCCCATTATTTAACTAATGTTTACTGCATGTTTATTTGTTCTAATCCAGAAACTATGGCTTTAGCTACCAATGTTTCTGCACAAATTAGCAGTATTCCTATGCTGAATGGTTCAAACTTTAAAGTTTGGAAGGATACCGTGGAGTTTGTCCTCGGTTGTATGGATCTAGATATAGCTCTTCGAGAGAAGAAACCCACTTCCACTCCGGAAAACCTCAATGAAGTTAAAATAGAGAAGTGGGAGAGATCCAATCGAATGAGCATTATGATCATCAAAAGCTCAATTCCTGAGGCGTTTCGGGGCTCAATTACTGAGGATAAAGATGCCAAACAGTTCCTGAAAGATGTTAAAGAATTCTTTACTAAGAATGAAAAGGCGGAGGCAAGTAGCCTTTTGAGCAAACTTGTCTCCATGAGGTATAAAGGTAAAGGAAACATAAGGGAGTAAATTATGGAAATGTCTCATCTTGCTTCAAAATTGAAAGCACTAAAGTTAGAGTTGTCTGAAGATTTACTCGTGCATTTCATTTTGATTTCCCTTCCTGCACATTTTGGGCAATTCAAAGTGAGTTATAACACTTTGAAGGACACTTGGTCCTTAAATGAGCTTATATCTCACTGTGTGCAAGAAGAAGAGAGGCTACAGCAAGATAAGACTGAAAGTGCTCACATGGCTTCATCTTCTCAGTATAAAAGAAAGCGTGATACTACTGCGGATGTGTCTTTTCAGCAGAAAAAGGCTAAGAAACAAGATCAAGTTTCAACTTGTTTCTTCTGTAAGAAGGTGGGACACATGAAGAAGGATTGTACCAAATATGCCACATGGCGTGTAAAGAAGGGTATAATTCTTACTTTCGTTTGTTCTGAGGCTAGTTTAAGTTATGCACATATTGATACTTGGTGGGTAGATTCTGCTGCTACTACTCATGTAAGTATTACTATGCAGGGTTGCCTATGGAGCCGACCGCCAAGTGATGCTGAAAGATACATCTATGTGGCAGACGGCAATATAGTTGCAGTCGAAGCTATAAGAACCTTTAGATTATGTTCCACGAGTGGATTTTATTTGGATTTATTAGAGACATTTAATGTACCGTCATTTAGACGAAATTTGGTTTCTGTTTCTCGTTTGGACAAATCAGGTTATTTTTCTTCGTTCGGAGATAATAAAGTCAGTCTCTTCTATAATTCGAATAATATTTGCTCTGGTCATTTGGTGGATAATCTATATAGGCTTGACTTAAATTCCTATAATAATGAAATACTGCAAACGGGTACAAAACGAAAACTAAATGAGAATTCGGCATCATTATGGCACAAACGCCTAGGTCACATCTCTAAACAGAGAATTCAGAGGCTCGTGTCGGATAGAATTCTTGGACCCCTAAATTTGGCGGACTTTGAAGTTTGTATTGAGTGCATAAAAGAAAAAAGGACAAACGAAAGAAAATTAGGTGCCGAGAGAGCTAAAGATGTCTTAGAACTGATACATACAGATATATGTGGCACATTCCTTACTGTCTCTTGGAATGGACAACGGTACTTTATTACGTTCATAGATGATTACTCTCGTTTTGGGTATTTATATTTAATTCATGAAAAGTCTCAAGCCTTGGATGTTTTCAAGTCTTTCAAAGCTGAAGTTGAACTTCAACTTGGAAAGAAAATTAAAGCTGTCAAATCTGATCGTGGTGGTGAATACTACGGAAGATACGATGGTTCAGGTGAGCAACGTCCCGGGCGTTTTGCTCTTTTCCTAGAGGAGTGTGGTATTGTTCCGCAATACACCATGTCAGGCAAATCTAGCATGAATGGTGTTGCAGAGCGAAGGAACCGAACTCTTAAGGACATGGTGAGAAGTATGATTAGTCATTCTTCCTTGCCTGAATCACTCTGGGGAGAAGCCTTGAAGACCGCAGTGTACATCCTTAATAGGGTGCCAAGCAAAGCAGTTAACAAAACCCCATATGAAATTTGGACTGGGAAAAGGCCCACTATAAAGCATTTGCATATTTGGGGATGTCCAGCTGAGGCGCGACCTTATAGGCTGCTTGAAAGAAAATTGGACTCAAGGACAATTAGTTGCTACTTTGTTGGTTATGCTGAGCGTTCACGGGGTACAAGTTTTACAATCCTGCATCAAGGTCTATTTTTGAGACGGGAAATGCGAGATTTCTTGAGGATGTTGAGTTTGGGGGAAGGAAATATTAGGAATGTTGCTTTTGATGAGGATTCTATAACTGACAATGATCAGGACATTGTGCCTATTATTGTTCAAGATACAGTTATAGTACAAGAGCACAATGAGAATCCTGCTGTAAATCCAGCTACAGTACAAGAGAACAATGAGAATATTGTTGTTGCTCAAGATACTGCTACAGTACAGGAAAATAATGAGAATCCTCCTCAACCCCAACCCATACAGCAAGCTCAACAACCTCAAGAAGTGCCATTAAGGAGATCCATAAGAGAAAGGAGAAGTGCAATTTCGGATGAATATGTTGTCTATCTCCAAGAACATGAGGATGGCATTGGTTTGACAGAAAATGACCCAATCAATTTTCTTCAAGCCATGCAAAGTTCTAACTCTGAAAAGTGGATCGATGCCATGAAAGAAGAGATGAAGTCTATGAAAGACAATGACGTTTGGGATCTCGTGGAATTACCTGAGGGTGTGAAACCAATTGGTTGTAAATGGATATTTAAAACCAAAAAGGATTCTAAGGGTAATGTCGAGAGATATAAAGCTCGTCTAGTCACTAAAGGCTTTACTCAAAAAGAAGGCATAGACTATAAAGAGACTTTCTCTCCAGTATCATCCAAAGACTCTTTTAGAACCATAATGGCACTAGTAGCTCATTTTGACTTGGAGCTACATCAGATGGATGTAAAGACAGCGTTTCTCAATGGTGACATTGATAAAACGATGTATATGATACAACCAGAAAATTTTGTATCAGATGATTCAAAATCTATGGTTTGTAAGTTAAAAAAATCCATCTATGGTCTCAAACAAGTTTCCCGTCAATGGTATCACAAGTTTCATCAAGTCATTACCTCCTACGGTTTTGAGGTGAATATCATAGATGAATGTATTTACCGCAAGGTCAGTGGGAGTAAATTTATCTTTTTGGTCTTATATGTTGATGACATTCTACTTGCCAGCAACGATATAGGCTTGTTGCATGAAACTAAAAAATTTTTATCGAACAAATTCGAAATGAAAGATCTTGGTGATGCCTCTTTTGTATTAGGAATCGAGATACTAAGAGATCGTTCTCAAGGTATTCTTGGATTATCACAAAAGAACTATATCGAAAAGATTTTAAGTAGATATGGCATGGAAAATTGTAGACCAATGGACACACCCGTAGCTAAAGGAGACAAGTTCAGTCTCAAACAATGCCCTAAAAATGATCTTGAGAGGACAGCAATGCATGATAAGCCTTATGCATCAGCACTAGGGAGTTTAATGTATGCTCAAGTCTGCACACGTCCTGATATATCATTTATAGTGGGAGTGTTGGGTAGATACTTGAGCAATCCGGGCATGGATCATTGGATAGCTGTTAAATGTGTAATGCGTTATCTGAAGAGAACAAAGGATTACATGCTCACTTATCGGAGATCAGAAAATTTGGAGATCATTGGGTATTCTGATTCCGATTTTCGGGATGCCAAGATAGTAGACACTCTACTTCAGGCTGTATCTTCACTTTGGCTGGAGGAGCTATTGCATGGAAGTCTAACAAATAGACTCTTGTAGCTTCCTCAACAATGGAGGCAGAATATGTTGCTTGCTTTGAGGCATCCAAACATGGCATATGATTGCGAAACTTTGTCACTGAGCTTCATATAGTAGATGACATTGAAAAGCCATTAAAGATATTCTGTGATAACAAGTCAGCAGTATTATACTCCAACAACAATAAGAGCTTGACAAAATCGAAGCATATAGACATCAAGTTCTTAGTTGTTAAGGAGAAAATTCAAGAAAAACAGATTTCCATAGAACATATAGGAACAGAGTATATGCTAGCAGACCCATTAACCAAGGGATTGATCCCTAAAGTCTTTCATGAGCACACTGCTCGGATGGGTATCAATAGTTGTGATGTCTTGGTTTAGTGGGAGTTTATGCTATATATCCTATGACAGATATTGAGTTATTTTTTATGCAGAATTAAGTTGATGGTTTATTTCATGTTATGTAAAATATTCATTTTGCAATATTTGTATTGTGTTTGATCTCAATAAAGTTGGATCAGCTGGAAATAGACATGCATGAGATCACTTGGCATGTAATTTCCATATTACTCATCCAAATTTGATCTATGTCGTTGAGTATATTAGGATGGTGATTGGCGTGGTTTAGTCACGGCATTTAATGTGATAAAAGCTGCGGTAGTTCCATATCTAATGTATGAGGCGTACTAGATTGTTAAAGTAATGAGAGAAATAGCATTCAAATGCGCGCATAAAGTTTATAAAGATGTAATTATGTCAAGAAATAATATATGTATAGCCCAAGTGGGAGATTGTTAAGAAATTATTTCATTTCCTAACTTATTTGTGGGCAATACATATATTAATTATAATCACAAATTATGCTATTTCAAATTAAATTACTTATATAATGATGATCTCATTTATTGTTTTAAATGCTAATTGAATAAGTCATTATTACTTTTGATTTGGAATTATATGAGAATAAAATCGGATATTATCTTTTGTTCCTTAGATGATTATCTTTTTGGATTTTAGATATATTATCTTTTGGGCTTTAGATACTATTTTATTTGGGTTTTAGGGTTTAATGGGTGCCATGCTCAAATATAAATAGACCTTCAGGGTTTCGGTCCCCAATATACCAAAGCCGCCTTTGTTGCTCTTTCCCCATCAAAAGAGTTACGATTCAGCCTCCTAGGAATACAGAAGATTTTGGTTGAGGAAGATCGAAAGAACCACAAGATCCAAATCATTTCATCAATTTCTGACTTTTATGAGTAAAGGTACGCTTCCACATTATGTTATATTTTTTGTGATTCAATATGGATGATCTGGGTTATTAAAATTAATTTATTCCAACAACCGCAACTAAAAGTGCACCTTTATATTTTTCGAAAGGTGTATGCCATCAACCTGCACCAATGTCTTGCAGTGTCTAAATGTTGTAACACACGAATAGAAGCTCCAAAATACCCGATGGAGAACTCTTACACCAGTCATCGCTCTCATGATAAATAGGAAGAGTTTTTATTTCAACACGAGATCTTGGCATCTTCGCACCCATTGCTTTTAACCACACTGGCAGAGTCTGGTAAGAAACTTTCCAATCATCAAAAAATTTTGTGACAGATTTCTTCTTTGCTAACCAAGTCTTGCGGTAACTTACAGTGTAGTTAAACCTGGATTAAACTTCTGCAATAATAGAGTTTGCTTTTAGCGATGGGTTTGCTTCAACCAACGGCCTAATAGTATATGCAATCGTATCTGAGTCCAACTTAGCATGATCATGTGAAATCGTTCCCATAGTGCACGTGTGTTAGCCATTGTATCTTCTGATCTTCCAACAACCTTTCTTTTAAATCAAGCTAGCTCGAATAAGCCAATCGTACTTTGTACCATACCCCTTGTATTTCTCATAGAATGTCTGCGGCTCCGACTCATACACAGTGTAATCAACTCCTCTAAAGATAATGTAGATTTTGATTGCAGAGATCACCAACTCTCTAGAACCAAATTTCATTCCGATACTAAGTTCACCATTTTTCTCCGCAACATTGTCTTCACCTACGAAATGCGAACCACCGTTAGTTTGTCAATGCTAAATAAAGAAAAGGTAGTGGTAACTTTAATTAATAAACATAACATACCCATATTCGCATACTCAAAAAATTCTGGGGCATGTATGGCTGCGAGATCTAGAGTTCACATAAAAGACGAAATACCAAAGGGGTGCTGGTTTATAAGTGCATCTGCTTCATTTTGCACCGCCGGATTGCCTACTTCATCTCCGTCGTCGTTTTCGTCATTGATTTCGTAGTTGGATTCGAACTCCTATTCACTGTTGTTGTTATATTCTTCCCAATCTATATCCCTGAGCTCATCCATATTCACCTCCTTGCCAATCACATTCAATTCCATATGTTGTACAACTCTATCATTGGTACGTGAAATCAGGTTTGTTGATAAGTATAGAACATCTGCTACATACATGCGTCATCAGTGATGGACATTATTTGAAACTGTATCAGCCCACCAAATACTTGTACAAGATTCTTGTATAAAATGTTGCTCACCCTTTTTGAAATGTGACTTTGTACGTTCTCACAAATTATTTTGCAACTCTACAAAACTCATGGTGCATGGAATAGCAAAGGAAAACGGACATTCACAAACAAAAATCACTCCTTCGTGTGTGTTTGATATAATCTCACCGTCATAATATACCCGTAAATTTACAATACTTTCCATAATTTCAACTTCACATCACCCAACTTTTTTGACATTACTAATTGCCAAAAAAACTCACAAGTATGAAAGATAGCAGGATGAGACTGAGGTATGAAAGATAGAGGAATTGACAATGGTATTTATAGGCAAGACTCTCAATTAAAATATTTTTTTTAAAACAAAATACAAACTGCTGCTTTAAAAAAAATTAAAAAAATATAAAACACAACCTACGTTTTGTGGTTTCAAAAAAAAAAAAGTACATTAGTAGAATGCAACCTGCGTT
The DNA here is from genome assembly GCF_059453495.1 of Arachis ipaensis. Taxonomy (NCBI): domain Eukaryota; kingdom Viridiplantae; phylum Streptophyta; class Magnoliopsida; order Fabales; family Fabaceae; genus Arachis; species Arachis ipaensis. The sequence goes on from NC_142440.1 coordinate 10,466,209, forward strand.
TTGCAAGTTGTCCATTTATAAAAATATTTAAACACCAAACATAACCTGTATTTTGCAGGATTCAAATTTAAAAAATCGAAGAAAGCAAATCGCTACCTACATTTTGTACTGATATCATATTAATGTAATTATTTATACACATCTATTTCAACATTAAACTCCACATTTCTTTTTATATAAAAAAAATCAACCCATCGAATTTTCTCAAAAAAATTAGATCCTGGCTTTTTTTTTTTTTTTGTGACGTACATAAGTATAATAGGTATAAAAAATTAAATTTTTAATTATTTTTCAATTCTTATATTTTAATAAAATTTAGAATTATAATTTAACATTTAGAATTTAAAAGTTAGGATTTAAAATCTAAAATAAAAATTTATTTTAAAAAATTAGTTGATTTAAAATTTAAAATAAAAAATAATTTTAATAGTTAATATTAGTTGAAAAATACTGACTTTCTAATTAACTTCTTTAAAAATACAGTTATACTGTAACTCATCATTAATAATAAAGCACAATGCATGAATCATTTTTCTTTTTTTTCTTGGGAGGGGGTTTGTTTTGTCTAGGCAAGTTAACTAATGAAGCCCATTATTACAATAGGTAACAACTACAATGCAACATGGCAGTGCACTGTGTGGCTGTGGCATGCGGTGGTTAGGTTAGTGTGTGTGAGTGGTGTTTGGGCCTAAACTGGAGAATTGCATCTTGACAAACAATTGTTTATTTCCCCTCTTAATCTGGAAAAATATCCATTTAGACATCCAGTTAACAAAGTTGTTTCTGGAGAGACATCCATTGAAATATGGGCCTAAAATAGAGAATTGTGTCAGTAGACCGTTATTATTTTCAGATAAGACAATTCTGCTTAATGTCCAAAAAGATAAAAAGGGACAACTCTGCTTATGACTAGTCAAGACTCGAACTTTTCTCGCAACTACCTTAACACTCAAACTGATATTACGTCCTACGCTCGGACGCAAATAGAAAAAAAAATTGCAAAGTTTTTAAAAAAGAAGAAGCAGAAAAATATTTTATTAATAAAAAGATATTATTAAGAAAAGTATAAAGATGTTAATTAGAAAATTAGAAATTAGATATTACTTATGAAAAAGGTTCGCCAAAAAATAAAACTTACGTTAAAAAAAAACAGGCTATTAACAATATTTAGGTAAGTATTAGTATTTTATAAAATAAGTATACAGTATATATAATGATTAATTTATACAGATATATAAATGGAACAAATATTAAAAACAGTATTAATATAGAGTACATATTAAAAACGTATAAAATAATATATATAAAAATACGGATACCCTAAATATATATAAATATATAATAATTAATTTAATAAATAATTTTAAGTATAAAATAATATTTAATTTAATTGTTTTACAAATTTTTATAATTTTATCGAAATTTTAATTAAGTTTTTATATTTCTTTTTTGTTAGTCGGATCTCTATATCATTTAATTTTTTTCAATTTAATTCTTACCATTACAAAAATATTTAAAACAATAGAATTTTATGTTAAAAAAAATTTTAAAATTAAAGATACAAGATCTAATTAAAGACATTTCAATATTTTTTAAATTTAAAAAAATATAAAATAAATAATTTTTAATCAACTAATTTTAAATTATTATAATTAATAATTATTAATTTTATATTTTTAAAAATAAAAATTAAATAATTATTAATTAATAATAAATAATTAATATAAAATATAATTTAAAAATATTTGTTGATTAAATTTTTATTGGTTACTTGGCGAGATTAATTCCAAAAACATCTTTGTTTTTTCCTCACTCTCAGAAAGTCCAAACCCTTTTCGTTTTTTGTTGAGGTCTGCTGGGGTTTCAACTGACCTAGGCCTCCGTCGATCACCTCGCCACTCACCTCGTTGAAGCGCATTCTCTGCTGTCAAAGGCACTGTGTTGTCGGAGGTACCTAGTCGTTGCTGCTCGAAGGTACGTACTGTGCTATCTTCTCCTCATTGTTCTTGTAGTGATAGGATGAATATGTTACTAAAAATGACTCCAACAATGGGGGCTTTTTACCTGTAAAAAGGCATTTATTTGGTTTTTTTTTTTTTCTTTCTTTTTGGTGTAGTGATGGAGATTCTGATTTTACCATAGACCTATATCACGGTGGAAATTTTCATGATACAAGGCACGGTTTAGAATATTTTGGGGGGAGGGTGTTGGAAAACTTGCACTTTGAGCTTGATGAATGGAGTTTGTAAGAAATAGTTAGTGAATTAAAGAGGTTAGGGTACAAAGGTTATGCTAAGATTTGATACTGTGAACCAGGCTATCAACTGAGGATCTTAGAGAATTGATGATAAGTGATAGAGATGCCATGAGAATGGGTAGATTATTAGTGTCACAAACTGTTAAGCATTGTTCGATATATGTTGTTGATGGATGTAAAAAAAGTAATAGTGTTGAGATAACCTCAAATGATGAGGATTATGTGCCTATTGAAGCTAGTGGTCTGATAGAAGTAGAAGTTGAAGGTGAATCAGAATCATCTAGTGAGGAGGATAAATTTGATAATAGTGGATTTGCTGCTGCAAATGGAGACAATGGAGGTGGATCTACTGCTGTAAATGGAGATAATGCTGCTTTTATAAATTTACAGGTGCTGCTGATGTAAATGTGAACATATTTGATGAAAATAACCTTAGATTTGGGAGAGACAGGGATCAAGAAAGGGCTGCTGCTGGAGCCTTGTTAGCCGACACCAACCACTGCTGTTGCATCTTCACAGCCTCCCCTCACCACACCTGCTGCTGGAGCTTCTCAGCCACCTCCCATAGTTGCTGCTGCAGATTTTGCCTGGGCAAGTTAGTTAAAGACGCACACTATTACAATAGGCAACAACTACAATGCAACATGGCAGTGCACTAAGATTTTGCTCTTTCCAGCTGCTGAATGTCGAATCTTGATACGCATGCATTGGGCATGTTCTCCAAATTGCCGATATTCAATCTCTGATTCTCACTCCAACGGCATCACGCATGATATAGGCTCCCAAAATTAGAATTGGATGCCTGAAAATAGAGGCATGATCAGGCATGAGTCATTACTCATTACTAATGTGTTTAATATCAAACTTAGCTAAATTTGGGGCTAAATGGAGAATTTGCATTTTGATAAAAACGGTTTTTTTCTCCTTAATATAGACATCCAATTAACAAAGATGTTTCTGGAAAGAATCCACTGAAATTTGGGCCTAAAATGGAGAATTGTCACTGTATCGTTATTATTTTCGGATAACACATATCTGCTTATTACTAGTCAAGACTCGGAGCCTTTTTGCAACTATCTTAACACTAACTGATAACACGGGCTATACTCAGACCCAAATAGGGAAAACCAAAAACCGGAAAAAACACCTTGCAAAGTGTTCTTTTATTTTTGAAAGAAGAAGAAAAAGATTTTATTAAGAAAGGTATAAAGACGTTAATTAGAAAATTAGCAATCGATAATACTTATGAAAATGGTTCACCAAAAAATGAAACTTATATTAAATAAAAATTAGGCTATTAACAAATAGAAAATTTGTATAGAGGAGCCTAAGTAATTATGGATCTTTTTGTTGCTAAACTTAAGATAAACACACCTCCTTATTATTTTTACGACAATTAAACAAATTTATGTGCTAAGAATATTTCATGTAAACGATATCATGTTTACTATTAATATTTGTCTCATTTTTATTTTTTAAATTTTAAAGTATTTACATTGTTAACAATATTTAGGTAAGTACTAATATTTTTAAAAATATATATAAAATACAATACATTATACATATTAAAAATATGTAAAACAGTTTATATATATATATATATATATATATATATATATATATATATATATATTTAATAAATAATTTTTAGTATAAAATAATATTTTTGTTTAGTCAAACCAATTAAAGAGCACATTGAAACCTTTGCGGCATGTCAATGGGTGAATGGTCCATGCACTGTAGTCAATATGGCTACCACCTTATAATATGCATCTTCCTAAAATGACCTATATTGATTACATTTATAAAAGCTTTTTATTATCGTTATTATTATTTGACAGAATACCTCTTTCTCATCCACGTTCCATAAATATCTCTCTCTCTCTCTCTCTGAAGCTGCAGAGCCGCCATGGCCACAGCAAACAACGACAAGAAGCCACACGCCGCCATTCTGACCAGCCCAGGGATGGGCCACCTCATCCCGGAGGTGGAGCTTGGCAAGAGCCTCCTCACACAACACGCCTTCGACGTCACCATCTTCCTCATCACCACCGATCTCGCAACGGCTCGCTCCCAAATCCACCAACAAACCTCACATCTAGAAACTGCCCCAAACGTGGTGGAATTGCCGCAACCAGATGTTTCATCCAAACTGGGACCAGACCCTTCCCTATATGACAGAATCATCGTAACCATGACCGAGTCCTTACCATCTCTCCGCTCTTTCATCCTCTCCATGAAGCACCCTCCCTCTCTTCTTGTCGTTGACCTGTTCGGTACAGAAGCTATTCCCATGGCACGTGACCTCGGCATGCAACCCTTCGTCTTCTTAACCACCAGCGCCTGGTTCTCCGCTCTCACCATACACCTTTCAGCTATGGACCCCAACCAGGTGGAGAATACTCATGTCAAGAACCGCGGACCGCTTCCAATCCCTGGTTGCGAACCGATTCAATTCGAAGACACACTCGAAGCTCTCTTGGACCCCCTAGGGCCCATATATGAAGGATACTCCAAGGTTTCAAAGGTAATAAATGGCTCTGATGGGATCCTGATCAACACTTGGCAAGATCTGGAGCCCTCAGCAACGAAGGCGCTGGGGGACTCTGGAATCTTGCGAAGGTTCACCAATGGACCGGTTTATCCGGTTGGACCTCTAGTGAGGACGTTAGCGGACCGTGACACGGGTAGTGTACACGTGGACAACAAGGTTATGCAGTGGCTTGACCGGCAACCGACGGAATCGGTAATCTACGTGTCGTTCGGGAGCGGAGGGACCATGTCTGAGGCTCAGATTAGGGAGCTTGCGTGGGGATTGGAGCTCAGCATGCAGAGGTTTGTTTGGGTGGTGCGGCCACCCATTGAGGGCGATGCTTCCGGCGCATATTTCGACGTCGGAATTGGCGGGGACGGGTCGCCGGAGTACTTGCCGAAGGGGTTCGTGGAGAGGACGAAGGAATTGGGATTGGTGATTCCCATGTGGGCCCCGCAGGTGGAGATTCTGGGACATGCTGCGACGGGTGGTTTTGTGACGCACTGTGGTTGGAACTCTGTGCTTGAGGCAATCTTTGGTGGGGTGGCAATGGTGGCTTGGCCGCTCTACTCGGAGCAGAAGATGAACGCTGCCATGTTGTCGAAGGAGCTCGGGGTGGCGGTGAGGGCGAGGGGTGAGGCGGAGGGTGGTGGCGTGGTTGGGAGGGATGAGATAGCGAGGGTTGTGAGAAGGGTAATGGCGGAAGAAGAAGGTGGTGCAATGAGGGCAAAGGTGAACGAGCTGAAAGCGAGTGCAGAGAAAGCAGTGTGTGAGTTTGGAAGCTCTTATGAGTCGCTGCGTCAATTCAGAACTTACTCTCGCGCCGCTTCAGAGGCTAAAGCTCGTGGTGCATGATCTCAAGAGTGCAAAAATATTAAGGAAAAGTTTAGGAGCCAGCAATTTTATTGCATTTTGGCCAACATGTAACCAGCAGAAAAATGTGAGCTATTGGATGATATTTCACACCAATCTCACACCATCAAATCATCATTGATGGCTAGTTGATGGCTACCAATCACAAATGTTTTGGCCCCTAGTATTGCTCTATAATTTAAGGTATATTTTAATATATTTTATAAAAAAATTAATTATTTTTCGGCCATATTAATATATCGTAACTTGCCAGTTACGTGAAAGCAATAACAAACATGAGCGTTTAATTGGAATTAGTTCAATTAGATATTTTTTAAATGAGTTATGCTTCGTTTATATCAAAATCAATTATCAAAGTATAAATATATATTAAAAATAAATTAAACCACACATGTATTTATATATAAATACATTAGTGGTTAATTTTAGTGACTACTTTTAGTATACAAATAGCTTTTCTCTTTTTAAATATTTTTTATTTAATGTAAATAATATATATGTTAGATATTCAATTCAATAGGTATGCAGATAATTATGTTGATTCTTAATTGTCTTCTCGATTCAGTCATGCATAGGTAACAATAGCTGAATATTTAATTCATTAGGTTTACAGATAGTTATTCTAATGTTAGGGTTTAAGAGGTAATTTGGGGGATGGAGTATTTTTTTTTTTTATTGAATCATTTGTAGAGCTCATTATTCACATTATTCACAAAAATTATTGTATACCTAGTAAAACCAACAAATAAAAAATAAATAATTTTTTGAATAATAGGTAAATAAAAATAAATATTTAAATTAATTAAAAATAATGAATTAAAAAAATGGATCAAATACTGAATTTTAAAGAATAAATAATATGAAAACTCGAGTGCAATCAACTTCACGTGAAGTTGATAGTTGGGAGCCCTTAAATAATTTGAATTATTTGACTAAATTTTTATCTAACGACTCTCAGTTATCAACTTCACATAAAGTAGACTGCATCTGAGTTTTCACCTTTTTTTAGATCTATTCAGATAAATACATCTAAAACGTCTGTTTTAAAAATATCTTTTAATAATTAAAATTTAATATATATAATCGACTAAATTGTGTTATTTTTGTGAAAATTAGGTCAGACAATTTAATTTAACCGAAAAATAGTGATTCAAATTTTGAACCTATCTAAATTAATATTATTTTTTATAAAAAAATTATTACAATATTCTTATTATAGAAAATGACTAAAATATTCCTAATATATATAATATTATAATAATTTTTTATAAAAAATAATATTAATTTAGACCAATTTAAAATTTAATTTATTTTTTTATCATATTAATTTATTTAGTCTAATTTTAATAAAAATAATACAATTTAATTAATTATATATATTAAAATTTAAATATTACAAAAAAAAACATTTTAAACCTATTTATCTAAATAGTCCATATTTTTAACTGAAATATATAGTTGAAGCATAAGCATAAGGATGAGTAAGCAGCGGGTATTACGGTTCACTTTCTCTTCAAAAGTGGGACATATATGCAAAGAAATCCCAATCAATATTAAAGCTACATTAATCGAGCATGTAATAAAAACGACAACTCCCTCTAGTTTCAGCTGCTATTATAATTAGAATTAACTCTCTATAAATTATGTTGCGCATGCCAAGTCAAATTTGGCTCCACATTGAAGTTAAAGCACCGATCACCAAAGTTATTGCCTCTGCGTGTGTTGTCTCTCATCACAGCTGCATTTGTACTAGGCTAAGTTATCAGAAATAAAGGACAAATTCCATTGATGTTGGCTTCGACCCATCCCTCTGTTTGCATAGACAATTCAATTCAATATGGACACCCAAAACAAAATAAAATATGACAATTCAATATAACAATACTGCTGTGTTTGTTCTAATTATTGCTCCCAAAGGAAAATGATTTTTCAACATGCAAACTGTACTACGTACTACAGGACTCTCTAAAGTCCAAATTGACACAATTATTTCTGAATTTGGGTGTAATTCCAACTTTTTCTTTCATTCCGAAATATTCTAAGACTAATATCACTTTTATTAAAAGTTCATATAAAGTATCATTTTTTCGAAATTGTTGAAAGTAGATCGTTTAATTAAATTATTATTGGATGAATATCGTGTATGCGTGTTCGTGTTTATTTTTTTTTTAATAAAAGATCAAATATCCAATACTAATATAAGTGAACATAAAATATGTATATTTTGACATAATATAAAAAAATATATTGTATAATATCTAACAAAATGTTATCTATACATTATACTGTTTCAATATATATAGATCATATTATTTATTCAATCTGCCAATCTGAGACTGAAAAGTCATTATATATAGTTTAATAATAATGACAAAAAATATAAACCAAATACATCTATCTTAATATTTAGTATGCCAAAGAAATTTCATTTGCACATGAAATAATATATATATATATATATATATATATATATATATATATATATATATATATATATAATAATAACACACAAATATATAGATGGAGTATTTTAAATCAAAATACTTTTTAAAAAATATTACTTTAGTTTTAGTCATATTTTATACATATATATATGGAGTATTTAATATATATATATATATATATATATATATTTTAAAGGTTTTAATCTGCTGTGACTGATGGGTATTCTTGAGATTTCCTCAAATAAAAGTTACTACAAATAACAATATAATGGAAATATGAAAGGATGATATTTTTAATAAAAAATTAACCAATTTAAACGTAAAAAAATAAAAAGTTAATCATTTAATATTTTTCTAGTATAATATCTTTTTATTAATGATGAAACGAACCAAAATACTTGTTGACGAAGTAAAAAGATAAGGTGCTTAAATTTTGAAGTTACTTACTCAAATGAAGACACTAAAAATATTTTTTTTGTAAAGGATTTTGTATTAAAAGTATATTTTATTTGTTTGATCACACTTTAAAAAAATAATATTTTTATAGTATATTAAATCAAATTTTATAATTTATTATTTAATAATAAAAAAATACATTTTTATTTAAAAATAATTATAAAATTTTTATGATAGTATTTACTAATTTTAAATATGACAGAATTTGAATTATTTAAATTTTAAATTTTATTTTAAATAATAAAATATAATCTTTCACTCTTAAATAAATTTTTTTTTATATTTTTTTTATTCTATCTATAAAATAAATAATAAAAAATTATATTTTATTCTCTAAAATAAAATTTAGAATTTAAAATATAGAGAATTTAAATTCTATACGACGAGTGTGAAAAAATTAACTATTAAGACTTGAGAGATAAAACTGCTGTCCAGTAACAAACAAAATGTGCAGTAGCCAACCTTACATATAAAATTTAAAATTTAGAGTAATGTTTTATGCATATATATAAAACTTTTATTTTAAATATTAAAAGTGATTAATAAAAAAATAAAAAAAATTTATGAAATATATACATATAATAATATAATATTTTTTATTTATTTATGATAATTTGTAACTTCAGAATTGACTCGTCACTCGTTGTGGCTTACTTTTTTTTGTTGACAAATGGCCCTGCATGACATTGGATATTGGATAATAAATGGTAAATTTTATAAACGAAAATATTTGATAATAAAAAAAACTAATTAAAAATATTTTAAATTTATTTTAACCGCATTCTGCCGTAGCACGTGGGCTTTGAAAATTGGGGGTGGCGGCAAAATGATTTTATTTTTATTTTTTTTACTAAAAATATAAGACTCGAACTCGCAACCTCTTAATTGAGTATGGAGAGATTATGCCATTTGAGCTATTACTTATTGGCGATAAAATAATTTTATTTGCATAGACTGGATTGACAGAAGATATAATTTATATTTTTCCGAGATCCATATCCAAAATACAAAGTTCTAGATCAGATAAAATAATGTTAAAACAAATTTTCGTCACGGTCGCCGGTGCAGTCGGATTTTAGTATTTTTAATAGAAGAGATGTACATCATGTGCGTCACCTATGTTAAAAACTTGTTGCAAGGAATTTGTATTATCCCTCCAAGGAGCATTTATCAGTTTTTTGTTATTTAATTATTCTCAATAGTCTTATTTATCCGTAATGAATATGGACGACATATAAAATTATTGCATTTTTTTATATTTGAATTAATATATATTAATTAATTTTTTATTTTTTTTCCTAAAAACATTATTCTTAGCATTTTCCAATTATATAAATAGACAAAAGTACATTTTCGTGGTATTTAATAATTGAGTAATAGTATAATAAAAATTTCCGTCAAGTTTGAATAGATGAGAAATTATTTTATGTATAGTTCGTTGACATTATTTTGTATCAGATCTAAGCCTATAAAACGAATTAACTATTAATAAGGATGCGTTTGTATAGTGTTGGATATAATGTAATATTTTATTACACACAGTTTTACGATAAAAACGTAGATCATAGATGAGGCGTTATAATTTTTAAAACAATATATATATATATATATATATATATATATATATATATATATATATGAAAAATAGTTTAACTAGAAGCTTTAAAAGAAAAGATGAATAAAATAAGACTGAAAACGCGTTACACTCGAAAAGCGATTAGATAAAAAGTTTATATGAAAATTCAAGAGACAAATATATAAATAAAATTTTAAAAGATAGATATATAATCAAGTTCTAAACTCGACTTGCAAAGCAAATGCCAACAAAAAAATATATATATATTGTTACGGCCTGACCCAAACCACTAGCGGGCCAGTCCGACCCGAGCACCACCCGACCCGAACGGTCAGGAGCGAGGCGCTCAGTCGCCGACCCGGACACGCGTCCCTGACAGCTATGCTACAACTGTGTGAAGGAAGCATCGAGGAAGGTGAACCTGTCCTTGATGGGCCCACCTCTGACACGGTATATATGGGGAAGGTCCTACCCTTCCCCCAAGGTACGTCACATACCATTTACCCCTTTTTCGCCTGCACACTTTACTGACTAGAGCGTCGGAGCGTCTTTGCAGGTAACACCCCCCCTTTTTCCATACAAAGAGCTCGGGACGTCGGCTGCACCCCCTTCAACCCAGCAATCCGGAACCAGACAATTCCCCTCTCATCAATCGAAGTACCAACCTGAACCGTCCGGTACCCGACCTACCGAACATTGTAGCCGTCTGTGGGGATAAATCGCCTGAATGGACGTTGTACTGGGCCCAAGGGGAACAGGCCGCGAGACCGAGCGCAGAGGGGAAGCCTCTGCGGCTTCTCCCCGACAACGCACGAGGTCCCCTCCAAGACGAACCACACGATCTCCCGAAAGGCGCCCCTTCGGGGGAACTGGCAACAACAGCGCCAGAATAATGCAAGAACTACGCCACAGGATGCAAGACCTAGAGCGCCGGCTGGCAGACCGAGAACATCATCAACAAACTCCCGAATCGAGCTACTCCCGCTCCGTCTCGAGAAGCCGCTCCCGACGAACAGCTAGCCCACAATCTGAGCCCGAGAACGCCAGGGAATGTGGACGCGCGAGAAGACGCCACGACCCCCTCATATACGCCAGGCACGACAGGCGTACCACAGAGCGAAACTGCGAGGACACTCGTCGGGAGGACAACGAGGGAAGAACAACCAGAACGCAGGGACCAGTGATAATGGCGCAACCCCATTCCATCGTTCCATCCTCGAGGTCCAGCTGCCAAAACACTTTGAAAAGCCAACGAACATGAGATACAACGGAACCCAAGACCCGCAGAAGCACCTTACCGCTTTCGAAGCCAGAATGAACCTGGAGGGAGTGGGAGACGAGGTAAGGTGCCGCGCTTTCCCGGTCACCTTAGCAGGACCTGCAATACGGTGGTTCAATAACCTCCCGCAGGGCTCGGTGACCAGGTTCTCGGACATCAGCCGTGCCTTCCTAGCCCAATTCACAACCAGAATCGCAAAGGCAAAGCACCCAATCAATCTACTTGGAGTGACCCAGAGATCCGGCGAGCCGACCAGGAAATACCTAGGCCGATTCAACGATGAGTGCTTGGAGATCGACGGGCTGACGGATTCGGTTGCAAGCTTGTGCCTGATGAACGGACTTCTAAACGAGGACTTCAGAAAGCACCTCACCACGAAGCCGGTGTGGACAATGCAGGAGATCCAATGTGTAGCCAGGGAGAACATTAACGATGAAGAAGTCAGTCAGGTCGTGGCTGCCAACAAACGGCAGCCCTCTTACAATCAAACCCGGCATCACGGGAGCGGAGAAAGACAAAAGGAACATGCCAGGGACGGCGGTCCGAGTAAGACTCCCAGGCCATTTTCTCGTGTCGGGAAGTTCACTAATTACACTCCCCTCACCGCGCCGATTATGGAAGTTTACCAATAAATAGCCGAGAAGGGGATCTTGTCGAAGCCCCGACCTCTGAAGGAACGAACAGGGGGGAACATGAGCCTCTACTGTGATTACCACAAGGGCTATGGGCACAAGACACAGGACTGCTTCGACCTGAAAGACGCACTGGAGCAAGCGATCAGGGATGGAAAGCTAGCCGAATTCTCCCACCTCATTAGGGAGCCGAGGAGACAGAATCGCGACCACGAGGGCGAAGACAAGACCCGGGCAGCAAAGCGACGCCAAGAGCCGGAAGACAACGGCCATTGCCTTACTATAGTGAACGTAGTAACAGCAAGAAACGCGGCGCCCAGGTCAAAATCGGCACATAAGAAAGATGCCAAAATCCTGGCGGTTTCCACATCCTCTACACGAAGCCCCAAGAAACTTCCACCCATTTCATTCGGCCCGGAGGACCAATGGTTTGACGAGGTTGCGGAAAGCCCCCCACGATCATTACGGCCAGAGTGGGAACCGGCCTCATCAAGCGGATCCTCGTGGATACAGGGGCAGATTCGAACATCATATTTCGCAATGTGTTCGACGCCTTGGGCCTACGGGACGCCGACTTAAAGACCCACCAGCACGGCGTTGTAGGACTCGGCGACCACTTCATCAAGCCGGACGGGATAATCTCCCTGCCGACCTCCATAGGACAAGGCCAAGGGAAAAAAATGGTAATGGCAGAGTTCGTGATCCTACGAGACTCTACGGCCTACAACATCATCCTAGGGAGGAAAACCATCAACGACCTAGGGGCAGTCATCAGCACGAGGATGCTGATAATGAAGTTCATAACTGAAGAAGGATCAGTAGGGTTTGCAAGGGGAGACTTGGAAATGGCAGTCGCTTGCGACAATGCCAGTCTCTCGTTAAGAAAGAAATCCAAAGAAGCATCAGGAGTGTTCCTCGCCGACTTGGATGCCAGAGTCAGCGACAAGCCGAGACCCGAACCAGAAGGGAACTTGGAAAAGTTTAGAGTCGGCAACACGGAGGAGAAGTTCACCTTCGTGAACAGAAACCTCCCTCACGAGCTGAAAGAACCTCTAATGGAAATGATCAGGGCCAATGGTGACCTATTTGCCTGGACACCGGCCGATATGCTAGGGATAGACCCCCAACTCATGTCGCACCATTTGGCCGTCAAGCCAGAAGCCAGACCGGTGGCCCGGAGGCGGAGGAAGATGTCACAGGAAAGGGCAGAAGAGGTGGCCAAGCAGACGGCCAGCCTCCTCGAGGCAGGATTTATCCAGGAATTTGACTACTCGACCTGGCTGTCGAACGTAGTCCTGGTAAGAAAACACAATGGGAAATGGAGGATGTTGATGAATGGATTTTTGACGGTTTAGAATTCACAAATGAATTCTCGTTGCAAGTATAGTTTCTAAACCAATCACTAATCCTTTCATACAAAAAGTTGTTTGTCACTAAAACAAACCCCTAAATTTATAAACCGAAGTATTGGACCTCGGGTCGTTCTCCCTAGGAATTGTAATGGAGTGTCTTGTTATCGGTTGTGAGTTATATTTGGGGTTTTGATATGAAGCATGAAAGATAAATGGTAAGAAAGTAAACTAATGGCTAAAAAGGTCTTGGCAAGGGTTGGTGGTCAAGGACCTCTATCCTAATCACTAACCACAACATGAGAATTGGCAAGGATTAATCTCATTAAATCATCCTCTAACTAGTAGTAAAGGAAAGTCAAATAAGCTATATCAATCCTACTCCATAAGTCCTAACTCTCCACTAATTCAATTGGTGAGAACTAGAGTTAATGGATCCCAATCATCAATTACTTGGACATTAGTAACTCAAGAGTTCCTAAGTTACCTTTCCAAGCCAAGAACATAAAATTCTACTCTAAAATCCAACCAAGCATTTCATCAAACACTTGGAAGGCATAAAAGGAAAGCATAGTAAAATTGCAAGAAAAGTAAATCTACACTACTCAATTTGCAAGGAATTAAACAACAACAAATCAAATGGACACAATTATTATGATTTACCTTGAATTGAATTGAAAGAGAAAGGAAGGAACAAAAGTAGATCTACAACAAAATGCAAGAACAACATAAAGGAAATTATAACAAAAGGATGGAAGAAGAATGAATGTAACAACAAAGAATTGAGAGGTAGAAGGAGATGAAAGCATGAATTAAAATCTAGATCTAAGATTATTGAACTAAACCTAATCCTAATTCTAGAGAGAAGTGAGAGCTTCTCTCTCTAGAAACTAATTACAAAGCTAAACTAAGCTAAACTAAACTAATTGGTAACTAACACCTAAAGTATGAAAAGTCTCAAAAGTATGTTGATTCCCTTTCAATCCTTGGCTTAAATAGCATTAGAAATGAGTTGGATTGGGCCCACAAGGCTTCTAAAATCGCTGGCCACATTTTGCTTTAAGTGAACTAGGTGGCAGCAACGGCGCGTGCGCGTACTTTGCGCGTGCGCGCCACCATACGTGTAGCAACTATGGCAAATCTTATATCGTTTCGAAGCCCCGGATGTTAGCTTTCCAACCCAACTGGAACCGCATCAATTGGACCTCTGTAGCTCAAGTTATGGCCGATTAAGTGCGAAGAGGTCGGCTTGACAGCTTTCCGGTTCTTCCATTTCTTCATGAGTTCTCCAACTTTTCATGCTTTCTTTCTTCATTCCCTTGATCCAATCTTTGCCTCCTAAACCTTAAATCACTTAACAAACATATCAAGGCATCTAATAGAATCAAGGTGAATTAAATTTAGCTATTTTGAGTCCTAAAAAGCATGTTTCACATTCAAGCACAATTAAAGGAGAATATACAAAACCATGCTATTTCTTGAATAAATATGGGTAAAAGGTGATAAAATCCCCAAAAATTAATACAAAACAAACCGTCAAATTGGGGTTTGTCAGATGTGCATGGACTATTCCGGTCTCAACAAAGTATGCCCCAAGGATTGCTACCCCCTACCCAACATTGATGCACTCGTCGATGCGGCGGCGGGGTACCGGTATCTGAACTTTATGGATGCTTATTCCAGCTACAATCAGATACCGATACACCGGCCAGACAAAGAAAAAACGGCATTCATAACACCAGGAGGAATCTATTGCTACAAGGTAATGCCCTTTGGCCTGAAGAACGCAGGGGCCACATACCAAAGGTTGATGAACAAGATATTCGGCAACATCATTGGCAAAACGGTGGAAGTCTATGTGGACGACATCCTTGCCAAGACCACCTGACCCAAAGACCTTCTAAGCGACCTGGAAAATGTGTTCCCGGCCCTCCGACGACACGGCATGAGGCTCAACCCTCTTAAGTGCGCCTTTACCATGGAGGCCGAGAAGTTCCTAGGATTCATGATAACCCAAAGGGGGGTGGAAGCCAATCCTGAAAAATGCCAAGCAATACTCCAAATGAAGAGCCCGGGCTGCGTCAAAGACGTCCAGAGACTGGCGGGAAGGCTCACCGCGCTATCTCGCTTCCTCGGGGCGTCGGTAGCAAAGGCCATACCTTTCTTCAACCTAATGAGAAAGGGAATAGCATTTGAATGGACCCCGACATGCGAAGAAGCGTTCAACCATTTCAAAAAGATCCTTGCAACACTACCTGTGCTCGATAAGTCCGTGGTCGGAGAACCGCTCTACCTGTACCTAGCTATAACAGAGGAAGCGCTGGCAGGGGTCTTGGTGCGGGAAGAAGAGAAAGTTCAACAACCAATTTACTTTGCGAGTAGAGCGCTACAAGGAGCAGAACTTAGGTACAGCAAGTTGGAGATACTACCACTAGCGCTCCTAACCTCTTCCCGCAGACTACGACAATACTTCCAAGGTCACCAAGTGGTCGTAAGAACGGACCATGGAATTCGTCAAGTGCTCCAGAAACCTGACCTAGCGGGAAGGATGATGACCTGGGCCATCGAGCTATCCCAATACGATTTGAGATATGAGCCTCGACATGCAATTAAGGCGCAAGCGATGGCAGACTTCCTGGTGGAAGTAACCAGAGACCCAACCGAGGACACGGACACACAGTGGAAGCTCCATGTAGACGGAGCCTCCAACCAGATGTCTGGAGGTGCCGGGATCATCTTAGAAAGCCTAACCGGGGTCATCTACGAACAATCGGTCAAGTTTGAGTTTCCCGTATCAAACAACCAAGAAGAATATGAAGCCCTTCTAGGCGGCTTGATCTTAGCCTGGGAAGTCGGGGCTACGAGGCTAGAAGTATGCAGCGACTCACAGATCGTTACATCGCAAGTAAATGGAAGCTACCAAGCCAGAGACTCGCTATTGCAGAAGTACTTGGAGAGGGACAAAGAACTAAGCAAACAGTTTGAGGAGGTCGCGGTCCAACACGTTTCGAGGGAAAGGAACACACGGGCAGATCTCCTATCCAAGCTACCGAGCACGAAACCTGGAACCAGCAACCGGTCCCTCATTCAAGGCATCACAAAAGAACCAGTAGTTGCCCTTCACCTGACCAAGATAAGCCCCTCCTGGATGGACTCCATCATCGATTTCTTGCAGAACGACAAACTCCCTGTAGGTGAGAAGGAAGCTAAAGCGTTAAGAAGGGAGGCTGCCAAATACACGATCATACAAGGCCAAATGTTTAAAAAGGGACTCAGCCAACCCTTGCTGAAGTGCCTACACCCCGACCAGACGGACTACGTACTCAGAGAAGTCCACGAGGGGTGCTGTGGTCACCACATCGGGGGCAAAGCCCTAGCGAGGAAGCTCATCCGAGCTGGATATTACTGGCCATCAATGATGGAGGACTCCAAGGAGTTCGTAAAAAAATGCGTTAAGTGCCAAGAGAACGCTAACTTTCACAGAGCACCGGCCACCAAACTGAGCCTGATGACGTCCCCCCGGCCCTTCGCACAGTGGGGAGTCGACCTCTTGGGACCTTTTCCGGTTGGTCCAGGGCAAGTCAAGTATCTCATAGTTGCCATCGACTATTACACCAAATGGATAGAAGCCGAGCTACTGGCCACTATCTCCTCGTCCAATTGTAGAAAGTTCATGTGGAGACAGGTGATAACTCGGTTCGGCATCCCGGAAGTCGTCATCTCAAGGGAGAAACCCCTTTCCGCCTGACATAGGGGTAGACGCAATGATACCCGTAGAGATCGGCGAGCCGAGCCCACGGTTACTTCTCAAGGGGGTGGAAGAAGCTGTAGAGAATGACCTAGTAGATGAGACCAGGGAGAAGGCCCATTTGTCAGAAGTATCACTAAAGCAAAGAATGGCCCTGCGCTACAACACCAGAGTGCTCAAGAGAGAATTTGATCAAAACGACCTCGTCCTACGGCGCAATGATATCGGCCTACCAACCCAGGGAGAAGGCAAACTGGCGGCGAACTGGGAAGGCCCCTACAGGGTCAAAGAAGTGATTGGCAAGGGCGCCTACAAATTGGAGAAGCTCGATGGAAGGGAGGTCCCGAGAACCTGGAATGCTGGTAACCTGAGAAGGTTTTACCCCTAGCTCTAGCATGCCGGCCAGGCGATCTAGCGAACTTAATCACTTACCTTTGTATTCGCCATGGTAACAAACTCGTTTAATTATCGGTTAATGTTTACTTGTAATTTCTACCAATTTTACTTCTATTGTCTTTTCTTTTTTTTACCTACACATCACACCACAACAACTTCCACGATGCGTTAAATGGAACCTCGATACGGTACCCCAGGACTGATCACCCGGGAGCCATCTAAATTGAAACCATAACAAACGGCTACGACGATAACAAGAGGCCACGACCTGGCTTTGCCAAATTGCCAACACAATGGTAAATAAACACGGGCGGAAAGCTCATACCGACAAAACGTTAACAAAACAAAACGAAAACGCTACCAAAGGCAAAAGACAATAATCACAAGCCGACCAAGCGACTCTTAATGTATAACGAAGAAAGCTTCAAAAGTTCTACAACAAAACCGCAAATCCATACAAAAACATAAGGTACAAGAGCTCATTTTTTGGGCATGTCAACAATCTTGCCATCCTTGATCATCTTGAAAACTCCAATTGCCGACGTGTCGAAATCGGGAGCCACGATCTTCACCTGGGCCTTGACAAACCCCAATTTGAGGGTTTATCTTGTGCTGATTTCAGGGGTTTTATCAATGATTCCACACACTTTCTATATGAAAATACAAGATTTTGCATTCCTTTCCTAGTTTTGCCTCATGAATGAAAACATGCTTATTTCGCACTAAAATAGATACATTTCTAATCTTCTCTTGATGCCATTCGATGCCGTGACTTGTGTGTTAAGTGGTTTCAGGATATAGAGTAGGAATGGACCGAAAGAGAGAAGGAAGACGGGTACAAAGGAAGGAAGCATGAGGATTAAGCTTTGAAAATTTCCGCATAGGCGCGTGCGCGCACTTGGCGCGCCCGCGCGGATAGGGCAACGTGAAGCCAAAGCCAAGAGCCGGCTTGAGAAGCGGCTAAGCCAGGATCTTCATGGGTGCGCACGCGTACATCACGCCTCCGCGCACATTACAAGACGTCTCGACAGCGCGTGCGCGTACCTTGCGCGTGCGCGCCGATTTGCGAATATGATTTTTTAAGAAGTCACGTGACTTAGGCGTGGAGGCAGTTAAGGATCCCACTTTTGGGGAAACACCTTGGTGGGAAAAGCTTAAGAAGACCAAAGGAGCAAGGGTTAAGGACAATTTTTTTAGTTCATTTTCTAGATCTAGATATTTTTGGGAGAGGAGAGTTAGTTACACTTTGGGGAGAAGAAGAGAGAGATTCCAAGCTTTTCACTAGGGTTCATCCTCATCCAATTTCTGAATTTTCAATGACTTTTTGGTGAGATCCATTACAATTCTCACTTCACTTTGTTCATGTCATAGATTTTCTTCTCCAATTTCAAGTAGTAGATGCAATTGATCAATTCTCATAGATCTAGAATTCAACTTTGTAATTTTGGATTTCGTCCCTATTTTGGGGATTCGATTTTCACTGCTACTCTTTGAGACTTGTTGTTAGATCTTTGTATTGCAATACTTTCAATTCGACTTTTCTTCTCATTTTACTATGACTTTCCTTCTTGCTCATCACATGTTTGATAAAATGACAACACTAGCTATGGAGTAGAATTTTCACACTTGGCATAGGGTTTGGTCCTTGGAAGAAGTTGAATAGTTGTATCAATAGTTGATTTGGAATTAGGGATTGCTAGTTGGCTTGGAGTGCACTAAAGCTAGATTCCCATAAGGTGAAGCTAGGACTTGTGACTCAAGTTGATTGCTTTCATTTGACCTCCCACTATACCTAGGGGATAACTAAATGAAGCAAGGCCTAATTGTTGTCAACATTGAATGGACTATAAGGATAGAATTTCTAATGCCAACCCTAAGCCAAGTCTTTTGATAATTGATTGTTTGTTTCTCATTACTTTGCTAAAATCTTCAAAGAATCCCAACAAGGCTTACTAAATCAATAAGATGCACACTTTGGCAATTCCAAGGGAGAACGACTCGGGAGACTAGTACTCTCGGATATAGATTGTAGATTTGTTTGATGAAGGATTTTGCGTCGGTTTAGACTATACTACGATTGATCATTTGATAATTTCTATACCGGCAAAAATTCATTTGTCAGGCCTTAAGGGCCTCCTCAGTCATGAAGATCGCATTCTTCCCTTGATCTCTGGTCACCTTATGTTTCTTCTTAAGCTCCTCAACCTCAGCTTGAGCGGCCTTAGCCGACGAGACAGCCACGTCACGCTCTTTCTCCAAAGCCACCACCCGACCTTGCGCGCTCTCCAGAGTCATCTCCCGCTCAGTTAAACGGGACACGGTGTCATGGGAGGCCTTCAGCTTCTCCTCGGCAGACACGGCTTTCTCCTCAGTGGCCTTCAGTTTTTTCCCCGACTCGGACAGTTGCTCCTGAAGAGTTTCAACTTGAGCTTTGAATTCGTTATTGGCCATGACAGCCGATTTGAGCTTCCTGTGCAACGACTGCATCCCCGACAACTCGAATTCAGCCTTCCGAGCTATTGCGGCACTGCGGAGAAGGGGACGGTACATCCACCTCGCCTGCCCCGCAAGCTCGGTGCCAAGAAAATGATCCTCTGTTCTGGGGAGCAGCTGCGAATCTATGAAGGTTCCGACATCAAAGTTCCGCTCCATTACGGTAAGAACCCCTTCCGGGCTGGAGGATGCCCTCTGCCTTTTGGGGTGGGGATAAGCTTCAAGTCGTCATCCTCTTGTTGAGCGGAGGTCGAGTGCTCAGGGCCGGCCGTCTCCTCACGGACTGGAGAAATGCGCGCCCCGTCAGAGTTCTTACCCGTCATCTCGGTGTCACGGGGTAACGGGGTCGCCTGATCTTTATCCCCAGAAGGGTCCTCCGGTTTCCCGTCAACCTTCTCTGCTTCCTCTTCATCGTTGTCCGCCAAGAAAGTCTTGAACAAGTCCTCAAGCCCTGTCACAGAAGCAGACATCTCCACTGCAACAAACAAGTAAACAAGTTAGTCATGAAACCGGCACAACCAAGCGAATGAATGGAAACGCAAAAACACAAGGCAAGACAACTCACAAACATAATTCCTGGCGACCTCCCGGTCACCCATCAAAAGATGGGGATTCACATGGTTCTTCCCAAAAACTGCCAACAACACGTCGGCGACCCTCTTGTCCACAGCGGACATCCCTTTATAAGACACTTTAATGAATGTGTTGGATCCCGTCCCAAAGCTCCAGTACATCGGAATGAGGCACTCCCCTTCTAACGACAACTAAAAGGGGTGACGACCTTTGACCGGATGCACCTTGAAATATTTATCTTTAAACCCATGATAAGAGTCCTCGAACAAGCCGAAGATCCTCCGACCCTGGGCAGATCGGAAGGACATGAACCCTTTCCTCGCATTCCCCTCCTTGGAAGGATTCGTGAGGTTGAAGAAAAAAAGGAAGACGTCAACAGATACCGGCAACTCCAGATATTTATATACCATCTCGAAACAGCGGATAGAAGCCCAACTGTTCGGATGCAGTTGCGACGGCGCCACGGAGATCCGATTAAGAAGCGCCATTTGGAAAGGAGAAAACGGGATACGAACCCCCACCTGAGTGAACATGTATTTATAGAACCAGATCCAGTCGGGGACCCGAGGAGAATGGAAGTTAAGCTCATATAGTCGTTCGTTGGGGGCAGGAACAAAGACGTCATAATTAGCTTCCTCGTCTGTCCCTCCGCACAAGTACTCGCCTTGTCGGAACTCCGTCAACTCCCCTTCGTCCATCTGATTTGGCGAGTCCTTCACGTCGGAAGTCACCCAGGCGTAGGGGTCGTAATTCGTGGTGGAGGGAGAAGCCCGAGAAATGATGCGAGGCATACCTACAATGGGGGTACCACTCCGTTAGTCTATGAGGTCGGGAGTCCGAAAAAAGCCCAGAAACTATATTTGTCCTATTCAACAGCTAAGATCAAGCATGGCTAAAAGCTAAATCCAAACAAAGTCTACCCTGGAATGGTAACCCCCCTAACGCACCTACTTGACACTAAAAGGCCATCTATTATACAAAATCAAGCAAACAGCATGCAAAACCAGGCAAACAGCATGCACACAGAAGACCGAACGATAAACATAAAGCAAAGGATGAAAAGAATTCTTACCTGAACTAATTATGAAGATTCGAAGGAAGAGGAGGAAGAGCGAATGCGCAAGAATGCAGAAATGACACTCTGGGAATTCAGAAGGAGAAGATGATGGAAATGGTTGGAGTAAGGATATGAAAAGAGAACGAAATGCAAAACTGTTTAAAACTGCCACTCAAGAAGTGCGAAAGGCCTGGGGGCAAAATGGTCTTTGCGCACAGAGTTTTCCAACCCATTATGAGCATTTAATGCTCCGCACGAGGAACGGGGCGACAAACGGTCACCTCAGCAACAAATAGACACGCGCGCAAGAGGCACGTCCCCTCCACGGGCGCCCGACCTGGCGACAACACACGGAATAAGAGATAACGCGCCACCAACCACCTTCATGATCATTGCTGACGCGTTAGGGGCACTGTTACGGCCTGGCCCAAACCACTAGCGGGTCGGCCCGACCCGAGCACAACCCAACCCGAACGGTCAGGAGCGAGGCGCTCAGTCGCCGACCCAGACACGCGTCCCTGACAGCTATGCTACAGCTGTGTGAAGGAAGCATCGAGAAAAGTGGGCCTGTCCTTGATGGGCCCACCTCTGACACGGTATATATGGGAAGGTCCTACCCTTCCCCCAAGGTACGTCACATACCATTTACCCCTTTTTCGCCTGCACACTTTGCTGACTAGAGCATCGGAGTGTCTTTGCAAGTGACACCCCCCTTTTTCCATACAAAGAGCTCGGGACGTCGGCTGCACCCCCCTTCAACCCAGCAATCCGGAACCAAACGATTCCCCTCTCATCAATCGAAGTACCAACCCGAACCGTTCGGTACCCGACCTACCGAACATATATATATATATATATATATATATATATATATATATATATAATCCCAAAAGTGTTTACCAAAATACAGAATATAAACTTTATTTTTCCAAGTCAATGTCTAAGAGGGACAAAATACAAATATATACAAGTGGAGAACATAAATACATATACATATACAAAATACAAAGTACAAAATCTCAAAGGCAGATTTTCGTGTTCCAAGAGTCTCTAACAAGCTTAACGTGGTGTATCACGTCCTATATCTGAAAACAACAATATATGTATGGAATGAGAACTGGGAGTTTTCAGTATGATAAAGGTACCCATATAGATAAAACATAAGGTCCTGGAAAACTCAAAGGCATTCGTAGAACTCCAGCACTCATATTCAAACTTAAAACTTATTCTAAACTAGAAATCTCGATAATCTATCTAAGGGATTCCAAATTTAATCTAACTCTTCACTTTTTAATCACCTTCAAACCTCCTAATCACTGGGTGAAACAACCCTCATCACACCTCCACCATATAAGGAGTTCTCTTAGATATAAACACAAACAAAACAGACAAGAGAAGCACATATACAGATAGCAGTTACAACAAATAGATCAGATAACAGTTAATCACCAATAAGCAATTAGACAAACCAAAACAAATTCAAAATTAAACAAATCATACAAATGCATATGATGCATGTCTACCCTATGGCTGATGATATCATTTGTCGGTTATATAGCCAAACCCGACATGTCCGATAAGCTTTTCCTTGTTCCGAACTTTTTAGTCGTTATTTCTGTTATATGTGCTGAGGAATTTGAGGCGTTTTTGCGATAGGGTTGTGTTTTCGAGGTTGCATGTAGCGATTAGAGTTTCTACGGTTGTTGTGGAAGTGGAATGAAGTTGTGGTTGTGGCTGCCATTATTGCACGCCGAGAGTAAACGAAGCTTGTCGCGTAGTTAAATTGCGATCGAGATAAGGGTTTTTCTTAAAACTTATTTTCTATTATGGAATTGTTATAACTAAATTTGATGTGAAAAACATATTTCTATGATTATATAAGTCTTATGGATGTTATTGTTTGCTTGATGGAATTATTGATTGTTTGAGTGGTGTGTGGTTACTGATAAAATTGAATTTGAAAAGTTAATTTGATTGATTATTATGAAAAGTAATTTTCTTGGTTTTGGAGTTGAATTGATATTAAAAAGTGAATTTATACTGAAAATGGTTGAAATTGGAGGTGGTTTGATATTGAACCTGATTTGATGTCGGAATTGATTTAAAAAAAATGGAAAGGATTTGATATTTGATAATTGTTTAATATTAAAAATGGTTGAGAATGGTTTGGAAAATGTGGTTTTGATAGAACTCGTAAGGGTGGCAAAGTCTGAGTTTTAGAGAGGATGCTGCCGAAATTTTTATAAAAATTGGAGGTTTTGTTTGAAATGGTTATTTAAAAAGATTTTGGATTTAAGAGTTGTATGATTTGATTTTGAGTTATTAAAAAAATGATTACGGTTTGAGTATGATTTATTTAGAAAAGAATGAATTATGTTTTGAGGTTTGAGTTTGATTTATTTAAAAAAGAATGAATTGTGTTTTGAGTTTGGATTATTGATGAACAGAATGGGAGGTGTGATGAGGATGAGTGTGATAATAAGAAATGATTTGAATGAAGGTTGATGAAGATTGATTTTAAAGTATGATTTTTAAATGAATTGAATGATATTAAGAATGGATTTGAAAATGAAATTTGAATTTGAGTGAAATATATGTGATCGGGCAAGAGACGGTGGCGTTGTTCACTTGTTTCGGATAAAAGTTCGAGACAGCGGGTAAGAGGCAAGGGTTGAGTTCTGTTACCACTGGCTCCGGGTTTGGGTATATAACCGACAGATGAGACTCATCGGCTACAGGACAGCCATACATCATATGCATTTATATGTTTTGCTTGAGTGTGTATTGTTTTGGTTTGCCTAACTGTTTAACTATGCGGGCACCTTTACCATGCTGAGAACCGGAGGTTCTCATTCTATACATATATTGTTGTTTTTCAGATGCAGGTCGAGAGGCACCTCACTAAGCATTCTGAAGACTATTTGGAAGTAAAGAACTCTATTGAGACTTGGTGTTTTATATTTTGTTTATGTATATATATATATGTAAATAGATTCTCTGCATTGTATATGTTAGTGAATCATTAGAATCATTTTAGATTAGTTAGTATCGTTTATATTTATATAGCATATCTGTATATTAATTGTAGGATTCTATACTTTTATTACTTTGATTCTTCTGGCACTTATATATACCCCTTGTACATTGTACTTTTCATCACACTCAATAATACACAAATCTTTTCTCTAGGTTTAGTCTCTTGTTTCTAACATGGTATCAAGAGTTTATGTTGTTTTTTTTTTTCCAGAAACAATTGGTTTCTAGCTCCTTTATCTTGTTTCACCAGCAGTACTTTGTCTTCCGTTTTCGGCTCCTTCCCGACGCTTTGGTTCGTTACCGCCGCCACCCTCGCCTTTTTCTCGTTGCAGGCTTTCCAACGCCACCGGAATCATCGCCAGAAGCCGCCGGACGCGCCGCCACGTGCCGCTCAAAGTTGCCTGTCCGCGTTCATCAGTTCTCCTTCCACACGCCTCCAGCGCCGTTGGATCAGCGCCCCAGATCAACGGCTCCGCTTCTGCCATGCGTCACACCGCTGCTTTCCCGACCCGATATCGACCCGTGCGCCCGACCCGATCCGTTCCTATGCCCGCGTGGCACCCCACCCCGTCAGCCCTAACACGTGACCTGCTCATCCAATCCCACAGCGCCACGTGTTCCCTCATGTTGACGTGGCAGCTGACGTGTCATCCGACGTGGCAGCTGACGTGGCACACAGTGGGACCCTCTCTAAGGTTTTTTTGTGAGCTCTTTCTAATTTTGCCCTCCTTTTTCTCGCTTTTGGCTCCCAAGTTGCAGTTTTTCTCTCCTCTCCGTGATCTTTGTATCTGCTATTATGGAAAAGTCAGCTGTTTTTGCTACCACATACAGAAATGATAAATTCTATCGAAATTGTAACCGTTTTGGGCACTTCTTCTCCGTCTGTCCCTCTGTTGAATGTCGCACATGCCACCAGAAAGGTCATATTAGCTACCATTGTTCACAATTGTTCTGCCATTATTGCAAGCTCTCGGGATATTTGATTACTACCTGTCCTACTCGCCCACCACGTCCTGCGCCTGGTTCTGCTGTTGATGCTACTCCTGAATCTACCACCTCTGCTACTCTCAACTCGTCTTCTGTCTCTCTATTTGATATTGCGTCTCTTCTTCAGCGTCTTCTCTCCCTTTCTGGTAATACACCTGCTGCTCTTTCGACTCCTCCAGGTAATTCTACATGGTATTTTGACTCGGGATGCTTTAATCACATGTCTCCATTGCGTAATCTGTTCTCGTCTCTGTCGACCACTACAAATGGACCTTCTGTCAATACTGCTAATGGTTCCCTCTTGCACACAACACACAAGGGTTCTATCTCTCAGTCGACTCTTAATCTTCCTGATACTTATTTTATTCCCAACTTAAACTTTAATCTTATTTCTATTGGTCAACTTGTTGATCTGGATTTTGATGTCACTTTTTCTATCTCTAGTTGTCATGTACAGGATCGTCGGACGGGACAAGTCATCGGGACTGGACGTAAGATTGGAAGGTTGTTTGAAGTCGAGAATCTCCATATTCCTCCTGTGCAAAATCTCAGTGCTGCTTCTTCTCCATCTACCCTTCACTTATGGCATCAACGTCTTGCCCACAGCTCCTCAGGAAAATTGCATCCTCTTGTATCTCAAGGTGTTTTGGGTCAGGTTCCTAATGAATCTTTTGATTGCATTTCTTGTCAAACTGCCAAACAACCTGCTTTATCTTTTCACAATAATTCATCTCTTGCTCGCTCTCCTTTTGATCTCATTCACTCTAGTGTTTGGGGTCCCGCTCCCACCGCTTCTATGGGAGGAGTTCGATACTTTGTTGTTTTTATTGATGATTATTCACGCTTTACTTGGGTTTATTTGATGACCAATTACCATGAGTTACCTCAGATTTATATGAACTTTGCCACTATGATTAAAACTCAGTTTTCCAAGGTCATTAAGGTTTTTTGCCGTGATAATGCTATGGAATACTGTGATTCCAAACTCTTAACCTTTCTTGCAGAACAGGGTACCTTATCTGAATTTTCTTGCCCTGGTACGTCTCAACAAAATGGCCGAGCTGAACGCAAACACCGTCACATTTTTTACTGTGTTCGTGCAATGCTTCTTTCTTCTTCATGTCCTAAGCGTACGTGGGGTGAAGCTATTCTTACTACTGTTCATGTTATCAATAGACTCCCTTCTTCTGTTCTTGGTAATGTTACTCCCTTTGAGCGTCTTTATCGTACTTCTCCAGATTATAGTTCTCTTCGAGTTTTCGGTTGTGTCTATTTTGTTCTTCTTCAGCCTCATGAACATAGTAAACTTGAACCTCGGGCTCGTATGTGTTGTTTCCTTGGTTATGGCACTGAACACAAGGGTTATCGTTATTGAGATCCTCTCTCTAAACGTATTCGTATATCCCGTCATGTTGTCTTCTGGGAGCATCACATGTTTTCTCGGTTCTCCTCCTTTGAGTCTATTCCTTCTACCCAGTCACCTTTTTTCACTAACCCCAATGTTGATCTTTTTCCTAGTGATGATTCTACAGGTCACCCTCCACAGCCTCCTGTTCTTCTGCCTTCTCCATCTCCCGATGATTCCGAACTGGACAACGCTCCTACTCCTACCGTCATGCCTCTTCCTTTCGCTCGCTGTTCCAAGGTGAGAAATCCACCTCCTCATCTTCTTGATTATCATTTCTTTTGTACTATTCTTCATCAACATGAACCTAAGTCATTCAGAGAAGCCTTCACAAATCCAAATTGGCAACAAGCAATGCAGGAAGAAATATAGGCACTTGAAAAAGCACACACTTGGGACTTGGTTGATTCTCCTTCTAATCAGGAAGTTGTGGGAAGCAGGTGGGTATACAAGATCAAGACTCGCTCTGATGGTTCTATTAACCGTTATAAGGCACGATTGGTTGCTCAGGGTTGTACGCAAGAGTATGGTATTGACTATGAAAAGACTTTTTCTCGTCTCACATCTGTTCGAGCTCTTCTTGCCATTGCTGCGGTCAAAAAATGGTCTCTCAGTCAGATGGATGTGAAGAATACATTTCTTAATGGAGATTTAAAACAGAAGGTCTATATGAAACCCCCTCCGGGTTATCCTTGTCCTTCTGGCAAAGTTTGTCTCCTTCGTAAGGCACTCTATGGGCTTAAGCAAGCTCCTCCTGAATGGTTTGACAAGTTCAGCACTACCATATGCAGTCTTGGTTTCACTTGCAGTCCTCATGAGCATGCTCTCTTTATTTGTAAAAGTGAACATGGAGTTGTTCTTCTACTTCTGTATGTTGATGACATGATCATTACTGGAGATGATGCTGATGGTATCTCTGATCTCAAGGCGTCCCTTCAGCGTACTTTTGAGATGAAAGATCTTGGTTCTCTCAGCTATTTTCTTGGTCTAGAAGTCATATTCACCGATGATGGCATCTATCTCTCTCATGTTAGATATGCTTCAGATCTTCTTGTTCGAGCCAGAATTACAGATAGTCGCACTGAGTCTACTCCGCTTGAGCCTAATGTTCGATTTACTCCTATGGATGGCACTGTTTTGGATAATCCTACTCTCTATCGACAGCTAGTTGGAGGACTCGTCTACTTAACTGTCACCCGCCCAGACATCGGCTATCCAATTCATGTACTTAGCCAGTTCTTGTCAACTCCTCGTACTACTCACTATGTAGCAGTTCTTCGCATTTTTTGCTACATCAAAGGTACTCTATTTCATGGCCTTTATTTTTCTGCCCATTTCTCTTTGTCCCTTCAGGCATACTCCGATGCTGATTGAGTTGGTGATCCCACTGATCGTCGTTCTACTACTGGTTACTGTCTGTTTCTTGGTGACGCTCTCATTTCTTGGCGTGCTAAGAAGCAAACGTTCACTGCTCGATCAAGCATAGAAGCTGAGTACTGTGCCCTCGCTGACACCACTGCTGAGGTTATCTTGATTCATTGGCTTCTCAAAGATTTGGGTGCTCCTCAGTCGTCCCCTACTGATGTTTTTTGTGACAACCGCAGTGCTATTCAGATTGCCCATAATGATGTCTTTCATGAACGTACCAATCACATTGAGATTGATTGTCACTTTGTTCAGCAACGTATTCTTATTGATGCTGTTCGTCTCATTGCTGTTGGAACACTGGATCAGACTGCTGATATCTTCACGAAAGCTCACCACCCGACTCGTTTCCGGACTTTGTTATTCAAACTCAAGATGGTATCCTTAGCTCCTACTTGAGTTTGCGGAGGGATGTTAGAGAATCATTAGAGAATCATTAGAATCATTTTAGATCAGTTAGTATCGTTTATATTTATATAGCATATCTGTATATTAATTGTAGGATTCTATACTTTTATTACTTTGATTCTTCTGGCACCTATATATACCCCTTGTACATTGTACTTTTCATCACACTCAATAATACACAAATCCTTTCTCTAGTTTAGTCTCTTGTTTCTAACAGTATATATTGTATTTTTGTCCCTCTTATAGGTTGACTTGGAGAAACAGATTTTATAGCTTGCGTTTTGAGATATATATATATATATATACTCTGGCCGGCTTTAGTTTCGCAGGTCGAGTTTGGAGCTTGATATTTTGTATCTTTTGGAACTCTAATCTCTTTAGTTATGTTTTATCTTTCCGTTCGATCTTATCTACCTTTTTGTGTTGATCCGATCTCGTGAGTGATGCACTTTTCCGTTGGTGTTTCATTTAACTTCTTCTTCAAGACTCCTAATTATAATTTCTTTCAACTATATTTACATACGTCCTTTTTTTAGATGTCATAACACCTCACCACATTTGATTTACGTCCTAGGAAAAAGGTTTCGTGGAGTAGGGTGTTACATCTTTTAGTCTCTTTTTATGTTTAACAATTTTTTATACACTGAATGCGAAAGTGATTTCACCTCTAAATGCACGTTCAGATGAAGCTAAAAGTTGTAGTTTCGACGTTCACATTCACCTTATTAGCTTGTTACAGTTAGAAAATAACAGAAAATTTTATTTCTTTTCTACTAATTTTATTCTTTATTTTTTTTCTATAAAAAAGTACATGTAATTATCTACTTTAGCTTGTAATTTTTATATAATATGCTTATTATGAAAATTTTGTATAATATGAATTATGATCCCATTAATAAAAAGATAAAGTAAATAAAAAACTAACTATGAGTAACAATAGAGTTATAAATAATAAAAATGTATAATCTAAAATAATATTAAATTAAGGAAATAGCGTAGTTTTTTTATTATAGAGATCACCAACTCTCTAGAACCAAATTTTATTCCGACACTAAATTCACTATCTTCTACTGCAACATTGCCTTCATCTACTAGAAAAATTATAAAATATTTTTTTGTTTGACATTATAAAATTTATAGTACTCTCTTTTATATTTTAATTTTTTATTGTATTTATTTTATTTATGTAATAAATATTTTTTATATTATTTTTTATTATTTTCTAGAGTTCTTATTATTTCTTAATTTACATTAGCTTTTTTTATCATTTACTATATTATTCTTTATGGTTATTTTTTAGAAAGTCTTTATTATTTTTATTTGGCTTTGTTGATTTGATTTTTTACTTATTTTTATTTGACTATGTATAAGATATTATTTTTTATATATTTTATTGGTGTTTTTTTAATTTAATATTTATTTATATTAACATATATATTAAATTGTTAGTTTATTTATATATTTTTTATTTTTAATATAAAAAATATTTTGCCAATTTTTATATATTGTTTTTAATAAGTAAATATTAATTTTATTATAAAATTAATTAATAAAATTTATTTAAATATCTAAACTAAAATAATGATAGGATA
The DNA here is from genome assembly GCF_059453495.1 of Arachis ipaensis. Classification (NCBI taxonomy): domain Eukaryota; kingdom Viridiplantae; phylum Streptophyta; class Magnoliopsida; order Fabales; family Fabaceae; genus Arachis; species Arachis ipaensis. The sequence continues at coordinate 10,496,728 of NC_142440.1, forward strand.
ATATAAAAAAATATTTAAATTGATATCTCTTTTAGTAATTTTTATCTAAAAGTGATTTTAAGTAGTGTAATTCAAACAATATTTATTTTACTATATTCCATTTTGATATAAATTAAAAATTGTGAAACATAAATCACGTTAATACAAACTTAATTTTAATCAAAATCAAGTTTGTAAAATCAATTTTACGAAACTCTTATTTGTAAACTGTAATCTAAATACACACTAAGTTGGACCCAAAAAGCTATTTCTGAAAATTTCATACTCCTTCTAAACGGGATATCTTGAAAGACAGTACAGATAAAGTTGTTGAATGCAATTAATTTGGATTACTCTAGTAGTTAATTTATTAATTCGTTTAATCAAGTATCGTAAATTCAAACTTTATGTCTATTACAACTAAACAGTTATCTAATACGTCATAAAAGCTCATAAATATCTAGTAAGTAGGGGTGGCAATGGGTAGGATAAGGTTTGAATCCAACACTAACTCTACTCGTGGGTTGAGATTTTTATATAAATTTAACCCTATCTTACCTACGAGTTGAGAATATCCCAATCCTAACCTTATCTGTTTTTAACCTACGAGTATCTGATCCTACTCGCTAGTTACTAAAAAGATGCAACATTATTATATAACTTGATGATAATTTAAAATAGAATTGATATATATATATATATATATATATATATATATATATATATATATATATATATATATATTATCAATTAATGATCTTTTCTTAATGGCTAAGAATTTTTTGCATTTAGTGAGAAGTCTTTAATTCAACATTTACTTAAAACATATTTGGTCGGGTAGGGTTGAGACTCAACCCTCATTCTACCCTACTCGTATGAGAACCCTATTTGTATTCTACTCTACCTACTGCGGATCGGATTGACAACCCAACTCGACCGAGTTAGATCAGGTTTAATACCCGTGGATAGAGTGCATATTGCCGCCACTACTAATAAGTGATTTAAAAGTCATTAGCAAAAGTGCAAATATATAAAATAAGATGGATATAAGAAAGGGATACACTATTGTTGATACACTTGATTTCGTTTTTACTCATTTAGACATCAAAATATGTTTGAAAGTACCAACTCCAGTTTGTGTAATTGAAGTTGTTGAGGTCCTGGATTCACGCTCTTAGTGAGTTCATCTTTCTTTCAAACAGATATATTTTATTCTAGTGTTTTTGGTCTGAATTTTCGTGTTGTTTAAAACAATTACTGCTAAATTCAAACATCACACAATCAGACTTGTTTCTCTTTGTTAGAAAATTTAAATTACTGGACTTTTATCTTTTTGGATATCCAAATTGTGCCCCAAAATATGTGGAGAAGAATATGATTTGTCAATGCATGACCAAACTTGAATCCTATTTGCATTAAATGGGATTGGGAGTAGGAAGCTGTAACGCGGGGTGGGATAGGTTATACGAAAAGAGGAAGAGGAAGAGGAAGAGAAAGTTTAAACCAACCAAAAATATCAACAAAGTAATAAAATAGAATAAGATCTAAACGTATCTCAATTTTCTTACAGTTGATCTATCATTGATAGAACTCAGTAATTAAAACCAAGTTTATTGATTGCGTTAAAATAAATAAATTATAAGTTGTAAACAAAAATATTATTTGTATAATAAAATTAACTATCAAAATCAACTATTATGTATTTCTATACAAACACACAGAGGCTGAGCCTCATACAACAAAAAGGGGGCAATAGTCCCTCCCCAATTTCAAAAATTTTTTTATAAATTGTGTAAATTTTAATTTTACCTCTTAAAAATTTTATTTACTCTTTTTAGTGTAAAATTAATTTTTGGCCCCTCTTTAAAATTTAATCTAGTTCCATCCCTGCAAATATATGTATAATTTAATTTATTTTTAATATATATTTTATATTTTAATATATTTATACTAATAGCTAATTTTAATAGCTGATTTTAGTATATATCTAAATCTAAATGTTGTTAATGAAAAACCACCTGAAAGATACTTCACCTAACACTATGCCAGGGAAAACTAATCATCATTGGTTTTGTTTTTTGTTTTTGTTTTGTTTTTTTAAAGCAGGGAGCACCTATTCAATTTCGAGCCGTCAGGCAACACAAAAGTATTTTCCAATAAAACCTGGTCCACTTTCAGCTGTCGTTTCGACAGCTCACTTCTTTCACTTTAGTACAAGGTTCATCACTGTTCATAACTTTACAGTAATACGTTGATAGTAATACTCTAATAACAAGTAAGAAAACAACTAGGCATAAACTGATGCCAAGTAGTCACCAAAAGAAAAATTGATTCCAAGGGGATACGCATTCGGAATTTCAATGCTGTACGAGTTTTAAGGAACAGCTACCTCAACAGGGCATCAAATAGTAGTAGTAATGTGTGGAAACTAAGGACAGTGCAGATATTGAAGTCGTTGACATTCCCAGCTCAGAACAAAGCTCACACAGCTACCGGTTCAGTGGCTTTCTGTAGCCATGCATTTTCAGCGACATCCAAATATGGTGCCAGAATATCTCTACATTTCGAGTGATACGAGTTCAGCCAACTTATCTCGTCAGGCATTAGAAGGTTCAGGTCAATCAACTTCGTCTGGTATGGTGCCTGCACAAGAGAAAACACTCGTAAATAACATGAATGGGAACCGTCCAATTTTGAATACAATTGTATATCAACAGCTCAGAAATATGCCTTATAGTAAAAAAGAAGCATCTCAAAGCCAAACACTGGAATTGAGACATACCCAGGTAATGTGTTCAAATGACAAGTACCCTTTATCACCAAAATTGAATTTTGTATCAGCTTCATTGACAATGAGCACATTCTCCAATCTTATCCCAAAATTTCCATCTTCATAATAACCAGGTTCTGGAAAAAAAAATTACTTTACACTACTAGAAATGCATTTATATAGAATCAAATAGTTGTAAGTCCATCTTCATAATACAAAACTAGTAAATAAGAATGGGAAAAAGCATGTCGTAATTCCAATCGTGCAGCCAGTTAGGATACTAACCATCTGTAACAGTCATGGAAGATTGAAGTGGTACATTTCGAGCCTGTGGTCTGAAACTGATTAAATGAGGTCCTGCATAATTTATAAGCTACTATTACTTTGGATTTTAATTTGTATAGTGTGGGGAAAAAATCAAAAGAGGAAAGGAGGAAAAATTGAATACAGAAGAGCAATATGCAATATAAAAACAGTGATAGCTCTTCATTACCTTCGTGAACATTCAGGTAGGACCCAATTCCATGTCCAGTACCATGCCGGTAATCAAGACCATCCTTCCACAGTGGGACTCTAGCAAGAATATCAAGAGCATGACCTGAAAGCATGGAGAAAGGGAAGTATTAGCTAGATTCTCAAACATGAAGTTGAGACTAGTTCAGTCATACCGTTTGTTCCATTAGGAAATCTAGCATTTCCAAGAGCAATGTGACCCTTAAGGACCTGCATGAAATTCAGCAAACCAACCAACTTTTCATATCAGTTCATAAGATAGAAGAAAATAGGGAACTTAGAAGATAACTGAATAGGGTTATCTGAGATCAGGCTAACAGTGTCAACAATAACGAAGCCTTGTCTTTTCACTAGATATTTAAAAAAGGGGGGCAGTCTGGTGCACAAATATCCCGCGTTAACGTAGGGTCCGGGAAAGGGCCGCACCCAAAATTAGAAATTAATAAAGCATTTTCCTTTCCAATAATCCTAACAGCAGTAAAATAATTTCAAACTTGTTCCCCAGATCAAAAAACCCACTTACCTCTAAGTGAAAATAATTTGATATTAAATTATTCATGGTATAGGTTTCAAACTATGTAACTCACAGAAACGGCAAGTAAAGCTGTAAAGGTACATACTGCTGTATAACATGCTTTCTCATGTGCTGAAGGTTTCCCAAAATGAACAGTTCGTGTAATATCCGTTGTTCCATCTAGATACTTCAAAAAGACAAAAACAAAACTTGTTGTCAATATAGAGAGATATGGAGATTAAAACAATGAAGAACAGATATTAACTAATAATATGATATACGTGGCACACTTTAGCAAATGTCTATTCTGCAAACTGTTCAAAATATTGGACAAACCTGAGCTCCAGAATCAACTAGATAAATTTTGTCTGGATCAAGTTCAGCACATGTCTCTGCCTGTGGAGAATAGTGAATGATAGCTGCATTTGGGCCAACTGAGGAAATAGTAGGGAAACTCAATCCTCTGAAATGCTGAAAGCATGAAAATAGCAAAACAGGGAAAAATATTAGTGTAACATGAAAATGTGCTTACACTTGATACGATTTCATTTTCATTTTTATCATACTTTAGGGACCACACTGATGGGGGCAAATAAAATGGACTTAAAGAATAGTTGAATTGTTGAAAGCAATTTATGTACTGAACATTTGAGAACTTACTATCATATCTGACTGCATATAGCATGAAAGTTTGTGCTTTTAGAGGGGTCAAATTATTGAGGGAAAAAAGGCCGTTTCTTTGCTAAAAACTTCATTGAATACATATGCATGAATCTAGATGCCCATATACACGCTACCATGTGTATTTAAGAGAGAATGCCAGTCTTTATTTAGTCAAAAGAGTTACAACAATGTAACCTTTCTGATAATTGTAAAAAGAAACCTATTCCACTCAAACAGCACCATGAGGAATAAAGCTAGATATGGTTAAAAGCATGCCAGTCTTTAGCCAATCCTAGGAAATACAACAGTGTAACCTTTTGCTACTTTTTTTTCCTTTAAAAAAAAAAATCTTTCCGTATCACCATGAAGAAATAAAACTAGATACAGGTTAAACGTTTTCTTGTCCTAATGTCCAAATGAAAGTCACATATGCAGATATGCTACTTAAAACAATATTTCTACCTACAGTACAGGTGGTGCTGTGTCTTGCAATAAAATTCTTTTGGATTAAAAAAAGCTTTTTTTTTTTTTCAGGAAAAATAGTTAAAAAATTAAATAAAGAGTCTTGTAAAGCAAATTGTATGGACTGAGAAGCTAAAACTTTTGGTATCTCCACAATTGACTTCTTTTAAATAAAATATAAATTTTTGCTAAAAAGTCTCGTCCAGATAAATACTATATTGCTTAGATGACTCCACCTCTTTTGATGCTCGAAAACCTTCAAGTTTGTCACTTGCAGTCACCTCAGTCAATTTCAAGGACTCCCTGGAACGTTCAAAAAGTTCTATAAGTATATCATATAAAATTCACCTTTTGACAGATGCATCTCAAGCTCACTACTCTAAGACATCCCAACATGTGAACATCTTCAGTATTTAACAAAGAATTACCATTTAATAAAGGTAAAGTCAAATAAATCTTGTTTATTTCACATAGACAATGTTCTGGTGAAGAGTATGTTAATTTTCAAAAACGGGAGGAGTTTCATATTGTTAACAAATAAAACTAACTTTTACTCAATAGATTAGGTTATAAGCATGTCTGTGCTCAAGACATTTTGAATTTTGGAGGATACTTACGATGCTTTTTCTTTTTTCACAGAATTACCCTCTAAAAAGTAACCAGACGCTCCATAAATTTCCTGCATCTGCACATTCAACCAAGTTTTTTCAGTCATTATTTGACACTGCAGAACTTGGTGTATGTATTTGTGGATACAGAAGAAGAATTATAATAGCTTAGACAAGAGAAATTCAAATATAAATTATCCTGATCCAAAGCATAAATGATATGCGGATACGCAGATCCAAATGCAAACCTTCTTATCTAGCCAGACAAGATATTGCACAACGGCTGCGCCATCCCGAACATGTGCCTTTCTCAATCCATCCAACTCCACTGGGTTCTACAAGTATTGAGGCGATAAGAATAAGCTAGAGTTCACTTGATAATATCAACATTAGTAAGCTATCCAAGTACAGTCATTTTCATTGTAAGGCTGTAAGTTAACAACCTTCAAAGCTTTTGCAAGGGCCAAAGGCGACTGCTGTAGAATAACTGTCTGAGAGTTCAATTTTGAATACAGTGCATAACAGCATGTTCCTGGATCAACCCATACAAAGTCATTACTATGTTCTTCAGCTAGATGTTCACCATTTACTCCCTTGTTGAGCTCATTGGGAGTCTTTTCGGCTTCCTTTGTAACTGCAGCTAGAGAACCTTTGGCAGTAGACAGAGCATCAAGCTCATCAGTTGCAAGCAATGCTGCATCAGAGCTCACGGCTGTGTAGTCTCGAATTCCAATTCCATTCTCCTCTAGATGAGTTTTTACCTGGCAAAAAAATACTACTACTAAGTTTCTATATACATATCTTCCTTCCAAATATCAGGATAGACCAAAATACTGCTCTGTTGACAGATATTTCTTATCTTCACAAGTAAAATAAACTTCGATCTAATTTGACCATAAAATAAATGTTTCCAACGGTTAACTATTAATGACCAGTACTGAAAATACTGAAATCTGAAACCCTATCATTCTTGTAAGATTAATATACATAAATAAGGGGAAACAAATCCTATGGTAAATGTTCTTAATATACTGTTATTAGTAACTTAACATGATTTTATAGGAATTTATATTTCCTGTCAGTAGAAAACAGTGCGAAAACATTCAAAGATGACGAGACATTAGTCAAACTACCTCAACAGATACTTTTTCCTTGTTGACATAAAGGAAAGCAGAATTAGTTGTCACAATAGCAAATGCATGAACAACAGGACAGTATGCCACATCACTTCCACGGATATTGTATAACCAGGCAACCTGCATTGTAACCGGACAATCATAAATAACATGGAAAATGAAGATAGTGATATTGAAAACGCTGAACATGTGACGCAAAAATATCCTCAAACTCAAAACGTGAGTTAGGGAAGAGCGAACAAATAAGGAACATAGATTAAGATAATATACTCACTTCATCAAGAGCTGTGAAAATGATACCACGGGCTTGCTCTTGCGCAAGCCTTTTTCTCAAGTCTTGCAACTTATCTGCAACAGAGCGACCTGCAAATTCCAATGGATGTACAATAACAGCATTAATCTTTTCTGGAGGTCGCTTTGTCCATACTTCATCTACCAAATTTTTTGTCGTTTGAACCAGCTTCTGATGTTTTTCAGCAAAAGCACGTTCCCATCTTTGGGCAGTATCAACCGAAATGCACCATGGATCAACCCCAATAGATGCATCTTTTGGCAAGTTCTAGTGAAAAAGAAACTTCTCATCAGAGTATATACATATGATTACATAAAATGGAAGGAATAACAAACTGATTACTTAAAACCAAATCATGGATGAGACAAGACTAATCGAGTGCTATAGTGCGTACAGGACTATATGCTCTGTCAGCTCTCCCTAAGCAAGGAGAAGCTAGTTGTGGACAACATATCAAAAATGCCATGATGTAGACACAGTTTCAATCTTGACCCAAGTCATAACATTATGCTTCAGAGATGCCAAAGACAGAGAGAACCACAAAAAAATATAATCTGCTATCTCATTGTCTTTTTTCAATCATTTACATCAAAGGATTCTCTTAAAAAATTGGTACTTACATCAGCCATCCAAACATCCACAGCAGGATCTTCGCCAATGCGCATTAGCTTCCATTGATCACTAAGCTGTTGCTCTGCCTGCAAAAAATATCGTCCATCCGTCCACAAGAGTGCTTCTTTCGTCGTTATAAGTGCCAAACCTGAATGTAATTTTAATGGAAAACAATACAAAATTTGACTTAATTAATTTTGTCAGATTTGAAATACAATAGGAAAATTCAATAGCGGCATAGCAAAATCACACAAGAAGAGCTGAGATAGAGAGCTTCAACCACAGAATAATCCAAGTCTATCTTACTTATTACAGGGATGAAATTGTCACACGATGTTAAATGAAATTTCCAAACTACAGAAACAAAATCCTGATTCGATCAAAACTAATCGCCACATAAGAATAAACTAAGAAATCAAACGAAAACGCATAAAGTAAATTTTGATTTGATTGCTCTGTAGATTGATACTGACCAGCACTTCCAGTGAAGCCGGAAACGAACTCGCGGCGCTTATCTCTTGCAGATACATATTCACTCTGCAGAAACAGAGAGAAACAATCATCAGATGAAGAACGAAGGAATTTGAAACGGAAGAAGCTGAAAATCTTCGATCTAAAGTGAAAGGGAAATGAATTACCTGGTGATAATCTTCGGAAGGAACAACTAAGGCATCAAGAGAAGGAGAGTGAGAAGACATCAATGACCTCAAAGCAGAGAGTGTGTCTTCCATTTTCTTCTACTTGGCTAATTTTTCTCAATCACAGTTTAGCTTAGCCTCCAAAACAAGTTCGGTTCTCAGCGACGCATTTATATATTATAGTGACACTGAGACGCACCTCGAAGCGAGGTCCACGACGGATTCAGATTCCTATCTTTCCTATTTCCTCCGAAATTTTAATTTTGTAATGCATTATTTATTTATTTATTAAAAAGCATGCACTTTTTATTCTAAGAATAGGGGGAGGAAAAAATAATTAAATTTAATCATTTTCTTTGTCTGGTTTATAGAAGTTGCGGACTTAGTTAGTTTCCTTGAGCTGTTAACAGATTGGAGTTTTAGGTGCCTTGCTTGCAGACTTGGGGTTCATGAAATATTATCATTAAAAATCTTGCGCCTATCAAAATTAAGCACGTCTTCAAAAGAAAGTATTGTTGCCACCCGAATTAGTAATATCTTAATGGTTAACAACGGGACAGCTAGCTTATTCTCATAATATTATCGAAAACCTATTAAAAGAGAAAATAAGTATTGAACTGCACGTCAAAAGAAAGAAAAATTGTTTCTAGATACAGTAGTATTAGAGGACAGCACATTTTATAAAATATAATTATTAATTAGTTATTATTAATATTTTTTATATATAAAATTATATTTATTAGTGAAAAATTACACACTTTTTTTTTATTAATTAAATACTAATTAAATTTTAAAAATACTAGTTCCTAAAACTTTTTCTTTTAGATATATACACATACTAATAAATAATTCAGTAGATATATTAATAAGTTAGCCAAAGTGGGTCCTGAGGCTGAGAGACCTCTTGAACTTGATATCTTTGATAATCTCCAGTGGTAAACACCCAATTCAGTCATTTATCCATTTTTCTAAAAGATAAAGTGATTTTGTTCAAAAAATTATATTAACAAAATTATTTTGAGACAATACAGTTATTCTGTTAAAAAAAATTATTAAATAATAACAAAAATTAACATTATAAAATTTTTATTTATAATTTATAAAAATTTTAAATCTTTCACAATGTTCTTTTCTACAATAGAATTAATTACTATTATCATTATCATTATTTTCTCATCATTATCATTATAATTTCTATTTCTACTATTTTAATTATACACTCAAATTTTGTCATCGGTCAGTATCTTTTCTATCATCCTTAACACCATCAGTAACACCATCAACATTATTATTCTCTTCTCTCTTTTTTTTGTGCGATATTTTTTTCTTTTTAAAAGGTTTTCATATTTTAATTATTTTTTCGTTTTGTAACATTATTTCTGGCAATGGTCCTTTTTCACTTAATTACTATTAATGAAAAAAAATTTTAGAAATAAACTTATTAATAATTTATGAGAATTTAAAATTTACATAAATTACAAATAAATTTTTTGCAAAATTAATTTTCGTTATTATTTAACAGATATTTTAACAAAATGAAATAAGACATGCAGTTACACAAATTCACATTTTTATTTGGTGTAAACTTATGAACATCAACAGCTTCCAAAACAGTGCAGATAGAGAACAACATGGGAATTGTTAGTGGAAGAAAGCTACAATTCCGCCTCACAAACAATGCAATGGTAAGAATGCCAGAACCAATTTGACAGCAAAATCAAAGGCCAAAAAGTAAAAAGTGAAAAATTAAAAATAATACTCATGACCAACAAGAATAGAATAAAATGGTGGGGGCAAACAGTCAAAACTCAAAACACCACCATCATCTGTTGAGCCGCTTGACCACAAGAGCCATATACTTGCCCTGATGCTCTGCAAGTGCGAGCTCTGTTTCACTTGGCTCCCTTGTGCCATCACCGGCATACACTCCGGCACCATAAGGCGAACCCCCTCTAATGGATTCCATCTTGAACATTCCAGGTCCAAATGTATATCCAATAGGAACAAACAGCATTCCATGGTGTGCCAGCTGTGTGATTGCCGTCCATCTGCAACAAGAAAAAGATGCAAAACCAAACATTATATAATCCCTTTCAAGCATGCGTTTCTAAGAAAACCTTCTAGTTTCCATCACCAAGTAATATAATATTTATTTTTGGAAATGTAGAGAACAATATGTGATACTCTCAGACTGCACCCATGCATTTCTACAATTACAAGCACAATTTCAAATTAATTGCTTGTCTACAAGACTTATCTCCAATAATGATAATCAGAGTACTAAAACTCTCTTACCATTGCAGGACCAGTGAGGCAGTGACATTGTTCAAGTTACCTCATGAACACAAAATAACATCTTTAAAAGAATACGAAGTTTTCACCAAAGTTTTGCCCATTACCCTGATTTTGTGTAATCATCTTTTGAGAACTTCCGCTTGATACAACTGAAATTCTTTTTGAAGTTTGGTCATTTATGTGAAGATGAACCATTAATAACATGGAGCATTCTCATACCAACTTGAGAATATATGGGAATTTCCACTAGTCTAAAATTCACTTATCAAATAAAGTTAGTCAAAACATGGGATAACTGATCAAGACACCAGAAGAAAGCCCCTCAGATTCTCAGAACCTACCAAAAACATGAAATATATAAATCTACGACTGCTAAGAGCTAACAATTCAGCTCACAGAGTAATTTGCTATCTTTCTTTCAAAGATGCTACTTAGTTCTTACAGTCCATTCTTTCTCAAAAATGAACATCCCAATTCCCAGCCAATCATACAAACCAATTGCAAAATGTATAATAGAAATCTCCCTCGTCCTCTCTTGTCAAGTAGAAAATAAATATGATGCAGTGTGAACCAGAAGCAAAAACAGAGTTAATATTGATTTGAAGACTGATCATCTAACTTCTAAGTGTGCAGACTTTATATGGTTAATTGCTGGGGAAGAAAATATATGTATATCTTATAGCACTTGAAAATCTTGTTCAACCAGCCAAATTCCACAAAACATTGCCTATTTATATCATAACAGTTTACATTTAACATTTTCCATTCAATGTCAAGTTGGTAAGAATATGCATGGACCAAACTGCGACTTGAGAGTTGAAACATCAAAATCTCTAAAGATATACGTGATCAAGGAGCAATACATAGTTCTATCTATGCATGTATTTATCTTTAGCCTATTGAAACTGATAAAAACAAATGATTAGCTCAAATTAAGAACAAGACTAGGAACTTCAACAGAATAATACAAGAATGCGGGAATAGATAGAGAACAAAAGAAAAAGAGAATAAAGAAAGGCTTACGCAGTGGTTTCTTGACCTCCTCCTTGAGTGCCAGTGCTGACGAAGAACCCTGCGGGTTTTCCGGCGAGCTTCTGCTCCTTCCACAGCTGACCAGTGGAGTCAAAGAAAGCCTTCATCTGCGCCGCCATGCTCCCGTACCTCGTCGGAAACCCGAACAGCACCCCGTCCGCCGCCGCCAGCTCCTCTGCCGTTATCACAGGTATGCCATCGTCTTTGGGCGGCGCCCTCATCTGCTGCAGAATCTCCGTCGAGAGCGTCTCCGGCACCCTGTAAAGAACCCCTTCCACGCCCTCAACGCCGTCCACGCCCTTCTTCAGCCTCCTCGCTAGGCCTTCCACGTGTCCGTACATTGAATAAAACACGATGAAGATCCTCAGCCTCGCCGTGCCGGTAGCGGCGGCGGCCACCTCAGACGACGACGCTTGGGCGATTTCGGTAGTGTCGTCGGCGGAGGTGTCGTCACGTTGGATCGGCGCGGTCCGGGATGTTCCGGCAGTGGCGGAGGAGGGAGAGTCACCGGCGACATGCGGCACCTTCTTCTTACTGGGAACGCAACCTCCTCCTTTCCCCATTCAAGAATTTCGATGACAAAAAGGAAACAAAAAATAGAAAGAAGAAAAAGTGAATTGAGGAATCTGAAAGTTTGCCGTAACTAAGAATTACAATGTAGCTTGGATTGGATTGAATTGGATTGTGTACTGCTTTGTTTGAAAAATAAAGGAGAATTGGAAAGATTTCAGAGGATGAGAATGAGAGAGAGTTCAGAGTTTCAGAGGCTTTGTGTTGGATTTGTTTTGGGTAAATTTATACATTGGAATGATTAGTGATGTCACCTTCAAACCTCGCTGGATATTCAAAATGGAAACCTCCTCCTCCTCAAAACGACGTCGTTCCTGCCCTTACTGTACTACAAGTCTACAACTGAAAAAATAAATAAATAAATAAATGAAGCTCGTGTCGTATGGGTCATGGAGGGTTGGTAATGGTACCTGAGAAAAGAATAAAACAAAAATATCACTCAAGAGTTATAGGGACCCGAAGACGATGCTTTACTGAATTTGAATATGTTGGTAAATAAATCAGTATGGACTATGGAGTATGGAGCATGGAAGACCTTGACCAACTACGAAACGATGGTATCTTCTAGAAGTAAACACTAAATTGACTAATTTCTCAATTGTATTTCTTTGTTGGGGGTACTACTACTAAATTTAAATGGATCCTATGCTTGCAATTCTAGCAGAATGGATATAGGTCACAAAAGACACAACTAGTTTTTGGTCTCCAAAAGAATACAATAATGCCCAATCAATAATTTGCTGGTTCAAAAGGCGGACAGTCACCACTTGAGTTAAGGCCTTGCGTGCGGTCTACCTGTAGTAAACCATTATAGAGGCCCATAATGATTAACCCGGCCTTTTAAAATGAGAAGCGTCTCGCTTTGAAATGTGTTTGGTCATACTTCTCCTTCAACTTGGTCATTCAAAAATTTCTAGTTCTATCTCCCGTTGGACATCCATTCAATAAGCCTACATTTAATTCCAATTATTCTCTCATTCGGAGGGACGATGCTCTCAACAGGAGAGGAACCATAGAATCCTGGTTCTGTTTCGCTTGAAACTCAATTTTAAGAGGTTGAATCTCTCCTTTTTCACTCGCGAAATCATCATCCACACCTCCTCCCGCCCCATTCATCTAGGTGTCCAACTTTTCTTACACTACCTGAAACAAACATAAATAAACATAAGATCATCTTTGTTCAGCATATCTAGCAAAATGCATATCAACTCATATAATGTAAGAGAGTTACTAAAATACTAAATAGTTTGTCCACAACCGCCTATCTCTACCTCTCTAAGCTTCCTGTTTTTTCGGACCTGCCGACCAATAGTAAGCCTTCATCTATTTCACCCTCCTCTCTAAATCATCAACCCCAGCCCCTTTTAGCAACATAATAGTCTCTCCACTCATCTCCATCCAATTCTCAAACATGACTAGACCAAACATGGGTACAGATCCTATAGAAGGAACTACCATCACCCTCAATTCCCATCCAAGCCCAAGCTTCAAAGCAAACAGTTTCAATTTAATTGGAAAAATCATCACAGACAGAGAGCTAAAGTATAAGGCCATCAAGAACTCGATCCTAGGAATGTGGGGCAACCCAAAGGATGTTACCATCTCAGAAGTTGGAAGGAACAAGGTCCTCATTAGCTTCAAAGACAGTCGCACAGGAAATAGATTCCTGAGGAATGGTCCGTGAAATGTCAAGGGACACCTGATGAACCTACAAAGGTGGTTGTAGGGGGAGTCTATCCTGGACGTCAGCCACGACTTTATGGAATTCTGGATACAGGTGCATAGGCTTCCTGTAGAAAGATTAAATGCTAAAACTGTCAAAACCATTGGAGATATGATCGGAATAATGGAAAAAGTGGAAGACCCCATAAAAGAAGGCACCCTACAAAGGAACTTCCTAAGACTCAGGGCAGCCATCAACATTACACAACCTCTTCAGACAGGATTCTGGTTGAATAGAGGAAACAAGTCCAAGTCCTGGATAAGCTTCCAGTACGAAAGACTACAGGACAACTACTGCTTCAAGTGTGGAATCATTGGCCACGAGAAGAGAAACTGTGACAAGCCTCAAGCCATGGCATGTTGGGACCTACTAAACCAAAGTATGGTGTAGGGCTGGAAACAGAAAGGGCAAGGCCGCTGCACTCGCCAAGGGAGGAAGAAGCATTGGAGCAACAAATCAGGGAGAACGAAGCAGCGCGTGGAGATCAAACGCCGGAGGATGAAGGTGTCAATAACAAAAGCACTAAAAACGACCCTAAGAACCAATGGGTAAAAGGAGTAGAAGAAATAGAGGTCACTTCTAGAGAGATTAAAATAAAAGAGTCAGATGAAAGAGGCGGCGAAAAGATGGAAGAGCAGAGAGGAGCTATCCCACTGCCACAAGAAAGTTGGCCAGAAGATAGAGACATACGCCTCCTGAATCTCCTTGGAACAGCAGTTCACAAATTACGAGGAATAAAAGGTAACAGTTTGATGGGAGGAGAGGAAGTTTCAAGAAAGGAGAAGTGGACAGGGCTAGAAGGCATATCTCAAGAGGAAATTAGGATCCAGGCTGGGCCATCAAACTGGATGAGGCCCAACTCACCACAAGTCCAAGATAACAAAAGCAAAGAAATGATAGAAGGAAAATCAAACAACAATGGCCCAAGTAAACCTCAATACTCAAGAAATTTACTTCATCCAAGGCAGGATCCCATATGGGCCCAACAAGGAGGAGTTTGCCAATATGATCATCCATCCAACCCTTACTCGGGCCCATGGAAATAGGAAAGGGGAAAAGAAGGTAGGCAGAACAAAGAGGTCAAAGAAGGGGACAAGAACAACGTCAACCTCAGATGGGCTACAAGAGAAAAAGCTGAAAATGGGAAAAAGAAATGAGCCAGGAGAAAAAGCAAGCTTACAAAAACCAAGATGGAGTCACCTACTATGTTGAATTGGCTCCAGATGATGAGATTGCAGAATCTGAAGCAAGCAACCAGGTTAACAAGGACATGAAGATATGGGAAGAAATACTCAGCATAGGTATGCAATACAATTTGAAGATCAAGAGGAAAAGAGAGCATTCAGAAATCAAAGCACTGACCAACTCCAACTGGGAAGATGACCAAGAGTCAAGGAACAACAAACGGAACAAAGAAGTGGTACAGAAAGGAAACAACATGGATTTGGACGAACAAGAACCAACTTACAAGGCTGAGGAGGCGGGCCCACACATGCCCCCACCCTAACCATGATTATCCTAAGTTGGAACTGTCGCGGTATGGCGGCGACTGCGACAGTGTCCGAATTAAAAAATATGTGTAAGAAGCACAAGCCGGCCATTGTCTACTTAATGGAAACTAGATGTAAGGAAAAGAATGTAAAGAAGTATGCTAGGAAGCTTCAATTTAAGACTAGTTTTTGTGTAGAACCCCGGGGCTTGTTCGGGGTCTGTGCCTTCTATGGAATGAAAAAGTTCGTATTTCAGTTTATTCTTGGTGTCAAAATTATATCATTGCAGACATAAAGAGCAATAACAATCTGAACTGGAAGTGTTGCTTTACATATGGCAATCCTATTTTCAAACAGAGAAGGAGAACTTGGCAAGCTATTAGTGAGTCCAAGGACCTGATGGATGAACCAAGTTGCTTCATAGGTGATTTCAATGACATTCTTCATCAAGAAGAGAAGATCGGCAAGCACCCCAAACCACGCATACAAATAGAAGAGTTCAGGAACCTAGTACACAAGAAGAATCTCATGGACCTGGAACGCAAAGGCAGTAAATTCACTTGGTTCAGTAATCCAAGAGACGGCCTTGTGACAAGAGAAAGAATAAACAGAGCTCTAGTAAACTGGAAGTGGAGACAGATCTTCAACCATGCCAAACTGATAGCTCTACCTGTAATATCTTCAGACCATTGCCATTACTACTCAACATAGAACCGAATCAGAAGGTTCCAAGGCGTTCAGATACGAGGCCTACTGGGACGATAAGGAGGAGTGCAAGGAAGTCATAAGAAAGGGGTGGACATCCAAGGCACAAGGTGGAGATTGGAACAAATTTATGGAAAAAACCAGCAACTGCATCAAGAATCTCTAAGAGTGGAACTGGAGGAGCTTCAAAAGAGCCGACGAGGAGAATACTAGATGGTAATGTAAAATTCAAAATCTCCAAAACTCCCATCACAACCCAAGGCAGCAGCAGCAAATTGAGAATCCAAAACAAAGAATTAGAGAACTATGGAGACAAGAAGAAAAATATTGGGCTCAAAAGGCTAGAGTGAAATGGCTTAAATGGGGAGACCGAAACACGGCCTTCTTCCACGCTTTAACCATTCAAAGGAGAGATAGGAACCGTATTGACAGGCTGAGGGATGCAGAAGGGAGATGGGTACAAGAACAGGAAGAAATCTTACGACTCATAGAAGACTACTACTCTAAGCTTTTCACTTCCAGCGGGCAACCTAACTTAGCGGAATGTATAAAAGAGGTCCCCAAAAGAGTCACTGAAGAAATGAATGCAGATCTCCTAAAAGAAGTCACAGAGGACGAGATCAAATAGGCAGTGTTCAGTAAGGATGGTACTAGAGCTCCAGGGCCAGATGGATTAAATGTCTTTTTTATCAGAATCATTGGAGCACCATAAGCAAAGATGTATGTGCTGTGGTTAAAAATTTCTTTGAAGGAGGCTCCATACCAAGACAAATCAATGAAACACAGGTGGTGCTCATCCCAAAGATTAAGCAAGCATAAACCTTGAAACAGTTGAGGCCCATAAGCTACTGCAACTACATTTACAAAATAATATCTAAGGTGCTAGTGGCTAGATTGCGGGGAATCATAGATAAGATCGTTTCACTAACCCAAAGTGCTTTTGTCAGTGGAAGACTCATTCAAGACAACATAGTCATAGTCCAAGAAGCAATCCACAGAATAACAAGAAAAGGGAAAGAAGCCACAAAGGACTTAGCCATCAAGCTTGATATGAATAAAGCTTACGATAGGATGGAGTGGAAGTTCATAGAAGAAGCGCTAAAGGCCTTCGGGTTCCATCAAGAATGGGTAAAGCTCATAATGGAGTGCATCAGAAGCGTGACATATAAGTTTAAGATCAATGAAGCTCTAACCAAGGAAATCATCCCACAAAGAGGACTGAGACAGGGAGACCCCCTTTTCCCTTATCTTTTTATTTTAGCTTCTGAGGTTTTTACCATTTTAATGGACAATTCCCTAAACAGAAAGATTATCACAGGAGTTAAGCTAGCACCTAAAGCACCAATTATCACTCACTTACTGTTCGCTGATGATTGTATCATATTTTCAGGGGCAGAAGAGGAGGAAATCTATCAACTAGTACAGATCCTGAACCAATATACCTCGACCTCTGGACAAGTGATCAATTTAGAAAAATAAGGAATAATCTTTGGGAACCAGATTCCGATCCAAACCAGAGTCAACATAGAAGACATTCTCAACATTCCAACTTGGGACAGCCCAGGGAGATACCTGGGACTCCCGGCTCATTGGGGAAGGGCGAAAGGCAAGGCTCTAGAGTGGATCATGAAAAAAGTGGAAGGAAAAATAGAAGGATGGAAAGAAAGCCTGTTAAATCAAGCTAGCAAGGAGGTTCTTATAAAAGCAGTCATACAAGCAATTCCAACATACGCCATGAGCATTCTAAGGTTCCCCAAATTCTTTTGTAATAAATTAAATGCCAAAATCGCTAAGTTTTGGTGGAGAAGTCAAGGAAAAGAAAGAGGGATCCATTGGAAGGCTTGGCCAAAGCTATGCAAGAGTAAGAAAGAAGGAATACTCGGTTTTAAGGAGTTTCACCACCAGAATACGGCACAATTAGCCAAACAGACTTGGAGAGTGATCAGGAACCCGGAAGCAAAATGGGTACAAGTTCTCAAGGCCCTATATTTTCCAGATTGTGATTTTTGGGAAGCGTCAAAGCATCAAAAGGGCACATAGAGCGAAAATCCAAAGGAGTTTTTTCCCAGTTGTAGCAAAAAAAATACTCCAAACTCCAGTAAGCAGGATCTCTAAGGAGGACAGGTTATTGTGACCCTTCAGGAAGAATGGAGAATTCACAACCAAAATAGGGCACTATGTGGCAAAAAAAGAAGAAGACGAAAGAAGTCGCTACAACAGCCCATCATCAAGCTCAGTGTTCGAAGAACTATGGGAAGGGATTTGGAACATAAAGGCACCCCAAAAAATCAAAATGTTCCTATGGAAGGTCGCACACAACATCATTCCGGTAAGAGCAAATTTAAAGAAAAAGAGATTATTGACTAATAGTGTTTGTCCGATCTGTTTGCAAGAAGAAGAAACCAATGAGCATACTCTCTTGCTCTGTGAATGGACTAGAGCAGTGTGGTTTGGCTCACAGTCACAATGTACGTCAACAAACCAAAATGTCAGATCAGTGGGACAATGGCTACAACAAATGTATAGGAAGTGTAAAGAAGCCAGCAGAGCGAAAGCGGACCAGAATTGGAGTAGAATTGGCATCACTATGTGGACAATATGGAAGGCTAGGAACAACCACGTGTACAACAACATAGAGCCTAACCCAGAGTATACCATCAATCATGCAAGAATAATAGAGAAAGAGTACAATAGCCTAATAAAAGAAAACATCTCCAAAGTCAGAGAAGACAACAAAAGGAGGCCATTACCTGCCATTTGGAGACCACCTCCTCATAGCTGGCTCAAGGTAAACTCTGATGCTTCTTTTTCCATTGGAACCAAGTCAGGGGCAACAGCTTCAGTGATCAGAGACCATACAGGAAAAATCCTGGGAGGATCTGCAACAGTGATTCAAGCAAACTCAAGCCTATCAGCAGAAGCACAAGCATTAAGGGAAGCTGTAATTCTAGTGGAGAATTTAAATATTCAAAGAGCCATCATTGAAACAGATAGTCTGCAGATTGTTCAGACTCTCAAATCAGGGGTCACAATTTGGAAAATAGATCCAATCATTCAAGACATAATTTCTATTCAAAAAAGACTTTCAAATTGTGATTTCACCTGGACCCCTCGAGAAGGAAACAGACTGGCCCATACATTAGCAGCTCTGAAACTCAAAAATTAACTTCCTGCTATTTGGCCAACAACTCTCCCGCCTCAAATTGCAGACATCATCAGAAGGGAAAGAATTGGATTGCTTCTCCGGAATCTTCATCAGCAAACTTGAAAGCAAAGATAGAGCAGTCAATAGAACTCACCTCGCAAGCATGGCCTGATCTATGTTTTATATAAATAAATATTTATATACTTTCATATATATAATCGAATTAAAAAAGGGGGAAGAAATTTTGAAGTTAAGATCTTCCTAACGAGAATTGGGTCTTAATAATATATATATATATATATATATATATATATATATATATATATATATATATATATATATTAAAATATATTATTATTATTATTATTATTATTATTATTATTATTATTATTATTATTATTATTATTATTATTATTATTATACAAAATAATATGTATTATTAAAAAAAAAGTTAATTGGCAGGTTAAGGAAAGTGAAGATTGGAACAGTTAAGAAAGGAAGGCACCATTGCCGCAGAGAGGTTCCAACCTTCCAAAATTTAAGTGATCCCACCAGATTCCTCCTTAGCCAGAGCAGTGCCGTTTGTCTAGGCATCATTATTATCGAAGCTGTTGCACCCCAAGCATCTTCCAGCGGCCAAGCATCAGTGAGTCAGAGTAGCGCTCTTCAGAGACTATTTGCCTAGAAGTGTAGGAGCAGGGGAGCGATCTCCATCTTCCTTCTTCTCCGAAGAGCTGGAGCGAACCGGTTCTCCGCCCTTTGCCAACCTGATTCAGAGACATCCTCTTTTTTCAAGACGTTAACTCTGGAACTTAGCTTCGTCTGATTTAGAGCATTAGGTGAGAGTGGTTGGTTGAGAGAGAGAGAGAGAGGTAATCTGCTATTTCAATTAGGATAATTAGGCGGGCGGGTTTGGGTCTCAATTCTTTTTGTGTGTGGGTCAGGTGTCTGGCCTTCACCAGGTCCAAAAAAAAAAGCCTACATTTTTTTTGGTCAAGGTCCAGGCCAACAGACAAGCCCAAACCACAACAAACCGGATCCCCAATCCTATTACCCGACCCAGCGTTGGAAGAGCTCTCCTTCCCCAATCTGCAGTTGTAGCTCCTTACTGGTATCTTATCCCGATCCTGAAGACACATTCCTCGCCTACCACTTCGACGTTGCCTGCGTCATTATCGTCGGTCGTAACCTCTGCATGTTGTCCAAGAGTAGAGATCCGTCATTGCAACAGCTTTTCCTTGGCATCGAAGGTCGTCATATACGCCGGCAAGAATTGAAGCAGAGAAATGTTATTGGAATGAAGTGCTGAAGGCCAGCGGAATGAAGCCAGCTGCTAATAGAGGAACCGTCGAAAAAGTTATCAGAGTACTGACGCTGATAATGCACCCCCGCCAGACCAGATCTCAGGTTACTACCTGCATTCACCTTCTCCTCATTCGATACTCAGACAATGCAAAAATCATATCGAAAGGAGCCTGAGCAGAAGCGTGAGCTCCGAGTTGCAGAGTACATGCTTTCTCTCTCTGGATTGGCACGATCCAGACTAAGCCGGCGTGTGACTACGAAGGACTGGAGGTAAGGAAGATAGTGAGGAATATCTACGCCACCACCCTCCAAAGGATGGCGATGCTGAAACCACAGCTGACCCACATCTGGGGTGAATGCGGACTCACTGCCTCAGATCAAACACAATCTGGGATGGATTGAGACTCCTCTAGTAGACATGAGCAACCCAACCCAAATCAAGGAAACCTCGAAGACCCAATCTGTCCAGCAACGAAGAACATGACACAAGCCCTACATTGCTCCTCAATTTCACCAATGCAAAAAACTCCAATTTGATATCCAACAAAAAAAAGTACTGCACAGGATCCACCAAGGAGAGAATAGAAACAACAAACATAATATTCCACCCTCTCCCGACAAGGAAGGTGCCAAAATCCACATCCAAAATGCCTTCGAACTTTCAACCTACAAGCAAAGTAAATCTCTGTTTGATTTAATTAATACACAGCCAGTCCAAAACAAATTTCCATGCTCATGATCTGTTTGCCAATTGTAGAGACATGTAGTGCTCTTCTTTCAAAATGTTCATGATGGTTTACAGTTTGCACCTGGGCCAATTCTATCAAAGAGAACCGTCAGCTGTAAGCTTGGCTACTTCATGCGCTAAGGTATTCCCTTCTCTAGGCACCCAGGTAAATCCACAATTTGAGATATTTCGCGCTAAATCCAAAATATCATCCAAAATAACTTGAATTTCTGCAATTGATGCCTTTTATTTTAGAGCTTAGATGAGTATCAAACTGTCAGATTCAAAGATAATTCTTTCCAGTTGAAAGTTTTTAGCTATTATTAGTGCTTCCCTAACTACTAAGGCTTCCGCAGCTAAAGGCGAGGAAGCCGCAATTTTAGAGTATGAGGCTGTGAGGAGGTTTTCAGCGTGGTCTCTGAATACTGCCGCTATTGCTCCTCCAAAGAACACTTTGAGAAACGCTGCATCAACATTGCACTTAACCCATTCTGGCAGAGGCGGTCTCCAGGCAACCCTTCTAACTGTCCTTCTATTGTGAATAGAACTTATAGCTGGTTCTTCTGCAAAATCTGCAAATTCTGTTTCCATTTGTTTAGCCTTGTTAATTACTAGTAAAGGACTAGGTTTGGACCTCTAATGCACTGCTTGATTTCTTGCTTTTCACACCTCCCATGCCAAAAAATCTACTCTGCTGCTACACAGTTCATAATCAGTTCATGTGCACACCTTCATATTTTTAAAAAGATCTATTATCCATTTTCCAAAATATGAGACTGTATGGGCCGTAGGACAGCACTGAATTTGGGCTCCAAACCACACAGCCCTTGTCCAAGAGCAGAGCAGTAGCGCATGCTCAGTGGACTCTGGTTCCTGCAAACAAATAGGACAGATAGGAGTGTTAGAGATTTTTTTATTATAAAGATTTTGAAAGACCAGTAAAATGTTATGCGAGGCCCGCCATAGAAAGGTTCTGATCTTTTGAGGCACTTTTAATTTCCAAATGTCCCTCCATAAGTCCTTAAAGTCATCACTAGTTGATGGGCTATTGTTATTATCGATATGCTGCTCTTTTCTGGCAACATGATATCCCGTTTTGATAGTGTACTTCCCATCTGTTTTAAGAGGCCAACTAAATTTGTCTTCTCTACCAATAACACTCACCGGGGTTCTAATGATCTTCCCTATAGTATCTCCATCAAAATGTTTCCTTAACTCGTTTATATTCCACCCCTGTCCTTCACTAATTAGCTCCTTTACAAACGTGACGTCATCATTCATAACATCAGGACTCTTCTTCATGTTCAATATCCAATTATCTTCCAAGATTCTCATTTTTTCTGCATTCCCAATCAACCATCTCCCATTTCTCAAAAGGAAATCCTTACCATGAACAATACTTTTCCAGATCCAATATGCTCCCTTTCCTGCCTTAGTTACTTTAAAATCCTCATTCGGAAAATAGACAACCTTAAGCACCTGAACCCAGACCGCATTAGGGCATTCGAAAACTCTCCATGCTTGTTTTGCCAAGCGTGCTATATTTTGACTATAAAAATTCTTAAAACCAATTCCTCCATCCCTTTTGCTAGCACAAATTTTATCCCAACTCCTCCAATAGATACCCCTATCCTTACTAGTAGAGGCCCACCAAAATTTAGCCACTTTCTGACAAAGACGGTGATAAAAACCTTTAGGAAAGAGGCCGACATTCATAGCATAGGCAGGTATCGCTTGAATAACCGATTTGATGAGAAACTCCCTCTCAGACTGAGTAAGAAGTTTTTCTTTCCAACCGCAAAGCTTATCAGACACACGCTCCTCAATCCACCTCAGAGCTTTATTCTTAGATCTACCCCACTGAGCCGGAAGACCATGGTACTTACCTGGTTGATCCCAAGCAGACAACCCTAAGATCTCTTCTATTTCTACTCTATTTTTGATCAGAACCTGGTTGCCGAACGTAATCCCAGACTTGTCAACATTTATTCGCTACCACGAGGCTTCTGTATACATATTTAAAATAGTAATGAGCTGATAAACTTCCTCCTCACTATCCTTCGAGAAAATAATGCAGTCATTCGCAAAGAGGAGATGAGAAATGGCTGAAGCAGTAGGAGCAATTCTGACACCAGAGATTCTACCCTCTTCTTTAGCCTTGTCCATAAGGATAGTAAAAACTTCAGCTGCTATGATAAACAGGTATGGCGAAAGGGGGTCTCCCTGCCTTAGTCCCCTCTGCGGCACAAAACTTCTTGACAAAATACCATTGATCTTAATTTTATAAGAGACCTGTGGACACACATCATAATCATCTTAACCCAGTGCAGATTAAACCCAAAAGCTTTCAGAGTTGCTTCTAGGAATGACCATTCAACCCTGTCATAGGCTTTGTTCATATCAATCTTAACGGCTAAGTTCCTGGAAGCATGCTACCCTTTTTTATTTAAAGCATGAAACATTTCCTGCACTATTACCATGTTATCTTGAATGAGGCGTCCCCCCACAAAATCACTCTAAATAGGTGAAACAATCGTATCTATTATTCTTCTAAGCCTAATAACCAACACCTCAGAAATGATCTTATATATAAAGTTACAACAGCTAATCGATCGAAGCTGATTAAGAGTTTCTGGGTAATTGGTCTTAGGAACCAAAACTATAATAGTATCTCCGATGCTACTTGGTAGGATCCCTTCTTGAAAGAAATGCTTAACAACTTCACAAACCTCTTTCTCAATAATTCCCCAATGCTTTTGGAAAAAAAGGCTATTTAATCCATCTGGACCTGGTGCCTTAAGACTTCCAAGGCTGAAAGTAGCTTCTTTGATTTCCTTATCAGAAACCTCTTTCATTAGCTCTCGATTCATATCTTTAGTCAATCTAATAGGGATTTTGCTAATGCATTCAGACATAACAAGGTTATCGGAAGCTTTAAAAAGATTATGAAAATGAAGAACTGCCAGCTTAAGTATCTCATTCTCCCCACACACCATTCTTCACTAGTATCCTTTAATCTCTCAATCATATTCCTGTCCCTTCGTTGAATGGTAGAAGCATGGAAAAAAGCAGTATTCTTGTCGCCAAACTTCAGCCATTTCACTCTAGATCTCTGACCCCAATACTTTTCCTCTTGTTTCCATAGTATAGTAATATCCATTTTCAAATTATTAATTTCCTGTTGCTGAGTATTCGAGTATTCTCTTTCCTCTGCTAGCTTAAGGTTATGCATTAGTTTTTGTATTTTGACATCTGCCCTCTTAAAGTTAACCTTGCTCCATTTGACCAATTATTGCTTACAACTATTTATCCTTCGAGTTAAATTTGTCAAATGATCAACCGTACTATTACAAACACTGTTCCATCCTCTCCTTATGATATTACCACAATCAGCATGATCAGCCCAAAAAGCCTAAAATTTAAAGCATCTTCTCCTTATTCCCCTGGGTTTGACATTGAGAACTAAAGGTGTATGATCAGAGCTAATAGCTGGTAAAGCTGAAAGGGTGGCATGTTGGAAAGCTCTTCTCCATTCCCAATTAGCAAGTACTCTATATATCCTTTCTTTAGTAACAAAACCATTCCTTGGGTTACTAAACCATGTGTATTTTGTCCCTTGTAACTCCAAGCCCATGAGAGCATTCTTATCTACAAAACACCTGAAAGTATCAATTTGACTAGTCGACTTTGGATGCAATCCCACTTTCTCATGCTGTGCAATTACATCATTGAAGTCCCCAATAAAAGCCCTCGGCACATGCAGATTATCATATACATAAGTTAACTCATTCCATAACTCCTTTCTTCTCTTATAATTGGGATGGCCATAGACAAAAATTCCTTCCCAATCTTTATCATTAACAGTGCTTATCTGAGCTTTAATAAAGTTTTTCACACCAAGCATAAACATTAATATTTATATTACTTTTCCAAAAAAGACACAGCCCCCGGACAACCCCCGGGATTCGACACAAAATATATTATCAAAACCTAACTTTCTCCTAATCCTAACACAACTAAGATTGCTAGCTTTAGTCTCCATAAGAAACAAAACGGACGACCTGAGAGATTTACAAATACTTCTTAATTCAGACACTGTCGATGGGGTCGCCATTCCACGACAGTTCCAGCTGACAACAATCATGGCTGCTGGTGGGGCTTGATAAGGCCCGCCTTCTCAGCCATAACTGATCCAGCAACATGTTTGAACTTCTTACCTGATTTTTCCATTCTTAGTTGTTCATCATCCTCCAACTTGTCTGCATAGACTGCTAGGCTACTTGTATCCCTTGTCCTTTTAGAGTTCAGATTTAGCCCCATATCAAAAGCCAGCTCCAACACACGTTGACTCTCATTCCTCTGCTCCGACCCAGCAGCAGTCTCCTCTTCCATTTCTTGCTGCTCCTCAGCTAGTTCAACGTAATACTCCTCCCCATTATCCATTCACTGAATCATGGTTCTACCAGCTGCAGTAACGTTTCTCTTCATTTTTGGTTTTTTCCTGTAGCTCCACAACTGTCCTGCGCCATGCCTAACGATTCGTGTCTCCTTCTCTGGTTGCTTATTGATTTCCGTATTTCCATGTTGCTTATTTTGGGCCTCTTTCTTGCCAAAAAGCTTCTCCAATTCTTCCTTGATTGTTAGCTTTTTGGGATTCCCCCAAGCATCATCCTCCACTTGTTGGCGCTGAAAACGATCCTTCATCTGCTTGGGCTCATCCAAACGTCCCTCATTCAGCCTTGTTTTGTTACCAAAAGGTTGGCGCTCCTTGTTCTCCCCGACTTGAAGATGCTCCTGACGCCCCTTATTAATATTATGAGAATTACAAGGTCCAGAGGCCTCCTGCTCCATAGAAAATATGGTATTGGGCCTAAATGCACAACTAACTTCACCTATCTCTTGGAGTTTATCATTACCTTTTCTGATGTCAGTTTTAGTGTTTGCAGATTTGTCACCCCTTCTCAAAGCTTCCCCATCTGAAAACACATGTTTGATTAGCAGATTTTTTGAGACCTCTTCAACATGCTGTCTAGATCCCTGGCTTTCCCTTCCTAACACCATCTGTTGGTCAGAATTTGCTTTGAGATTTCTCAGAAGCCCTGTTTGTAGTCCCCTTCCCGTACTACTCTCTTCTGTCGAATGCTCCTTCATATGCTCCATTCTTGCGCGCTCCCCCTCACATTCCTGCTTAGCCTCAGTCCATTTCCTATTCATTTCTTTCTCATCCTGCTCTTTTCCCCTGGCTGAGATGGCCCTGACTCGATTAACTCCTATACCCAACCCATACCTTGGTTTCATGTGGTCCCAGCTATCCATTGCCATTGGGTTCCTACATTCCTTCTTGGTATGACCTAGGATTCCACAATTCAGACAATAACTGTCTTGGATCCTCTCATACTTGAAGTCCACCCAAAGAGTTTGATGATTCTGTGTCGCTAACAAGAAACCAGTTGGCAGAGGTTTAGTGATGTTCATTGTTACCCTCACCCTCAAGAACGTTCTCTGTAGTGTATCATTTAATCTGGGATTTTCTGTTTCCATCACAGTTCCTATTTTCTTACCAATAATTTCTGCTGTTTTTCTTGTTATATAATTGAGTGGAAATCCATGTATTTGTACCCATAACTCCATATACCTGTGATCCACTTCATAGACTGACTCTCGTCTGTTCCATATCTGTAGATTAAGAAGATTTCCTCGAACGCTCCAGGGCCCTCCATTCTGTATTTGGATCCCTTTCTGCACATCCTTAAAGCTAATGAGCACTTTGTTCCTGCCAACATCGGAGATGGCTACTCCTTCCGGATGACCCCAAATTCCCAAAAGAGCTACTCTGCAGGTGTTGAAGCTAACTTCTTTATCCGAGAGAATCTTTTCTACCAAATTGAAATTTTCTGTAGCAAAACTGTCATTCTCATCAGGGTTGATGGAAATAACTTTGCTTTCGATAGATTGCTCCTCTTGGTAGGCCATATGTAGTATTGTGATAATAAGAGAAAGAAGCTAAAGAAAAAAGCTTGCAAAAAAGGATGAACAATAAACGGATAAACACAAAACTTTTATTTCAGAAAAACACTCTATATGAGAGAAGAGTTCTCCACGAGAGAGATAAGGCGGTTCTGCAAAACCAAAAAAACATGCAAAAACTTCCAGTTCTGATCCGCTATAATAAGCCTACATTGATCTTGCATAGATTGGGCTTTTTGCCTTGTTGTGTGTGGCTTATTGTACCCATTGTCGGCCTTGATTAAAATGACCAATTTGTTGGTCAACTTTTCTAAATTACCCAAACCGTGATTTTTTAAAAAAAAAAAGGGCTTATATTTAGGTGATCAAGTTAATTGACTTTCCTATTGCCTTGATGATAATGAAAAATGAAAAATTAACGATCAACGTACAATTCAACTCGGGTTTTGCGAGAATGAGCAGCAGTTACTTAGGAATTAGGATTAAAAATTATGCTGAATTTTACGAAGGAGCTCGGTGGAGTATTTATCACAGATATCAAGATTGATATGCTAATTACCTAATGAGGTAAGGGTGTAACATTTTATTGCCTTATTGTATTGTGAAATTCTAATATGCAAACCCAAAAAATAATAAAAGTAAAGATGGTCATAGGAATCACGCTAAACACAATATTGATCTGCTAGTACTTCAATATGTATATAAGGTTAAACATCATCAAATATAAGGTTAAATTACTGGAGTTCTAACCATTTTTCTATCTGATTTTATCTAGTGCCGTCATATATGTGAACGTTTGGAAGCATATATCAAAATATGCAGCACAATTGTTTTGAATCGATACATATATACTTTAGTGTCTTACTTCACACTGATAGGATATATCGTATATAATATATATTGCAAAATCGAGCTCATGATTATAAAATTAGATTAAGAGATAGTTTATTAAATTAACCAAATGTAAACAAGTGTGTACAAAAATATGAAGAATACTAGTGTCTCCAAAATGTGATCTTATCTCTCATTGAGTCACACCTTCACGTATTTCCTTAGAATATAGTTATATACATACACATGTTTCACATTCCACGCCTTCCATTAATACAAGAGAAAAAGTCTTATACATGACTTGATCTGCATATATAAACATGACTAAAAACTATGCAATTTCTGGTATACGAAAAGTAAAAGTATAATAAGTTATTATAAGCGGGTGATCCGATCCTTATAAATCGTCCTCTTTAGTAACATGTGATCCTCATTTATGCATTTTTTTTAACCATAAAACATTGTCGTATTTTACTAGCTGGCCAGTACAAGTTTACTTCGAATTGAAGTCAAGGAAGGTGTGTACTTATTTATGTACATATATGGCTCATACGTAGTTCACATAAGTACGAAAAGTTCCTTTGGACCGATTTTAAGTACTTATATATAACACTGAAGAATATATATTCTAAGGCGAGAATTCAAAGTAAGATCAATAGGGTGGGCTTAAGGATCACGAAAGAGTATATTGGCACAAATTAATAACAAAGAAAAAAGCAGAAAAACAAAAAACAAAGAGCGGGGTGAAGATTCTTGTTTAGTTGTCTTCGGATCAAAGTACAGCTTCTTCCAGAGGGATCAATCTAATATAATTAACGATCAACTTTCGCCCGAGAATCCATATATCTTCTGGACATTGACACACGCCTAAAATTGATGCCTAATACGTGTCTAATGGATAAAACAGTCTTTAATTATTTTAAAAATTCTTACTTATATTTGACACCTTGTACATTTTTTTTATTATACTATACTTTGTATAAATTTGATCATTCGTCTATTATAAAACTTGATTATTTTATTATGTCTCTGGTGTGATTATTATAATGGCTATATTTAGTTAAAAAATAATAATATTAAATATATATATTAAAATTTATTATTAATATAAAATATACATTAAAATATAAAATATATATTTATACATAAATATATGATAAATAATTTTAATAGTTAATTTTAGTATGTAAATAATATTTTTATTAAATAAAACATGTAAATTAATATGTACAAATATATATAAATATACCGTGACTAATTTGATAACTATTTTTTGATGTATATATAATATTTTTAAAAATATAATTATTAAATTTTTGAATAAATAATTTTATAATATAATACTAAAATTTATATAATTATACTATGTGTACATTAAAATCAGTTATTATTATAAAATATATATTAAAATTAAATTAAACTATATATATTTATACATAAATATATATTGATTAATTTTAATATACAAATAATTTTTTAAAAATTTATATAATTAAAAAATTTAGAGTTTAATTTTTGTTATTTGAGGAGAAAGAATTCAAACATAAAATAGATTAAAAAAAGCCATACAAAAAATTTACATTTCAAATCTCATTTAAGAAAAAAACTACGAAAAATGTAATTTATTGTTACATAAAACTGTTCCAGAACAGAAACCATTAAACGCACTTCCATCCGTAATTGAGTTTAGCCCTTAACTAAAGATTCAAAGGCAATTTCTCTTAAGTGTAATATTACACATCCATAGATATTTTTATAAATGAAGTGAAATCAAGTTAAATAATAAAATTTAAAATAATATTAATTATAATTAAGTTTTGTTATATTAAATTAATTTAATTAAATTTAATCAACAAAAAGAGTTAGATACGTAACATTATTCATCTCACACTAATTGAGTAGGAGTTCGAAAATGGATGTGATAATAAAAGCATTGGTTACGAGCTTGCTAGGAAAGGGGTCCCAAACAGAGGACAAAATAAAAAAAAACAGAAAGAAAAAATAGAAAAGAAAAGATAAAAAGAAAATGAGTGGGAAGCATGTGCTTAGGCAGTGGTAGTTTTACAGAATGAAGGACAGCCAGCTTGGAATCCTTTAATCAATTTGGAACCCAAGGACGAAGCAATGCCACATCCACACAACTCCACCTGCCACGTTTCGTACGTTTGCTGCTTCTTTAATCATTTTCTTAATTCAAGGGATTAAAAATTCTTATGTTAATGCAACTCACAGAATCTTTTATTATTATACAAATCCTCTCGAAGATACTGACTTAGCTGTGTGGACTGTGGAGATTTATTGCTTTTAATTAACTATACGGAATAATCCAACCTTTTTTATTTTTATTTTATTTTTATATATTTATTTTCAGTCGATTGTGGGGGGTCTTAATAAGCTTTTGATGAAAGGGACTTGCTAGGGCTTTACATTCCAATGGAAAGCTAATTAGACTCTTTCTTTTATGTTAATGCCTTTTTCTTTCTTTCTTCTTTTTTTAATTCCTTCCTAGAATTTGATCATACTCCCATTGCATCTTTTTCACCAATGAGCTTGCATTTACGATTTTACTTGGTTGCCAATTAAATTATCACATTCTCATCATCGCTATTTTTGTGTAATTAACAAATACCGTCACACAATTTTGGATTCGTATCTTATAAATTAATAAGAATTATTAGAAAATGAATATGTTTTCAATTCAAATAAAATTACCTCATATAGTAAAAGATATATGTATCTAAAAGAAAAGAATTAACAGATTAAAGTGGCATGCGCTGACATACATAAACCTTACTAGTTTTATTTATTTATTAATAATTTGTTTGGTCGCGAATCCATGAAACAAGTTGCAATTGCAATGTATCGATGCGTGGAGCCACCTTGAAGTGAGAGCTTAATCAGCCTACTCCTAAGTCATAAGTGACCCAAGAACAAGATAATGGCCCAAATTATGGCGCAATTTGGGGGGCTCGTTGAAATCAAGGTTTTCTCTTTTTTTATTTTTGCAGCATATAAATAAAATAATTAAAAGAGAAATGTTATAAGATTATTACAATAATTTATTATTTATTATTATTAATTAATTATTAATGTTTAAAATATATAATAAAATATATAGTTAAATTATTAAATTAAAAATATTTAAAAATTATAAAAATTTATTATTTTTAACTATTATTTTTAAGTATTAATCCAATTTTTTTAGTTTGGTAATCCAACAACATATTTTAACCATTATTTTTAAATACTAATGGCCAAAAATATAAATCCTAATGGTCTTCTAACATTCCTCTTATCAGACTAAAGAAATTGAGTTGAACGTTAAGTGATAATAAAAAAAAAAGTCATCAGATTTACTGGCAGATTTACCAAAAAAAATGGTTGAAAATCTATTTATCGTCAGATTTAGTAGCAGAATAAATTTAACGGTATAAATCTCACCGGTAACTGTCTACCAGTAAATTTTTTTGTCCGCCGCTAATTACCGGCAGATTTAGCAACAGATATAAACTTTTAATTACGAAATTCTGGAGCTTGTTACTGTCGAATGTTTTTTCAGTAAATCTGACAGTAAACTTAAATTTTAATTTTTTTAAAAAAAATTGTTTGCAAATTCACTATATAATTTTAAATATTTAAATTTAATAATTTTTAAACTATTTAAAGTTTTAGAATTCTTATAATAATTTGTTTATAATTTTTAGTTGAAAGTTTACAAAAAAATTTTCTAAATTAAGAAGATAAACTAATTTTTTTTTTACTTTAAAACTACTTCATTCATAAATAGAATCTATCACTTACATAAAAGCTAAATAATAATAAATTAAAAAGCTAAAAATCCAAAAAATAATTTTTATATAATTTACAATCTCAATTCAATAAATCATAAGATTATCAAATTGAATAAATCTCTACACCGTAAACAAATCGTAAAATCATAAGAAAGCTGAAAACAAAAAATAACAAAGCACAAAGAAGCTAAAGTCCAAGTATTTCCTATACCTTGTTATAATGCTATTCCAATTAATAAATTAAGAGATCAATCAAAATGCACTAAAACCCTAAGAACTTAAAACTCACAACTTTATTAAAATTACTTACTTATCCTGCTGGCAATGATGACACCAATAACAACTGGAACAAGTGTGAGATATTTCTTTTAAACGTTATTAGGTAAGCAAAAATGGCAGGCAGTAAAAAAGGCGTTGTGGCACTAATTACTTGGTTAAACGATACAAGAAGATACCTCAACGACACATTTTTAAATACAAAGAAGACATAGAAAATAAGGCTCAAAGAAAAAAGCTTGAAGAATTTCATAATTATTAACAAAAAATTTAATAAATCAACAAGAACAATGACAGCAACAGCAACAATCACTAACAAATTAACAAGAAACAAAACAGCAATAACTACGAGAACTAAATAATTATTAACAAAAAATTTAAGTAATTAAGAACAATAAAAAAAATAAATTCAATAACTATAAAAACTGAACATCTATGTAACAACAAAGGAATTAGGACAAAAAAAGAATTAGAATTTTTTATTAAAAAAATAAAAATAAAATGTAACAGAGAGAGGAATGAGGACAATCTACCTGAATGATGGAGGAGAGACATAAATTCAGCTACAGAGGGAGCGGCAACGGTAGCTCTTCCAACAGTGGCTGAGACAGATAAAGTAACTTCATTTAAGGCAACGAAACACGATTCAGACAACTTGATGTAGGCTTTGGAGGAGAATAGAGGTGGACAGCGCTGGTGGAGGATGGCCGGAGGATGTTGCAGGAGAGAGAAGAGAGAGAAAAATGAGACAGGGAGAAGGGTGTTCTCGAAAGTAAGGGCAAAGAGCTGCACATTTTGAATTTAGATTAGGTTTATCGTCGGATTTACCAGCGGATAAATCCGACAATAATACATTGCGTATGACCAAAACGCAGCATTCCATTAATTGAAATTTACTGGCAGATAAATTCGACGGTAATCTTGGCGCCAATTTTCTTTTTTTTCTTCAATTATTACCAGCGAATTTACCGTTGGAATATCAAATCCAACGGTAACTTTTTTATCCGATAAATTTATCGCCAAATCTGCCGGTAAACTCATCGCTAACGTCGGCCACTAAATCCAACGGTATTCACTGTTTTTCTTTTAGTGAAATTTTGATAATTTTTTAATATATTTTTATTAAAATATATTACAGAATTATATTACGTATATACTAAAATCAGCTACCAATATAAAATATATGTTAAAATATAAATATATATTAAAAATAATTTAAATTACACGTATATTTATATACAAATATATTAATAACTGATTTTAACGACAGATTTTGATGTATAAATAATATTTTTGTATATCATAGTATATGCAAGATAAACAAACCATGTAAGACTCTGGAAGCTTACTCGCCCAACAGCAAAAACCATGCTTGGAATTGGGATCATAATAAAGTAAATGATATATAAATATAATTAATTAGCACAGATTTAGAGGGTAAAGCTTGAAAGCGATTAGTTCGGAAAGAGGGAAACATGGAACTGCTGTGTGTTTGGCACATATATACAACACAAACAAAATTGACCCAATGGTTGACCACTTCACATCGTTCACATGCATGCACCTCCTTCTATATCTACAAGAATAATCGAATATCATTAATCATTATACCATGCGTTAGTTAAATCGAACATACAAGCTTATTATTATTATTAAGGGTTGAGATGACCCTATAATAATGATTATATGTAATTTAATCTCATGTTTTTATGCACAAACTAAGCAAGTATAATGATGGAAG
Organism: Arachis ipaensis; assembly: GCF_059453495.1. Taxonomy (NCBI): domain Eukaryota; kingdom Viridiplantae; phylum Streptophyta; class Magnoliopsida; order Fabales; family Fabaceae; genus Arachis; species Arachis ipaensis. Next base: position 10,530,513 of record NC_142440.1, read on the forward strand.
AAGGAGTTGGAAATAATAAAGAGGGCCCGGCAGTAGAAAAAACCTACAAGTGTTCATTTTTCATGGTGGAAATTTCTGTTAGGCTAAGAGTACTGATGTCTATTCAATCCAAAGTGGTGGTAACTGGTAAAATGTAGGTGTCAACAAAAAGCTGCTCATAAAAAGTTAATGAATACGGGCATGCATTTAGAGAAAGATAGAAAGGGGGGAAGGGGGTCCTATTTGTTTATTGAGTTTTGTTCATAAAAATTATTAGACATACCCATTCACATCTGATCAGTTTTATGTGTTAGATCTCACTCCCAATTTGCTAATAAGGAAATTTATAAAGTTTATTTAGGGACCACTACTGCTACCCTGCTCCTTAACTAGTTAACGTTTTCTTTATTAGAAAGAAAGACAGGAAAATTAATTAACACACATGTATAGTGTTCAGACTGTGTGCAGAAGATGTTCCTCATGAGCTAAAGAATTGATGGGGATTATTCAAGTCTTTTAATTTTCTCCTTCAAAATTAGGTCAGAAACATCATTTATAAACACATTCTAATACTTTAAATGAGTAACTATCTTTTTAATATCTGTGGGCGTACTTACTTTATTCGTATTTATTTTTCTTTTTTTATAGCATTAAAAACGTTTCTTCTAATTTTTAGTTGGTTTAGTATTTTTTTCATTAACTGATACTTGATTGTAGGATTCAATAAAATTTTCGTTGTCATAACCTCTTATCTTCGGATGATTCTTTATAAATTTATGGGCCTTGTCCGTAACATACAGCTAGCTTAGCTCATTGCTATTAGATTTAGTTAGTTATAATTAAGTAGTGTGAGTTGTGTTCAGGAGAGATCAATGATAATCCAAATATGCTTTGAATGTGTTTAAGTATATATAATTTATATTTTGTGATGGAGAAGTGTGATTAGCCAGGGTGTATGACTGAAAATCTAATTGATTAGGATACCAGAAAATGAAATGAAAGTTGGAAGATGGGAAACAAGGGCTGAAGGTGTCGGAATAAACATGACACCCACTTGTTTAAAGGCTTTAATTTGATTTGATTAGTGTAGCTAATAAAGTTTGAATTAAGACGATATTTTAATATTCCAACTCAAAAGCATAAACCAAAAGGAATCATGTCCGTGCCACGCGCATCTTTTTTGGCATATACCATATCATCATCCCATTAAATTAAACAAATGCACGCAAATATCGATCATAATAATATATTATTATCCAATCACGCTAGCTAGTATTAACCTGGATGAAAGATTATGCAAGATTATATGTATAATTAAGTAACAAGAGAGAGAGAGAGAATCTCTTTTCTTTTCACTGGTGACCTTGTTCGTCCTTATCCCTTACTTTAGATACAGTTATAAATAAAAAAATCTACCTAGCAGGTAGTAAACTTGTGGAAGAATCCTGCTTTAAGTTGTATCTTATCTTATTTTACCAGAAATAAAATGCATATAGTACACAAGAGCTTTACAATAATTATCCTTAGCTCCACCCTCAAAAATGGAAAAAAGGTGCTAAAAACACAAGCAGCTTTTGGGTTGAAAATGATGTTATACATCTATTGGTATGCCCTATCCACATTCCTCACATAGCTCCTGACACTGTTGACAAATTCATCTCCGTCCAATTTTCTAGCTAGCTTCATGGCAAGGTTCGTTGAATCCATTTGTAATGGGGGATAGTGTTGTTTTCTTTCACACATTTATATGCTGGTATTTCATATTTGACAGGAGTGCCTTTTGTCTTTCTCTTATTTAAGGCTAAACACTTTCACCATATATGGTAACTCATTGTCTTGTAATAACTCCCACTTCACGCCATAGTAGAAAATTGGAATCATATATACATTCATATTTTTAGGTGCCTTGATTGCTACGCACCTATGTATCCCTAGCTAACATTCATTGTTTCACATCCAATCAACATCTTACATATGTCCCTTACCCTTAATCCCCTTCTAGTAAAACGTGTTATTAATTAATCATGGATCACACTAATTGGATACGGAACCATCACTATAGCAGTTATAGCTGAATATTTAACAAACTACAGACGTAGTTAACCATTAACCAATGTTAATTGATTCGCGGTGAGAATCTTGTGTACCGTGGGGCGTTATAAAATTCTTGTAGACTTAGTTTTCTAGGTATATAGTAGTTATATAAGTTTTGTTAAAATTAAAGTGGTTTTTTTTTTTATATATTTTGGTCTTTTTTTTTAAATATTTTTAAAGTATTGTTAAATAATAAAAAATATTATTTTATTTTTTATAATATTTGTTAAGATATCATGATCATTATAAACTATTATAGTATAAATATCCTAAAATATATTAATAGAGATATAAAAATGAATAATTTTAATACGAGAGAAAAGAACCTTAATTAAATAGGTTCTCTTCTCTCGTATTAAATTATAGATACGAATAAAGATATAATAGCTGGATAGCAATTAAGTACGAACGAACAACTGAAAAAGAAGAACTAATGGACCAAAAACTTTTAATTACATGCTTTTGTACAAAAATATTTTCCGACAAAGGTACCTCACTTTAACTATAAGATAGAAATACATGTTTGTTAGCATCCAGGTCATAATTTTAGGAATTAATATTTTTAGTAAAAAAAATTAATTAGTATTGATTTAAAGATAAGATAAATATAAAAGAGAATTATTTAATATTTTTCTTATTTTTTCTTAAAAGTTGTTGCTACATACATAATTTATTAGGTAATAAATAAAAAAAATTAAAATTAATTTTAAAGAACTGTTAACAAATTCATTTTAATAGTTTCATATTAATTACTTACTTTTTTAACCTGATGAATCACAATAATTAAATAGTTTTGATAAATATTGTAACATACATGTTAAATATTTTCAAAACATAATAATAATAATAATAATAATAATAATAATAATAATAATAATAATAATATGAAATAAATAGTATTTTTAAGAGAATGAATTTGAGTTCAAACTTATGAAGAGGTTTACAAGGACTCTTTATTACATTTTGTTCTTTGATTTTTCCAAGCTGAATCAAGAGGGGGTAAAGAAATTAATCTGTGCCAAATAACAGAGAATTTGGGATAGTGCGTGTATGTTGGTCAAATAATAAGAATTCAGTTAATTTGTGTTTTTAAGGATATATTTTAATAGTATAATAATGAAAACTTTTGAGTTATTGATATTTTTAATATATTAAAAATGTACAAAAATGATATTTTCAATAATTTAAAAAAAATAAAATTCAATAAAATATTTTTTATAGCGTTTTTAAAATGTGTTTTTAAAACATATGTTAATCATCTAAATAATAATATAGGCAATATAAATTTTTATAAATTAAATATGAATAATAATAAATTTAAAATTAATCAAAATAATAAATATGTTATGCTAAAATAAAAATATTATGGACTTAACTCTTGAAGTTAGTAAAATAATTTTGTTTTTATAAATTATATATGATAAGAATATATATTATTTTGAAAAAAAAAATTACATACCACTCTCTTATATATATAAAAGAAATTACTAATAATAATAATGATATTAATAAAAAAATATGAGAATAGGCAGGTGAATGAGATGGCGACGCGTGGAAAATGCATAGAGGTAGAGGTCCCCGGAAGAACCTAAGGGGAAATGACACGTTGATGCAGTTGAGTTGCACCCATGTGCGCCCCTCTCTTAAGCAAGGACAATGTGTCTTTATCGCCCTACATTTCTAAGCCTGTGGCTTTTGACTTCCCTTCCCTTTCCCTGTCCCACACAACTCCCCCTCCTACCCATTTATCTTCTTACAACTCAGCTCTTCCTCTCTCTAATCATTTCACCCTATTCATCAATGCCTTATTCTTTTATATCTTTAAAAAGAATATGACTCGCTGAAAGACTGATTGACACTTGTACATTTCATCAGATAATAAAATTCAATTTTAATTTTCCTTTTTGCTACAAACCCTAATTTTTTTTTTTTTTTTTGTGTGTGTGTCATGCACTCATGCAAGATATTAAGTATTTGATGAATAATGTCATTATGTAACATAATAAGTATATATGGCCAAAACAAAGTTTATTTGGCCGCATCCCTTTGTTGTTGTGCTTATTAATTACAGTACAACTAAATATTTTTTAAATATTATTTTTTATTTAATTTTTAATATTAATTTAAAAAATTAAAATAAATTTATTATTTTTTTTATTTAAAAACAAATTTAAAAAACAGAATAATCAAACTAAAATTAAAAATTTTAAATTTGAATTTTCTCGACAATAACACATCCTAAATAAAATGCTAAATATTCTTTTAAATACAAATTTTAACTAATTATCTTTTCTCTGCAGTAACAAAAAAAATATTTCTTCTGTAGAAACTAAAAACTCAGAGCTGCAATGCCTCCCCTCCTCGCCACGTTCATCTTCTCTCGCGCCGCACACCTCCCCTCGCGACTAGCTACCCCCGCCTCCCCGCGCGCCTCCTTCATCCTGGGTCTCCTCTACCATCGCGATCCTTCTTCGTCTAAGGTAATTATGCTTGCACAATTATGTATGATTGGTAGTTTTGTAATATGAATGTCATTTAGATGTGCTAAACCCTAATTTTTACTATTCTATTGATTTCGGGTTTGGAATATTACTGTAATTAATTTGAATAAATGATCTAGTTTTGAATGTGTTCATGTTATTTATGTTAATATTAAATGTGTTTGTATTTCTGTTGTGCCATTTCTAATTTTTCAAAAATTAGATATGCGAATATTACTGTTCTTGCAAGTGTTCATTAGCTTAGAAATTTTGTTAGTAAGGTTTGCAATTGAAAGAAAAAAGCCTGAGTGAGTGGAAGAATTTATTGTGTGAAAAAATCAATTATATGAAATTTAGTTGTCTGCATAAAAATATTATGTAATTAAAAGATACTTGAATGTTAGGTTGAGAGTTCAACAAGAAAAAACCATTTGAGAGGTTGTGATTTTTTTGTAATGATTCTCTTTGAATGCCTCTTTATTTGTTTGTTTACATGAAAGATTAATTTGCTAACATTGTTTGTTTATCACAAAGGAGCTTTAATGTTTTAGTGTTGCCTGATTGTCTTATTCTCATACTTGTATTAAGGATTTGTTTATTTTTGTTGGTGATTTTTACTACCTTAAAATTATTTGGTGTGCAATCTTGTGAATTTGATAGTGTAATCTTATAATTTTAGATGTGTAATCTTATAAATTTGGAATTGTAAACAAATAATATGGATATGAGTTTTGGATGTGTTGATGAAATAATTAACGTGCATTAGTATCATTTTGGATGTGCAAATAAATCATTTAGATGTATATTTGAGTCTAGTTTTTTGTATCTAACATGCAGTCGATACCCAAAAATGCCAATAAAGAAAAGTTACTTGTGCTGGTCCAAAAAATGGTAGTGTTTAAATACATAGTGAAAAAACTCAACTAATAATAGAATAAGGTATTACATTTTATTTCTCTTTTGAATTTTGGATATTTTTATATTGTTCACTCAATTTTGGATGTGTTTTCGGTCAAAACATTATGTTTAATCTTGTGATGTGAACACTGATTTCACTACAAGAAAAATGCTGAGAACCGTTGAATTTACCGCCAGATTTAGCGGCGACGATTACAGTTAGATTTAGCGTCGGATTTAGCGACGGATGGTAATGGGTAGGGTAGGGTAGGATTTGGAGCCAACCCTAACCCTACCCGTTCTTAACCCACAGGTTACAAAAAACATACAACATTATTATATAACTTGATGATATTTTAAAATAGAATTAACTTTTATGTAAAAAAAAGACTATTAAATTATCAATTAATGATCTTCTTTTAGTAGCTAAGGATCTTTTGCATTTAGTGAGAGGTCTTTGGTTCAACATCCACTTGAAACATATTTTTATATAAGTATATAACATATACATATATAGAGTGCGGGTTGGTCGGGTAGGGTTGAGGGTCAACCCGCACCCTATCCGACCTGCACGAAAACCCTACCCGCACCCTACCCTACCCGCTGCGGATCGGATTGATTGGCAACCCTACCCGACCTGGTGGGATCGGGTTGGGTACCCGCGAGTAGGGTGCATGTTGCCACCTCTAGCGACATGTTTAATGAGAAATTCGTCATGTCAAATGTTTATCGACGGATAGCTGCTTTCGACGGTAAATTTGTCGATAACTTTTGGTGAAAAACCACAATAAATTGGAGCCAAACTTTAGCCTCGGATTTACTGTCGGATGGATCCGATAGTAGAGACGTTTAATGGAACGCTGCGTTTTGTTGATCCGCATTGCGTTACTGTCGGAAATATCCGCCGGTAAAAGCGACGGTAATCGTGCCCTAAATTAGAACCGTAAAACACTCCCTTTTCGTTTCGAATTCAGTATCTCTCTTTAACTTCTCACCTTCATCTCTCTCTCCTCTCATCCTCCCACTATCTCTTTTTAACATTCTTATCTCTTTTCTTTGTCAACCTCTGACGCCGTCGTCACTGCCTCCGATGCTGCTGCTGATGCCTCTGCCATTGTCGCCGCTACTGAACGTCCCAACCGCCGCTGCTGCTTTTGCTTCTGCCACCACTATACCTCCACTCCTCTTTAAGGATTTTTGTTTGAACTCTGGTGGTTTTAAATTCTGTTATATCAAGTTAATTAATTAGTTAGTAGAGATTAGTTAGTTTAATTTTCTATTTTAGTGGATTTAGGTGGTTAGGATATGTTAGAATAGGTTAGATTAGACTCTGAGATTGCTGAAAAATATTGGATTATTGAGCTGTTTGTTGATTCCTACTGCTGAAATTGTTAGAAAAATACTTGACTGTTTTAATAATGATCGAGCTGTTTGTATGTTACTTTAATAATGATTGAAAAAATTAACCGGTTGAAAAAGGTTGATGAATATTTGATTTGGATGGAATCCTTAAAGGGTGGAAAATTTTGAATGTTAGGGAGAGTGTATCAAAATTTTTATAAGATTTTCAGTAAAATGGAAAAAATTAAAATTATATTTTTGAAATTGTTATAATTAATTGTTGGGTTGCTATATTTTTGTATAATTGTTAATTTAAATAATTATTTTCATCTTAATTTATGTTTTTGATTTTGTTAAATTTGTGTTATAATAAATATTTATAGCATTTACTAGAGAACTATATATGTATATATTCATTTTAATTCTTATAAAAAAAAATTTTTTTCCTTTGCAATTAGTGTTTTAATGTTCTATAGGCACTTGTTAGTTTGCTAAACTAACCAAAATAATTATTCATTCTAATTTAATTATTTTGAAACTAAAATACTATGTAATTTTCCTATTTTTTTTATTTACAAAACTAAAACACTTTAAGAATTATTTGTTATTTTTCGAGTTTCTTCTTATGTTATTATTTATTGGTGTTTGTTATGTTATTAATATGTTATTAATATGTTATTAATATATTCGCTGTACAAACATGACGATAGGTAGCAGAGGTAGGTCGAGTGCGTCACGTGGTCGTGATAGAGGGCGGACTTTCACTGAATCTCCTAAGACTGCCCAGTCATCTCCCTCTACCTCAACTATCCCGTCGACCCCTGTGACATCACAGGCGGGTCCATCGGACCAGCAATTCATCGTGGTCCCAAACCCAAATTGGGTGTCTCCTTCTGCTATGCCCCCTGCAAATGCAGCAATGACGTCGACAGAGCTCGGATGGGTGATTCCTCTAACTCCCCCAAGCAGGATGTCCCTCCACCACCCCCCGTCATTTGGCTGAGAATTTGGCCCGATGGCATGCAGTCGTGAGTTCAATTTTTTAATATTAAGTTTGTTTATCTTAAGTTTGTTTATGTTAAGTTTGTTTATCTTAAGTTTATTTATGTGAGATTTTTTCTCTGACAGGTTTGCACCAAACCTCAATACTTGCACACAGGAGATATCCGAGGTCATTAAGTCCATGTACGATCACCCGTGGCCAACTTGCACGCAGATCCCGACTGATGTGAGAGAGCGTTGGTTTCAGAAGTAGGCGGTAAGAACCCAATTTCGTTTGAATTACTTAACTGTATATGAACTGTATTTTATTCCGAATAACTAATATTGGTGAATCACTCTGTGCAGTTGAAATTCATTTGGGATGCAGAATAAAATGTCATAATCAGAAAGATCTATGACCACCGGGTAGCCAAACGACTTCAGCAGATGATAAGCGACGTTCGTCAGGGGAAAGACCACCTAATATTGTGGATCCATCCAAACATCAAGTGTGAATTGGAGGCCTATTTTAGAGAGAACGACGGGTTCAAGCGTCGCCGTCTGACGAACATCGCTAATAGGGCTTCGCCCAGGTTGTCGAGGTATACGGGTGGGTCGATGAACTTCATAAAGACAAAGACCAAACTGGTAAGATTTTGGCATTGTTTAATGTTTTAGTAGTTATTTGAATTAGTTTTTTACTTTTTTTATTATCAAGTTAATTAATTAGTTAGTAGAGTAAATGTTTGTTTAATTTTCTATTTTAGTTGATTTAAGTGGTTAGGATAGGTTAGAATAGTTTAGATTAGGCTCTGAGATTACTAAAAAATGTTGTATGGAACACTTTAAGGGTGGCTAAATCCGAATTTTAGGGGAGATTCTGTCGAAATTTTCATAAGATTTTCAGTGAAGTCGAAAAAATTAAAATTATATTTTCGAAATTAGAATTAAGATTTCCTGTATTTTGGTTCATACGTATATTTATCTGTCATTGTTTAATTTGTTCGTTTATTTTATTACTTGGTTGATATATTAATTTGTAGTCTAAGTCATTGGATCGTGATGCGATACTGGCAGAGACCTTCAAGTATACCCATACTTTGAAGGCAAATAGGGAGAGATTTGCTGACAAGTGGTCTGCGACCCATTATGTGAGTATAAATTAATCCTAAGTTTCAACTTTATTTGGTTTATAGTCAATTATTTAACTATTATCCTAATTACAACTAACGTGTATAATGTAGGAGGAGTACATGCAGAAGTTGGAGGCCGCGACGTAGCAATCTCAGCCGCTTAATGGGGCCGACAAAGCCAGCTACAAGACATCAGTGGTGGATCCCAATAGGATTTGATGCGAGACCGCCTCTGAACTCCACAAGAATCAACGCTTCAGGTTGGGGTCGTTCTTCACCAATGGCATCCACTCCTCCACATTGGCGGCTTCTTTAGTCTCTGCTTCTACCTCTGCCACTAGCTTTGCTGATCCCTAGGAAGCTGTCGACCTAAGGGAGGAAGTGCAGAAGCTAACACAGGAGTTTCACTAGCAGACAAAGCAGCCTGAGTAGAGGTATCGAAAGATTCTTGCACTAACAGCCAGCAGATGCGCGCTGGAGGTAGCGGCGCTGCTGGTTCAAGCGGCGATGCTGCTGGCGGGGCACCGACAGCAGCAACTCCTCCGTCCCCTCAGCAGGGGGACCACGACGCTGCCGCCGTCGAGGACGACAAAGATTACCGAGATCTTTGGGATTTAGAATTTACACATTTTTATTTGTCTACTTTATTGTATTCTATATTTGTGACATTTTTATTTCTTTCAGACCATTTATTTTTTAATAAAATAATTTCTTGATTTCTAACAACGTTAAATTTAAAAATAAAATTAACATTACCATTAGATTTTATCCAACGGTAACTTGGCTTCTAAACACATGAAACGGCGCCAAAGTTACCGTCATCGGATGTATCCGACGGTAACCATCAACAAAATCTCACCAAATTCATTGAAAAGACTAACGAAAAATTCGCCAGTAATTATCGTTGGACAAAATAAATCCGCTGGTAAGTAGTTTTCGACGACGTTTATACCATCAATCTAAGGACGACGATAATCAATGTTTTTTTTATAGTGATTTTGCCATTTTGATATGAATTTTAGATGTGTTAATGAAATACTCAGGATCACTTTACCTCAAAAGAATAAAAATATAATCCAAAAATGTGTTGAAAGAGAAAGAATTAAAAAAAGACCTATATATGTGATGTGATGGTAGTGCATTAGAGAAAAAAAAAACAAATAATTTTTTTAATTTTTTGAACAATTAATATTCTAAAAGTGAATATTTAAATTATTTAAATAATAATAAATTTTTAAAAATAAAAAATCTAATTAATTAAAAAATTAAAATAATATATTATTAAATTTAAAGGCCGAACAAAAGTTGAATTTTAAAGAACAAGTAGCGTTTTAGTAATAATTAGGGTTGCCTAAATATAAGGAGATTTTTATTTTTGTTCTGCCGGGAACAATAATCCCTACACAGCGTGGCCACTACTTTTGTATTGGTTTCGTCCTATACGGCCAATTTAATCGATTGCATTTTACAAACTGAAAGCTCTTCAACTCATCTCTAAGTCTTATCCTTCTCCGCTAACAAGTTCAAAGTCAGTTGTGCTGCCATCACATCTCTAAATAGTTTGTTCTTTAGTGCCTCTTACACCATCATTAGGTTCCCTTGACAACTTGCCTCCCCCATCCATGTCATGCCACGGGTCGGATAAAATTGTAAATAATCCCGCTACGTTATCAACAGCATTTCTGTCAATTTCTGTCAACTCTTATTTATGACTGTGTTTAATGAAAATGTCTTTGCGGATATATCTAATAAAAATGTCTTTTTTATAACTGTGTTTAATAGAAGTGTCTTTATAGATGTATTTCCTAGATGCGTCTCCTCATACATGTATTTAAAATATAATAATCAATTGTAAAATTTGACAAGTATTATTGTTATTATTAGCATGGATTAATGGTTTTCGCTATTAACTTATATATATACATTTTTTTTATGGAGGAGCCAACTTGAATCCTTTGCTAGGTTATAGTTTGAGAGCAAAGGACAACATATTTCTAGTCAACAATCCTAGAAACCAGTTTTAAATATTAAAGATCTAATATCAGTGATTTTGAACAACGAATAAAAGATGTACTTCTAGAGTTTATGATTAATTACCGTATGCGTTAAGTGGTTAAAGGATAATATCTTAAATGAAAGTTTAGTACTCGAAAACACGCATCCTGTCTAATATTCTCATAGGTGGCACGTGATTAATCTATTTGCTATTAAAAAATTCGATAAAAGTGTGAATCTTTTTCTTATAACATATATATAGAGTGATTAGATCTTAATTATCAAAGATTTAACTTTCAAAGAGTCCTCCTACACACTTATCTTTTCTTGTCATTTATATTAATCGTGAGGCCTTGAAGCTTAATAATAAGAAATGATGATATCTAAAATTTAAAATGGACCACTCAATCACTTGGGGAGTTTATAGGAATATAAAATTTAAACATTCAACTTGATTTTATAAAGACAAAAACTAAAAAATCAATACAAGTTTATCGTAAAAAATTCTAACAGCCAAGCATGAGGGTATATACCTACAATTTCTAGTTAGTGAAAAAGTCCCAGGTGGGATTGTATGTTTCTCTAAACAATTCTAAACACTAGAGCGCCTGTGTTTTAAATTTTAATTTGTGGTATGTGGCCCATAAAAGAGGGATGTCCGGATAGGATAATGCATTTCTATTGCACCTTGTATTAATAATGGACCAATATAAGCCAAGTGTATGTAACGTACATGTCACATGTGATGAGCTGACACCTTTTGCTGCAATTTTTGTATTTCTTAACCTTTACTAATACTGTTGGGGATTTCAGTTAATTTTTCGGATAAGTAATCAATCTCAATTTTAGAATAGTCAACAGATATTTAGAGAAAATCATTTTTTAGATATCCAAATGATATTTTTTTATTTATAAAATAATGTATCATCTTTTTTCAAGATTAAAGTAATATATTTTTTAATATATATTTTACTAAAATATCTTTTACTAACTATATACAAATTAGTGATAATTATTAGTTAATTTAGATAATAATAATAATAATATTTATTACATTATTAATTATGAATATATTTTTTATACATTATTTTATAATATATATATATATATATATATATATATATATATATATACTTAAACAAATTGTTAAAATAGCAATATGAAGTTGGATAAGCTCTAAAATAACTGCAGTTTATTGAGTTATTCCATGCACCACGCATCTGAAAGGAACTTTTTTCTTTATATATATATATAGAAATAGGAGAAAAAGGGAAAAAATAAGAGAAACTCAAATGTATGAAGTAATTGACACGACAGGAAGCTACGAAAATAAGCGTACATTAATAGGGGTATGTAGAGATGTCCAATCTCCAATGAAATGTTGTGGATGGAGTTTGGTTGTACCATGACAATTGAAAAGGAACCTGCAAACTGCAACAACCGTTGTCTCCTTAAGGAATCAAGACTATGATGAAACACATGTCTTTGAAACAATGGGGCAAAGAGAAAAAAATATCTACTTGGCCAATGCAAGCTAGCTTAGCATATAATAGTTCATTGAAAATTATTGATGAATCTAATGTGTTTTATTAGTAAGATAGAGAAGAGATAGAGAGAAGCCTTTCTCAAATAAATAAAGGACAGACAAAGTGAACATGCTTTATATCTTTGTCCAGCATCACCCAAACTGAATATTCCTTTAAAGGTTTACTACATTGTTGCCACGTACATTTCTCAACCTCAACATTTATAATTATATTTCTATTTACACAGGTCAAGGCTAGGGCAAAGATAAGGAGAGAAGAAAAGCAATAAATTTAAAGCAGTCTTGATGGTGTGTCACACAGTCACACAGCACGTACGGTCCACCTTGTTTGGGTGCTTGCCTTTTAATTTGCATAAAAAATATCACTCTTTTTATTATCTTAAATTCTTAATATAACATTAAAATTTCTATAACTAAAAAATTTAAAATTCAATTTTTGTTCTCTTTAAAAAAAATATAAGACAATTAAAAAAATATTGAAAAAAAATTCAAACAAATTTTAAAAAAATATATGAAAAATATAATTATTCACGTACAATAATAGGATAGCTTTTTAAATTCGTCAAAATAATCATCAAAATTTATTTGATAAAGAGAAGTAATTATCGTGTATATACATAATACATACATAATAATACATTTTTAAGGAAAAAATATAATAATTTTTCTTAATGTTCGGTCAAATACAATGCAACTTCTGTAATTCATTTGCTTATATTGATATATGAGAAATGTTTGAGAATGGTCAGAATTTTTTTTTTTTGAGTATTTAAAAATATGAGTTAGTTAAAATATATTGTTGAATTAATAGACTAAAAAAATTAGATTAATTACTAAAAATATTAACTAAAAATAATAAATTCTGATAATTTTTTAACATTTTTTTTTGTATATTTCTTTAAAGAGAATTAGCTGAAAAGTTTACATGATCTCTGTAATAAGTAAAGTTGTATGTACCATATAATCCAAATGAATAATGCTAGGGAGACAAAAAAAACAGCCAGAACTTGTCTTATTTAGCATTCATTAATTGTCGTAATAATTAATGAATGTTAAGGCAAGTTATGACTGTTTTTGGCTGATTTTCTTTGGTTACCAAATATTTCCGAATCCAAATATTGTATGTTTCCCTTGGCAACAAAACAAAGCAAGTAAAAGCCAGTGATACCTAATATTTTCTCGTTAACATAAATACCCCATATTATAACAGCAATGCTAAGGGTTAGCAGTTTTTTAGATTTTGAGCCATTAAATAATCAGTATAAGCATTTCAAATAGAGGGATAAAGAAGAGGATTGATGGCTAAATAATTTGACGCGTGAGGAAAAACTCTGCTTGGCTAAATAATGGCTAAAATTTTATCAAAATCCTGAGACTTTTCGCATATTATAATATGATTCCAACTTGGCATTTTAATTACACTTATAAAATATATATCATATGACTTCCACAAAGTCTTACACTCTTAATTAGATACAAAATCCATCCATGCAATTAGACATGTGGCAATACTATATACACTTAATTAATTAATAATGTTTGTGTGTAATAGTTAATTAATTTTAACCTTATATATTTAATTTTACTTTTTCATATGTGTGTGATCTTCAATTTTTATGACTTGTTTGTTTGTAAATGTCTATATGTAATTGGAAGAGTTTTTAGTGTACCTAGAACACCAATGTATTAGTGTTGCAAGTGTGAGGAGTGTTGAAGTTAGTCCCACATCAAAAAAAGCAAGAAAGAGTGCGGAGTTTATAAGATGAGAGACCCGTTAACTTATTACCTTAAGGTTTTGAGTTAGATATGGTGTCATCCCATCTTATGTTCTCTTGCTTGATTCCTCCCAAAATCTCTCCGTTGGTCGAGAGCTCCTCACGGTTGGCCCAACACGGTGTTCCAATTGTTTTAACCGTTGATCTGAATTATAAAAAATATATATAATATATACTTAAAATTTTTCCTATGTAATTATGTATGATAAAGATTAACTATGTAATGTATGTTATGGAATGAAATTTAGAAAATATACGAATTAAGTGGATAAAGTTGGATTAAACCGGTAAACCATAGATAGAGTTTAGAGACTGCATCTTTTGACATAAAATAAGAACAAACTTAAAAATATATATATGAGATTACCTTTGAGTGAAATTGAACTCAATCCTGTCCAACCTATCCATTAACAATATGGATAGGATATCACGTTTTTAACTTTTAATTTAATTTATTTTGTCCTTGACTTGCAAATATACTAAACCCAAGGGAGTATAATAAAAATATATGACAGTGGTGAGTGATCACGTACGTTGTCAATGACGACATGCCTAATAGGAAGGTCAGAGCTAGGGAGGTGTGAACTCAAAGTTCTAATTAATTAATTGCTAAATATATCATAAAACATATGTTTCAAAGCTACACTCATCTCGAGCCATGCATACCCTAAATTAAACCACAAAGCCAGAAAGCAAAGCCGTATATGATGAATCGGAACATATTATATAGAATTGAATGAATATATATACCATGCATTATACCACCTAATTGGGATACAAAATTGAAAGTGCCTTACTTGTTCAACTCCAGAGGCTAACCGCTCCTCTTTTGTTTATTAAGGTCGAGGTGGTCAGCTTTGGGATCCCAATCCCATTCACATCAAAGAGGATTTAAAAGAAAAAAAGAAAAATAAATTAAAGGAACGGCATGCGTGTGACTGTGGATAAGAGAGGCGATGAATTTCCGACTTACTTAAGTGTGGGTTTCCACTTACACATAAACTCCAGCATTGTCCGTATGCTTAATTATCTTGGCTTCTAGATGGCTAATCCATTTGTACGTACTCATTAATCATTAAATCCAAATTGAAACACATACAAGATGAGTTTCATCATTATTAATTGATCCCTTGCTGGGTACATACACATTAGTACATGACTGACCCCTCCAGTAGATTACTATTTTTTTTCTTTATTATGATTTTTCTACATCAAGTCTAAATTATTATACTTAGTGCCTACAAATTAAATACTTAAATAATAAAATACGTATATATATAAAAGCTAACTATTCAAGTATACTACAAGTTTTTATATTAATTTGCATAGCAAGATATGTATCCCTTAGTTTTTGGTACGTACGAGAAACGAGATCAATGATAGATGAATTTACAGAGATATATACAATAGTATATATGATGAGATAAAATGGGGTCCCTTTTATATTGGAAGGGTGCCGCACGCTTATTTTGTTGGTGTGCATGATGAGTATTAGAGGTGTTCGTGGTAAATCGGTTTCGTATCAAATAATTTTGGCTGGATGATTTTTTTTTTTAAATAATTTAATTCAATAATCTAATCTAATTTTAAGCGATTTAGATTGAATTAGATTTGTGATTCTATATATATAATAAATTTTGATATCAAATTTTAAATAATTAAAAATAACATAATAAGTCTTATTTTAAAAAATTATCAATAATATTATAATAGAAATAAAATTATAAATTAATTAAAATAAATAAATTTTATTTAAAATTTATAAAATATTCACTAAATAATAATAATATATATAAATAAGATAAAAATGTATAATAAATTTAATATATTATAGATAAAATTTTAAATATAATATCAAAATAATATTATTATGTTATACTGTATAAATTAAATTGAATTGTTTTTAAAAATAAATTTAAAATTTTATCCAAATTATACAATTTGTCAGTAATAAAATTTGATTAAAACTAAAATAATATAATTTTAATTTATTTTTTATTTGAATGAGCAGTGTGTATATTTAACGCCGTAACGAGTATATATGTAGTAGAGCATGTGTTGGCAACTAATAAATAAATGGGGAAAATGAGAGAGATGGCACTAATCCGTAAATATATAAGAGAAATGAGGGCATGTTTTTGGGGTGAGTGTTGTGCATCCATTAAGACACACAGTCTCACACATCATTTTCCTTATAAATACATCACACTCTCCCGTCTTGTCTCTCCAACAACATTAGACTCTTAGCTTTCAGAGCTCACTCCTCCTTAACAAGAAGCCTTCCAGCTGAGTCAATATCTAACCTTAATTTCCTCTATACTATATTAGCAACTAGCTAGCAAGAGAGATTAGAGAGAAATATAAGACTAATAACATCACCATCATCATCATCAACATATAAATACATAGAATCATGAATCAAAGATCTATGGATGAACAAATGATGCTTATATCTCAGCTATATCCTGCTGGTGGTGGTGCCTACACTCAGATAATTGCTCAACAAGGTTAGTTATTATATAAACAAACGTTACGTTGCTGTTGTTGTTGTTGTTGTTGTTTTAATTTTATGTAGATATATATTTTGTAGGGGAGAATAAGAAAGCAAGAAGGAGGCGTAATAAGAAGAAGAAGGGAGGAGAAAACGGAGGTGGAGAAGGGAACAAAAAGAGAAAGTTGAGTGAAGAGCAAGTGAATCTTCTTGAGATGAATTTTGGGAATGAACACAAACTGGAGTCGGAACGGAAGGACAAGCTAGCTTTGGAGCTTGGTTTGGATCCGAGGCAAGTTGCCGTTTGGTTTCAGAATAGAAGAGCTCGTTGGAAGAACAAGAAACTGGAGGAAGAATACTCCAATCTCAAGAGAGCACATGAAACCACTTTACTCGACAAATGTCGCCTTGAAACTGAGGTAAACTATATTCAAATTAATTAAACCTTCTCTTTCTTAATGCTTAAGGGGAACCCAAAATCACTATTTCTTTCTTTTTAATTCTCTTAACGTCAGTTTTGGACAACCATGTCATGTGACTAATTAACTTCTCTTAACTCCACAGGTCAGCTCGTTCATTTTTTTTTTAATTAATTTATCTTTAAAATATCATGATCTGACTAGCTATTACTCACATAAAATATCTTTAAGTAAAGATTACAGTTAAAAATCATTAAAGCATTAATTTATGTTAAGTGTTAACATTTTAATTACTATCTTTATAAAAAGACATCTTTACCTGAGTAAAATCTTTGGGTTAAGTGTTGAAACATGAAAGAGTGAAGCACTACCCGCATGCAGCCAGTTCTTCAGACCGAAAAGAAAAACACAAAGCAGAGAACCACCGGCCATATATATATATATCAAGTTCAGGATATTTTTAAAATAAGTGAGAGATAGAACTAATGATGATAACTCTTTTAAGTGCCGAAAAATAAAATAAAACAAATTGTAATTTTTTTTTCATCAACTTATTATATATATGCGAGCTCTGGGCTCGAAGAAATCCAAAAGGTCCTGTTAGTTCTTGCCACAGGATAAGAGTAAGGAAAGAAAAAATAAATGAAAAAGACCACAAAGATGGAACAGCAAAATGCCACCTTAGCAGACAACAAAAACCACTGTTTTCTTTTCAGTTCTTCCATAAAGTTTGTGAATGAATATTTGTATTAGGATAAAATTAACGTTGGGCTTTGCTGAAGGAAGGCCCACTAAGCCACGTGACATGTGTTCCCACGTGAATCACCATTTGCCTATACCATAATGCACCTACCAAACCATGCATACCTTGTCTAATTTTCAATGACACTAAAATATGAATATATTCGGTCCTGTGTTACTATTACAAACTTATTTCTAGTATTTTTTTCGTTTTAATCATTCACAATTTCATGCCATGGTTGCAGGTGCTGAAACTTAACGAGCAACTTTCTAATGCAAAAGAGGAGATTCAACGATTGCAAGACATGGTCCCAAGCAACAGTTCTAGTTCGCAATCGCAATCACAATCACAGTCAATGGAAATTATGGACCCGCCATTTCTTGGAGACTATGTCTTTTGTGTACCTGAAGCTCATTACATTAATGGCATGGAATGGGTTGATCCGTACGAAAATATTTGGTAAAAACAAAAAAATTGGTCCAAACTTGTCTTATTTAGTATTCATTAATTATTACTAGAATTAATATAAATAAGACAACTTTAGACTTTTTTTTTTCTAACATTACTAGGCCAACTTATTATATATTTACATAAGTTTAATTAGCATGTTGTAAATGATGTGAATAATGATCTAATATGTAATATATTGTTCCTAGCTCTAAACTAGTGTGTGTATTTGACTATGATGTAATTGGAAGGTATTCATCAACATAATAACTTGCATTTTGACCCCCTCATCTCAGAATATCTTTATTTTATACACAATATTATTTAACTAATGTCATGATGAAACATATCGTGTCGTATGTTTCTTTAGCAAAAATAATTAATAATAATTGAGTTCACCAATGCTCTAGCTAGGTTTCATTTTGTTATATATGTCCATATAAAATTAGAGAATAAAATCACATACAATTGGATGAGTTGGGCTCTATAGTCTATACATAAAGTTCGATGGTAGTGACGTTTCAATCCTAATCTAGTTGGTCATCTTATCTCTGTTTTATTTTTGGCAATTACAACGGGTTCTTTATATTTGATTTTTGAGAATGAACTAGTAATGGAATTCCTTAATCCTTATCGCTCCGTTTATATATACGGTGAATTTTATCCGATGTTTTTTAAAAATAAAGGATAAATTATTTTGTATGACCTACATGTCTTATTGTTATTAGATAAAATAAATTAATTTATTATAGTAAATTTTTTATTTAATCAAAATTTTATTAACCTAATTAATTATAGTATAATTTTTTTTACAAATTATAAAAATTACTAACAAAAATTATATTTTGCAATTTTTTATTTTTTTAAATCACACATCTATTAATTAATTTCAATAACAAAATAAAAAATACGCTCTTACTAATTTTCTCTTACTTTTTTCATTCTTTTAAAAATCTCCTTCATTTTCCTTCACAATGAAACTAGATTCATTGAAAATATTTTAAAATAATAAAACTTTTCAAATACCTCACTTTCAAAACAATAAAGATAAAAAAAAAGTATATTTTTAAGTGCAAACTAAAATGCAGTTAAAAATGTTTGTGCAACAATAAAAAAAAATAAAGACCTAAATACAAACAGAAATGTAGTAACATGAATTAATGCATGTGTATGCCGTATAATAAAATAAATAACTTTTTAATTAGCCAACAAAAATAATGGATAATAAATAGATATAATTAGTTAATAAGAACAATAAAAAAATTTTGAAAAAATTTTAAGAAAGCAAGGGAGAGAGTTTTGAGAATTTTAATATTTTTTGTGCTTCTTGCATTTTTTATTTATTCTTTTTGTTTTTTGAGATTTTTTTATTTTATAATTAAAATTTATTAATAAATGTGTGATTTAAGAAAAATATAAAAAATTACAAAATTAAATTTTTCTAATAATTTTTATAATTTACAAAAAAAAATGACATCATGATTAATTGATTAGATTAATAAAACTTAAGTTAGATTAAAAGTTAAAGTTAACTATGATAAGTCAATTCATTTTATTTTATTTAATTTAATAATAAGAAAATATATTACAAAAGATAACTTACTCTTTAATTTAGATAAAATTTGATGAAATTCACACACACATACACATATATGTTGTAACTATCGTGATCTAAAGTTGAAACTAAGCGGATCTTGGTCCCGACGGAAAATACAAAACTGTTGGGGCATAGTCGCATACTACTATAGCTATACATGCATCTTGCTTTTTTATCTTAAAATAAAAGAAGAAAAAAAAAACATTTGAAAAAAATTGATATTCCAAATAATTGTCAATTTCTATCATTAAGATGATATTAATAAAATTTTTAAATTAATAACTATGATGATGAATTAATTACATGTATTTATTATTATTTGTTTTAATATATGTGTCTCTTATTTTTTGGACAGTTATTTTGATATGAAAAGTGTATAAGAACATGAATGTTACATATGCAATTATGCATGATTAATGCCTAATTCCAGAAAATATTTTTTAAAAGAAAATAAAATTTTCTACCATCATGTTTTTAAAATCGATTCTAAAAATAAATTAAAAAAATTGTTTTTTAATAAATAATTTTTTTTGTAGTGCTATAAAACATTAAAAAAAATTAAAAAATAGCTGGTGTAAATAAAAATTTTTGACTTTATAATTTATTATCTTAAAAATCTTTTACATAATTTAATTTGTAGTGCTACATGTATAGCGTGTTTTATTTCTATCTCAAAATTAAGTTATAGTTAGATTAATTGCATTTTATCCCTAGAGACTTTAAGTATATGATCTTTTAGTCGTCATCTTTTTCATCAATTATTACAAAATAATATATACTTTTAAGAGTTAAAATATTGTGTATATATATATATATATATATATATGGAAAGTTCTATGGTGATATTGATTTTGGTGGTCAAGGATGGCATAAATTTGACCAAGTAAAATATTGATACATGACAAAAAAAATTAAATCTAAAACTAAAATAATTTTCTCTTTCTTATAATTACTTTTATCAAAATAATTTTTTATAATTTTTTTGTAATTATAAAAATAATTATAAAAAATATTAAAATAATTTTTTAATTATATTTTTAATTATTATTTTATTATTTTTTTATTTTTAAAAAATAATTTTTTATAATTATTTTTACTAAAATATTTTTTTATAATTATTTTTATTTTTTAATTATTATTATTATTATTATTATTATTATTATTATTATTTTTTATCAAAATAAATTTTTTTATAATTATTTTTTTTTGTAATTTTAAAAAACTAAAACCAAAATAATATTCTTTCTCTTATAATTTTTTATGATTATTTTTAAACTAACACCAAGAGAGAGAATATCATTTTAGTATTAGTTTTTCGAAATTATAAAAAAATAATTATAAAAAATTATTTTTTAGAAATAAAAATAATAATAAAAGTAATTAAAAAATAATTTTGGTGTTATTTTTAGAAATTAATAAAAATAATAATAATAAAAATAATTAAAAAATAAAAATAATAATAAAAAAATATTTTAGTAAAAATAACTATAAAAATTATTTTTAAAAAATAAAAAGTAAAAATAATAAAATAATAATTATAAATATAATTATAAAATTATTTTAGTGTTATTTTTTTAAAATTATTTTTTATAATTATGAAAATAATTATAAAAAATTATTTTGATAAAAATAATCATAAAAAATTACAAGAGAGATAATCATTTTTATTTTAGATTTAATTTTCTTGTCATATGTCAATATTTTACTTGTTGGTTAAATTTATGCCACCTTTAGCTACCAAAACTAATATATATATATATCGAATATATTAGGGGGTGAATGCCATTATTTTTTTATTGAGTACATATGAGACTTAATGATTTCAATTGTTCAAGATAAAATACAAACTAAATAACATTGTTCTTTGAAAAAATATTCAAAGTGATGGTTTTTTTATAGGCATTTAATAACGAATAAATAAATAAATAATGAAACTTTAGAATTAAGTATGTTATGACTTATGAGTTCCATAATAAGTGATATTCACCACAATAATAATAATAATAAGCCAAGTCATAAAAATTAGCATTCTCTTTTGAGAGGTTGTGACACTATATGAAAATTAAAAGGCTACGCCTATAAAGTGAGGTAGTTAAATTATTGTACTAAATACTTGTAAATGAACTTGTTTCAACAGAATGAAAGTTATATTATTACAAGTAATAACACGTGACTAATTAGTTAAATATAATATAACACACTTAAATCATGAAATTCCTTCATCCAAAATACACTAATTATTTTAGTTGAACTATTCTGCATAGATTTTAATAATAAAATTATAATTTAAAGAAGGTGGACATATAATAAAGTAAAATAATTCGTGTGTTTAAGAAAGAGTTTGCAAAAAGGACAGATATGAAACAGACAGAGAGAATATGCAGCCTAATTATTCCCATGAAATAGATGGTTGAGGTCTTGAAGCTTTGAACCTAGACAAAGTCTTTACTTCTTGTTTAGGGGCTCTGGTTTTTCAGAATCAGGACTAAACACTGTTACTTTTTTTTCCTTTTATAATTGTTTGTCCATTAAAATTTGCATTGACTTCAACACTAGACTTAGGCTATATAGCACAGCCTTACAGCAACATCTAACAATTCAAAGATTCATTCATTATATTATGTTGTTCACTACTTATTCGTCACATTAATTTCTTATATTATTGTCTCACATATGTAAAATAAAATAAAATATGTTAAATGCGAAGATCTCCTTAATCCTTAATATATGGGAGAGATTCTAAGTTGGTGAAAAGTAGTTGTGGGGTTAAACGTGCTGGGAAATAAACTAAAAGACAGAGCGAGAGACTAATATTAAGTATTGTAAAACAAAGTTTTAAAATGGACTTAAGCACCTAGCTATTAGTGGGGTACATACATGCATTCTGATAATGGCTTAATTCTGAAGTATAAAGACAATTTCTCTAATAGGATTATATGAGGAAATAAAACGTGATTATAACTTACTTTACCTAAATTCACATGATCGAATCAATTATATCAAAGAGCTACTGTAGGTTAGAAAATATATCATATTACTGGAACCCAACAACGCAACAAACATCAATTAGTCCAATTTGAGTTTGAGGTTTTACAAAACTGGATTGAGTTTATCGAATTATGTAAACCTAATGCCTAATCAAAAGAAGAAAAAAGTTAAACTAATAATGTGACATAATTTAGATAAATCAAACTCACTCTATTTTGATTCATTGAATTTATTGGTTTCTAGTTTCTACTTAGATGATAGTGAATGCTGGACAGAAGAATGGTAGTACTTTTCGCATACGTTACAAAATAGAAAAGGGAATGCTTTCATAAAGACGCGTAAAACGTCAAAAAGACGTTTACGTGTCGCATTATTATTGGACGTATTAATAAATCAGTTATTTTTGAATTTTTTAACAAATTATAATAAAACTGATTTTTTTATAATAATAACAATAAATCCATCTTTTTAGGGATCTAATTATATTTTTAAATTTTTAGGGATTTAAATATCTGTAAAACAAAAAGTTCAGAGATACATTTGTCGTTTTATCAAAAAATTTAAAGATATTCGATTTAGATTGTGTAATTCAATTGGATCAAATTATGTCTAATAATTATAATGCAGACAATTAGGTTTATTATTGTTGTTATAATAAATTGATTTTGTTATGATTTATTAAAAAATAAATTATTAACTAATTTAATAAAGATGTCCAATAATAACATAACACATATAAACATCTTTAATAATCACCAAAAAAAAAATATAAACATCTTTAAAAAAAAATATTATTAGTGTCTTTATTAAAGTGGTCTCCAATAGAAAAATTTTAGGGCGTTGTTCCTTTTTTTTTTTTTTGGACTTGGGGCGTTTTTCCTTTCTCTTGCTTTTTTTTTTTCTTCTCGGTGCTGGGCTTTATCAATTAGATATTCTACGAGATGGACCCAAAAAGTCAACAAGTCCAATCTCTATTCTACGATAGAGAGCCTAATTGATTTTTGGTCCGAAATATCATGAGCCCAATTATTTCATCATCAAAACGCATATTGGGGTTACACCGCCAAAGTTTATTGGCTTCATCTCTTTAAGCTAAAATGGATAAAATCTTTTACACCAAACACTCTTAAGCCCATTTATGAAACAATGAAAAAAAAAACTCTCTCTCACACTGTTTTTGACATATTTTATTTAAGAATTTAGTTAATATATACTTTAAATATATAAATTAAAACTACAAATTAAAAAAGTTATTATAAAAACAGAAATATTTAGTAATAAAAAATATTAATAAAAAACTTTTAAAATTTACTATTTTTGACTTTATTTAATGCACATTACAATAAATAAATACTAAATAAAATGAATTTAGATTGTTTTTTTGGTCTCTCTGATATTATTGTTATAAAAAATGTGAAAAGTGTAATTTCTAGTGTAATTCTTGTGTAGTTATTAAAGTAATAAAATAAAAAAAAATTAAAATTTTTTTTATTAATAATAATTTAAAACGCATGTTAATTAAATTCTTTATTTAAATCCTCCCAAATATTGGTGATGATTATGATGGGAGGATTAGTTAAGTGAAAAGGATTAGGCCACTTGGTTGAAGTTGAAAATGGTAAAAGAGAGAGAGAGCGTGGAGGCATTTGACATTTTGGAAGCATAAGAATTTTTCTTTGGTATGTGGCCGACAGCAACGAAGCAAAGTAGCCAACCAAGGAGTGGAAACCGGAGGCAATGTCACAAATACAGTGTGTGTGCGCGTGGCTACTCACAACGCATTCATTGCTTCCCAACAATTCCCAATTCCATATGCCTAACATAACATTTATCAAACTTAAAATGAAAATGAGAAAATAAGGAATATTGAATGTTATCCTATCCATCCAGTAAGGAGAAATTCGGGTGATGAGTCAGGGGGTGGGGTGTGTAAGTGCAGTTGGATGGAAGAGTAGGAAACCTAATCCAGTAACACATTGACAGCTGTAATCCTCTTGGCTCGCACGTGTCACCTCCAAAAGCCCTAAACCCACACACTCACTTTCACTTCCCTTTCCTTCCTCCAACTTGTTAGAGTTTGTTGCGAAATTTCAAGTCCTTCCCATTCCTATTTCGTCCCACAACTGCTCTCTCTCTCTCTCTCTCAATATTCTTTTCCTCTTTGGCTCCTTCCTTCATACTAGCACCACAACAAAACAAAACATAAGCATACAATATCATTAGTATAATTATAATTATTAGAGTTATAATTGGTATTATTAGAGGTGTAAATCCTGCTTGGACATCTATCCCTGTTGGAAGTCCACCTCATCTTTTCTTCACGCCATCGGAACAGGTCACACTCTCTCTCTCTCTCTCGCTCGCTTCGTTTTGCTGTAAATTTCTAGGTGTATTTCTGTGATAGTGATATTAGAGCCTTCTTTTCTTTCCCCTTGAATTTGAACTGCTTTGCTTTCTTCTCTGATTCAGTTGAAATTCCTTTCGCTTCGTGTTCCACTCTCTCGCCTAAATCCGAATTTCTTGTGTCTTTGGCATTCCAAATCCGAAATTTCTGATACATCACTCTGTCTATGTTAACGTGATTCATTGATTCTGTTTCCTTTTATCTTTTTAAAACTTAATTAGATGAGGAATAAATATTTTGACGGAGTCAAATCGCAGTTCTTATGTTTGAGAAAGCAACAAACGATTGGCCGCGTTCATCTATGACATAAAATAAGCAGGATTTTAATTTTGTTCGCTGATCTAAAATTGTGATTAAATTAGAGGCATCATCTTGTGGATAAGAAAGAGAAAAGTGGTGTTGAAAACTACTTTTTGGCTATTTGACAAGGAATAGGATAAGCAAACAACAATAAACAAATTAATAATTATTTTATTTTTATATTTTATATATATTTGTTCGTACACTATTAATGCTGTGCTATCACCGAACGATCTCTGCTTTAGAAAGTTACAAATGATGAGAGAACAGTAATCTCGGGACGAGACCATGGTATTTAGGGAGTCTCATCATCACTCCTATTAATTCCATGTGCAAGCTTTTTCTAATAAATGATCAACTTCGGAGGTTTCTATGGCCCTCTAGTAAGTATACAATACCTGTCTTTTTACAAGTAGTGTCAATCTTTGGTTAAGTAAATGAATATTGAAAGGAGAAGTTCTTGCATTGACTAGTCAACATGATTTGGGTTTATTAAACCGGAAAAGAAAACGGATAAGGTGAACTAACATTGACTTTAAAATGCATTTGTTGTGTATTTTGAGTTTTTCCCTAGGATAGGTAGACAACAACATTGCTCAACAATGTGAAAAATGGAGTTAAAAGAGTAAATTAATCCCAAATTTAATGAGTGGCATGAGTAATTAATATCTAATAGTAATCAAATTTATTGTATGTTGTTCATGTTGTTTAAGAAAGTCATTAGTTATCTAACATAACCTTTTTCATAATCAAATCCAAAATAAATAAAGGGTATGTGAAGGCAAATATCTATTTTAATTTACGATAATACTAGAAAAATAAAAAAAATTAAATTTATTTTATTTAATATTTATTAATTATTTTTTAATAAATACTAAATAAAACACGTACAGGCTGATTTTACTAAAGTTTTTTTATTAAATATTTTCGTTTAATTTATTATATATTCGCATTCAATATAAAGTAATATTGCCAGCTAATTAGAGACGCCATAGTATTCTTCTAATACAATCCATAATTTCATCATGATGGTATTGTGTTATCTGTTATGCAAGTGTTGCAACCGCTAGGACGTGTATTGCACGGCAGATTAGAACAAACACGTTATGTGATGAACGGTTAAACCATGATCGTCCCGATAAACGGAATAAGAGATTATTCAATCCTAAAAGTGAAATATAATGCACTACAAACCTAAAATAATATGAGCGTAAGAAGTGCATATAAACATTAATAGGTACATGACATAGATATAATGCTAGTGAAAAGATATAGCTTTGTCTCCTTTCTCTTTCATGCTTTCCTTTTGTAAATAGGGATTGAATCATCCCGTGTGATGCGTGATAAGATGCAGCTTTCCCTTGTCCTTGTCTTTGTCCTTCAGCTAATCAATAAATGTGTATAAAGTGATAGCCACTTTCGAGTAACGCTCACTGGTACGGATATAGATTTTTCTTCACTCAAATTATTGAATTCCCCATCTAGAAATGTGAAAATAATGTTGCTTCGGCTAGATACTCTGTAATTTAGATATCGTTATATGAAGCTTCTTTCCTTGATGATGATGTTAGTTGCACTAGCTTTTTGATGCATGAAGTTGAATGAAATCCAAGAAAATTATATTTTTTATTCATTGTGTATTTTCTGACAGGTGTGCTTGTTTAAGGTGGTAGAATTACTTACATGGCTATCAGAACTTGATCTGATTGCAAGTTATTTGGTTCGGTGGCAATATTGGAAGTGCAGTTTTTCTTAAGTGGTCTAGATGGGGACTGGGGAAGAAAGCACAGCTAAACCTTCTAAACCATCGTCTACAACTCAGGTTCTTTCTTTACCACCTCCTTTTTCTTCTTCTGCTCCTTGCACCCATCTCATTATGGTTTCTGTTTACTTCTTACAGGAGATTGCACCGGTTCCTTCCTATCCTGATTGGTCAAGCTCTATGCAGGTTGGTGATCAAAGTTGTGCAATCTGGCTTTTTTATTTGTGATACCTAACATGTTGGCTTTGGATTTAGGCTTATTATGCCCCTGGAGCCACTCCACCTCCTTTTTA
The DNA here is from genome assembly GCF_059453495.1 of Arachis ipaensis. NCBI lineage: Eukaryota > Viridiplantae > Streptophyta > Magnoliopsida > Fabales > Fabaceae > Arachis > Arachis ipaensis. Next base: position 10,558,177 of record NC_142440.1, read on the forward strand.
CGCCTCAACTGTTGCTTCTGCAGCTCCCCATCCCTATCTGTGGGGAGGCCAGGTAAATATCACATTTCATTTTTGGTAGGTGTGCTACCACATTCTGCATCTACGAATTTATCATTAAAGTTTTTTGTTTTTTTCTCAGCATCCTCTAATGCCACCATATGGTACTCCTGTTCCATATCCAGCTATATATCCTCCTGGGAGTGTCTATGCTCATCCTAGCATGGCAACGGTATTGCATTTGCTCCCTGGCATAAAAATATGAATTCTCTATAATATAATTTACTAATACAAGATGAACTCACATGTTGCTGGGAAATTTTATTTGCCAGGCCTGATATAGTTTGGAAGTTAATTAATGTTGGACATTTTTTTTTTTCTCTTTTTTTGTCTTCTCTTCAACATTTGGGTAGACTCCGAGTGCCCCACAGACCGAGTTTGTAGGCAAGGTACCCAACGGAAAAGATCGGAATTCTGCTAAAAATTTGAAGGGAACTTCTGCCAATAATGGTTCTAAAGCAGGAGAAAATGGAAAGGCAGGTTCAGGGTCAGGAAATGATGCAGTCTCACAAAGGTTTGGGAAGCCACTTGTTAATTTTGATCTCTTCTGAGACTTCTTTCTCAGTTAGCTTGCTTAATATGGATTTTTCACAAAAATTTTCATTGACAGTGGTGAAAGCGGTTCTGAGGGATCATCCGATGACAGTGATGAGAATGCTAACCATCAGGTAAAAATTTACTATTCAGCATCAGCAATCATCCTTTGCAGTAAATAGTACTTAACTTCCTGAAATATATTTGGATTGTAGCTATTTTACACTTAGCTTCCTATGCAACTTCATATATTTCACTAAAAGTAGATGGCTTAGTCGAAAGGAAGTTGATATTTTCCTGTTTTGTTTCTTGCTATCTTATGGTTTATATTTCTTTGTAGGAATCGGCTACAAACAAGAAAGGAAGCTTTGACAAAATGCTTGCTGATGGTATGTTGCATTCTTCTGCATGTTTTCCTATCTTTAATTTTTACATGGTTACTCGAGCAATTTTGTCTTAATTGTGAACTTTTTCAGGAGCCAATGCACAGAACAATGCCATAACTCAATCTTCTGGAAAGGCTGCTGTGTCAATGGCTGCAACTAATCTCAATATTGGAATGGACTTGTGGAATGCATCTTCTGCAGGTGCTGATGCTACAAAACTGAGAAACAATCAACCTGCCCCAGGAGCTGTCAACCCTCCTACTATAATGGGACGTGAAGTTGCACTTGGTGAACAGTGGATACAAGTATGATTTACACATTATCTTCTTGAACTTCAGGCCATATATTCCTTGTTTTAAAAAACGTTTCCTTTTTATCTTGTGTGTCTCTTAGTTATTTCCTTTACCTTGCAGAGCCTTAGCTTTCCTTTCCTATTTCGGTTTTTTTAGGACGAACGTGAGCTGAAGAGACAGAAAAGAAAACAGTCTAACAGAGAATCAGCTAGGAGGTCAAGACTACGCAAGCAGGTAGTTTACAGTTATCTTCATGCAAGCAATGGTTAAGGGATATCAATAATATTTCAGTGTTTCCAATGCTACAATTGGACATCCTTCAATGCTTTTCATTTGTTGTACCCACCAGGCTGAGTGTGAGGAGTTGCAAAAGAAGGTCGAGTCACTGGGAAACGAGAACCGGACTCTGAGAGAAGAACTTCAGAGAGTATCAGAAGAATGCGAGAAGCTTACAGCTGAAAATAATTCCATCAAGGTAAATTACACCTCCAATTTTATTGAACTGAATTAGCATTGACCAGGTTGTGGTCTTACAACCTTAGATTATGTCCTCTAACAATAATTTTGCTGTCAACACTCAACAGGAAGAGTTGGAAAGGTTATGTGGACCAGAAGCAGTTGCCAGCCTCGAATAAATCACCTTTTTGTTATCTTCATTATAAGGCAACCCCGAGGTTTGATCAATTCCCAGAGCTAGAAGAGACAGACTTGCAGCTGCAATTCTATCAATGCCGGTTCTATTAATTAATCGAGCATAGGATATAGTATAATTTTTCTTCTTTGTTCACTAATTTTATCATACCATTAATTAACCCTCAATTGTAATTCTCCTGATGTTATTATTATACACGTCATTTGTTGTTGTAATATTTCATCTGCCCTGAAGCGTAGATTATGTTAGGATAATTGAGCATCTGTGCTCAGAAATTAGTTTTGCAACTCATGTCATGATAACGCTTATATCTCCCAACACCGTGGGTGACTGGAACCACGTCTTTGTTCTCTCCTATATAATAATATCTGAGGATTTGAGGTGACTTGAGTCTTGAGGTTTCATTATCAGATTCTGGTAACTTTATCTAATGACAGCAACTAGCCAACTAATCTTACCTGTTAGCTTCGACAACTGAATAAAAGTTCAAGTTTTTTTGCTTTTCCCTTTTTAACGTGCAAGAGTCATTCCCACTTTTCTAGGTTAGGTTAACACTCACAAACGTGGCCCTTGCTTAAAATCAGGTAAGGTTTAGATTCCTCTGTTGCACCCTAATCCAATCTTTGAATACACGCCCTTAGTAAAGAAGACCAACTTTTAATCAAGACTACAAAAATAAAAATGAAATAAATAATTATTTGTCATATGATCTGAAAATAATTTACTACAACCCAAAGTTCACAGTTCATGAAACTAAATAAACTTCAAATTTGAGAGGAATATTGTCATATTCCGAGGTTGATAATACACGAGCAACAGCATGCGTGAATAAAAGGCTTGTAAGCAACACCACTGTACATTGTAGTTATCATGCTTTAGCATGCGTGAATAAAAGGCTTGTAAGCAACACCACTGTACATTGTAGTTATCATGCTTTAGGCATCTAATTTCAACAAAATATTGACAGCTTCACAGTCACCTATGCAAAAAGCAGAAAATCTGACTAAAGGATTTAAGAAACATTTTAAAAACAAATCAGTTAGTTATTATTTTGGTCAGGCTCAGCATCAGAGGGCACCGCAGGGTCTTCGGATGGATTAGGCTGCCTTGATCTATCTGATTCAGTTGCCCCTCCCAGCATATGATCCGCTAATACAGATAAGAAAATTAAATTTGAAGGTTAGTAACTTATGTAATCAAGCACCAACTGTATTCCAGAGCTAAGAAACATAATCATCAACCTGAACCACTTATCTTCACCACCATGCTCCTGACAAACTGGATCTCTGCTTGATATGAACTCACAAGTTTGATCTGCAACCACAAGACAAATTCTACTCTAAAAACAGCATTCTTATTTTCTTTATTGACCAAGACATTTGAAACAGGATCCTCAGAAGATTCTTCCTGTCGACCATTGGCAGATAAAACTACACAATTTGATACTTAGAATATAAACAAGCTGCAAGGTTTTTCCTTGATTTCACCATCTTTGAGGAGATTACAAGGTTTTTCTTCTGAAATTTATAGCATCCGTGAAACATACCACTTCACAAGATGCAATGCCTAAAATTTGATCAACTTTTGCTTGATGCCTTGACAAAAATGGACGCAAATGCTTCATATATAATTGCTTTGCTCCCTGTTGAAGAACTAGCTTATCAGAATTCCGAGAGTTGGGCATCAAAGAGACATTGATATTCAATGGATGAATGTCCTAGAAGGCCAGGAATATAGTGCTAATAAAGAAAAACAATGCAAAATATTAAGAGGACAAAAGAAAGTCAATATATGGAGAAAAAGGAAAATTTTCTGGAGTTACAAGAGAAGAAAAAGAGAAAATAAAATTTGGGAATCAAGTTATGTCCCACAATGCCAATTGATTTCCACATTCTGAAATAATAAATGAACTACATGGTTACCAGGGCCTCAGAGCTTCATCTAACTGCAGCACTTATCAGCTATTAATCCTAACAGTCTTTGAATTTCAATTTTGTAGGGTTATATTTTGAACAATCTACCTTACCAAAATTCACAACTTCTTATTCTATTAGATTTGTATCTAGACCTATGCAGTGTCAAACCATAACAACTGACCACAGATCCACACAACTCAATGGTTTTGCAGATTAGTTATTATCTCTATGTCTACCGAATAGTTGCCCATACAGCATTTTCCAGATCCTAATACTTATTCATCTGATGAGTAGAGTAAGGATGCATTTCAAGCAAAAAAAAAATGAAGAAATTTTGATTTTATCTAAGAAACTACCACAGTTATCAAACATCTAGTGAACTGTTTGGCTTCTTTGGAAATCCAGATATACAGGTAAACAAATCAAGGTAAAAAAATAATAAAATGAAGAAAAAAGAAGTAGATAAAGATAATAAGAGTTATGACTTAGAGATGAAAAGAAAAAAGGATACGGACAGAAGATAGATTGGTGAAAAGTAATTGAGATGCAGATGAGTACAAATAAAGAGAAACCTAACTCTATGTCAAAATAAAACTCACATCGGTCGAAGGAAGTTGCAACCAAACAAGAAATGCAAACTTAATGTGATAGTACATAGGAAACCTGCAAAAATGTTTAAAGAATTACAAGTGACTCAAACCAAGAAGTGCATGAAGCCAATAATCCAGATAAACATGCTCCTAATTTCAAATTGGCAAATAAATGAATGAGGAAACTACCAAACTTGAAAAGAAAAATTCTTATATGAAAATTCTTGTTAACTGGAAGGTAGTATCTCACATTAAAAAGAAAACGTAGACCATAGAACATTGAAAATTTTAGTGGGAATACCCAACTCAATAGAGTAGGATGAGATCAAAATTAACCTAGAAATTTATACTAAAAGATAGGAGGGAAAAAAATAACCCTATACCAAGAAATAAGCTTGTCTGTGAATACTTCGACGAGGCTGAATGAGCCATAAGCTGCAAATTTCAAAAGGGGAGAAAAAATCATAAATAATGTAACAGAATCCATGTTAAGTTCAGACTTCAGACACTAACACTAAGAGCTTGAATCTAAAGTTAAAAACACTACACTATCTCTATCTTTGTTCAGTGGAAACTCATGTGCAATTGTTTTAATGTGAAGTTGATAATTAAAAATCGTTAAATGACAATTTAATCATGTATGTCAAATTATCTAACCGAACTGAACTACAACTTCAGACAACTGTATATAGTTTCCAGCTTATTTAGGGGGTGATGCAAATATATTAGAAAACAAAATAAAACGAAAAGTGTAAGACTATAAGAGTAAAGGGGAAAAGGTACCTGCCCAGTAGAGAAGACACTTGCGTTGAGCATTTTGATCCCTACTTTCTATTGCCTTGAATGTAGAGTACACAGGCAAAGCAATTCCCACTGAACAGCTGCAACAAGAAGCACAAAGTAAAAGGGAGTAAATAGTTGAATAACAAATTGAACCAAATCTAGCGGAATGAGAAATACCATACCATGCAGTCCGAATTACAATGTTGGAGCCGAGAGGGCAGAGGAGTAAACGGAGTCCAACCTGCAACAACTAGTTCAGTTAACAACACACCTCAATCAATCCATCAAACGACAGAATTCATGTTTCAATTCCAATCGAGACTTTCCTGAAGCTATAGAAATCGGGAACACCATTGTAATTAATAATTAAAAGAAAAAGGAAATAGTGGGGTGCAGATCAAATCCCTAGCTGATGAAAAACCAAAACAAAAGAGGGGAATAAGAAGAGAGAAGGGTGCAGACCTCGCCAGTTAAGTTTGATCCAAGCAGAGCCATGCCAATTCTAAACCCCTTCCAACTCCAGAACAATGCAAATTCAAGTTTTGTGGGTTTTTTGTTTTTTGTTTTTTTGTTTTTTTTTACTAACTTTTCGCTGATCGGAGTTGGTTTGTCGTTGGCCAATTAACTGCACGGAATTCGAACTAGAGAGATGCTAATTGAGAGATGTAGAAGAAAGGCCGAAAGAGCAAACCATTGTTGCGGCCCAACATATGGATATTAAACAATTCGCTCCAGCCCAAAAGATGACCATGCCCTTTCACATTTTTTATTCAAGCATGTTTGGAATAAGAAATGATGTCAATTGAAAAAACAAATCAAATGATTTATTAATTAAATTGATTTACTTGTCGATAATAATTTTATTAATTAAATAAATTTAAATCCCAATAAATTCTATCAGGACAATAGAACTTCAAAATAAGTAAAATAAAGTTCTATGCAACACAATAAATTCTTCCTTCTCATTTGTTAGTTGAAAAAAAAAAAAAAACCGGTGGTTATTTACTTTTAGAAAAAATTTATAGGCTCAACTATAATATAAGTTAACTAAATTAATTTTTTATTTTTAATTTTAAAATTTAAAAAAATTAAGATAGTAAAAAAATATTTTTTTATAAAAAATATATTTTTTAAATTAGTTAGTTAAAATTGAGTTCTGTTGATTTTTTAGTGAAACTTACTTTTAAGAAGAGAGAAACAAAAATTTTTGTTTTGTATTTATTTGATAATAAATTAAATATAAGATAAAATAAATAATAAAAATAAAAAATATTTAAAAAAAATATAATTATAAAAAATTGGAAATAATAATAAAAAAAATCAGTTGAATCTTCAGAAAATATATAAAATATATTTTTATTGAGAATATGTTAAGTTTCTCTTTGCTACATGAGTGTCTTCAATGAGATTGTATACTTAGAAGAAAGGAAAGGTGCTAGTGTGTTAGTATTATGGAACTTGTGGATATAAAGTTAAATGACGGTTACGTGGTTCAGAGGTCAATCATGTCAGATTGATAGAATGTTGTTATCATTTGGAGCATTTAGTTGAAAAGGAATGACAAATTTTTCAAGAATCAAGAATTAGGTATTGTAGGGATAATCAACAAGTTGATTAAGAGTTACAAAAAGTGGAGTGATATTTGATTTTTTGGTGTTGATGATTTTGCCAAAGATAATTAAAATTAATTTATTTTATTTTTTTAGTACTTTTCTGTTGATGTTTCGCCTTATTATGTTGAGTTTTTTGTTTAAAAAAATATAAAATATACTAATTTAATATTAGATGGCACAATATTTGTATTAATATTTTATTTATCAAATACAATTTTGTATTTATGTAACTTATGCTTAAATTCTTATTTTCTATTTCAAGCGTCATAAGCTGCTCATAATAGTGCGTTAATTAAACAGTAAAGTTGCATGTATAATACTAAATAGGGATAAGTACGATTTTGGTCTCTCACGTTAAGGGTTAGAATCGAAATCGTCCCTCGTGTATATTTTGATTTAAAATCATTCTTAACGTATTTTTTTGTATTAAAATCGTCCTTTTAAATTTTTTTGGACAAAAATGCCCTCCACTACCATCATCACCTTTACCTCCATCACCACCAGCACATTTACTCCCACCATCACCACCACCTTTACCTCCACCACCAAGAAAAACAACTTCAATAAAATCAACATCATCATCATCAACAACACCCACTGCCACTCCACCACCACCAACGCCGCCGCCGTCCCCCTCCCCGCTTTCCCCTTCCCCCTCCCCCTCACCCCGCATCCCCCTTCCTCCCACCCCGCATCCCCTCCCCCTCCCCGCCTCCCCCTTCCCCCCACCCGTCCCCTCCCCCTCCCCATCTTCCCTTTCCCTCCACCTCCACCTCCACCTCCACCTCCACACAGAGAAGCAGAAACAGAAGATCAACAAATCAGAAACAGAAAGCAACAGAAGATCAACAAATCAGAAACAGAAAGCAACAATAATATTCCACAAATCAGCAAGAAGAAGAAGAAGAAGCGGCAGGTGGCGGTGCGGCGGTGGGGTCGGCGAGGTGGCGAGGCAGAGGCAGAGGTGGCGAGGCGCCCTCGATGGCGACGGCTCTAAGGGAGACGATGAGGGCGACGGATCCAGCGGCGGTGGGAACAGCCGAGGCAGACAGCGACAGCCGACGACAAGGAGGTCACGGCGGCGATGGTGGTGGCGACTGAAGCACGAACGGCGGCGACAGGGTCTGACGGCAGCAACGCGAGCAGCAGCGAGCTGCTCCCTCCCCGGCGCCATCCCCCTCCCCCCCTCCCCTGCCCCTGCACCTTCGTATACCCCCCAACCCACGCGTTTTCTTCCCCCCTTTCCCAAACACGCGTTTTGTTTTGTTTTTTTATTATTTTATAACTTTTATTATTAAAATAGGAATAGGGGTAGTTTAGGTATTAATTTAAAAATTTTAATAAAAAAGACGATTTTAATACAAAAAAAAAACATTAAGGATTATTTTAAATCCAAAATTAGAAGAGGGGCGATTTCGATTCTGACCCTTAATGTGAGGGACCAAAATCGTACTTATCCCTACTAAATACAATGATTTCAAGAATTTATAATAATTATAATAACAAAATGTCACACTGTGAAAGCTAGAGTAGAATCAAAGTGGTATGCTAGGCTAGCAGCATTGGTTTTTCTCCCCCTTTGCTTTTGTGGAGATGCTCTCACCCGATGGAGGTGCTACAGAATGTTCTTCCTGCCCAGGCCAAACATATTTCTTCATGTGATCATGTGACGTCAAAGTCAAACAACAAAGCCAGTTTGGTTCTCGGAACATATTTTCATACCGCTAATAACAAAACCAGAAAGAAAGAACCATCATGTGATTATTCAAAGCTTATTATTCCATACTGAATATGCTCGATCGATCGTAATTCCACAAACCTTTGATTTCTCACTTTTGCAGCAAAATACCCCATACCATACCATAAGGCATAAAGAGATAGAAAGGACACTACTTCGAATTTTGACAACCAGCAAAGTTCATTAACATAACAAGAGCCACTGAAGCACATAATGCAACAGACTTAGCTTATCTTCAACAAAGAAAGACGCCCCAATTTAACTGAACAAAACAAAATGGTGGGAATAAATACAAGTTTATCTACTTCCCCCCTTTCTTTTCTCTTTTTGTGTTTCTTTCCCCAATTCACTAATAAAAAACTACTGCGTTACGAGTTGCAAGTTGGAAGCTAATTACCCCTATATATATATTATTATTATTATTATTATTACAATTATTTGATTATGATGATTACAGTACTCTCTATTTTGGTTGTAGTGTAGTGAACTGAAATCCCTTCCCCAATAATGATTTTCTTTCCCTATCCTAACATCGCCAAGCTGACGTGGCAACCATGGCCCTCTCGTGCCAGAACAGCACAAGCTCAGCTTGGCGTTTTGCCACGTGGAAGCCCCTGATTTGCACCTTAGCCAGCAAGCACTCCGCCTGAAAATCCGCGAACTGGCTTAACTGCACCGGCCTCATTCCGGCACCATAGAAAGCCTCTCTCCACGGCGGAACCCTCCGCCCCGCTCCCTCCACCGCCGCTAGTATCTTCGGGCGCAGCAGAAGCATCTCGATCCTCCTCACCCACTCCCCTCCCGCAACCATCGACGCGTCCAGCGACTCCAGCATCATCGAGTAGAACTCTAGACTGCTCACCACGCCGCGCCGGAACGACGCCGCTGCCGCGGCCTCCGTCCACCCCTCCCCGTCCACGAACACCACCACGCTCGGCGAAACCCTCCGAACGTCCGCCAGGAAGGCCGCGGTGCTCCCAGCGGATCCGAGCCGTCGGAATATCGCAGGCGAGAGAAGAACGGCGGTTTTCTCGCCATCGACGAACTTCACCGCCTTAAAGGACAGCGTCTCGAAGTTGCAGAGGGGCACAAACTCGACCTGGACGCGGATCCTGAGCTCGTGCGCGAACTGGCTGAGATTCTCCCGAATCAGTTTGCTCTCGACGGCGTACTCTTCGGGAACGACGGCGGTGATGCGCAGAAGCGGCGATCCGTGTTTCAAGGAATCCGCCTTTTCTGCAATCTCCTTCATGAGCGAAGCATACTGGATCCCTAATCCGATATCAAAATCAAGGACGTGCATGAAGGAGGAGCCATGAAAGGCCTCAAGGAGCGCCTGGTTGGTGGTGAAGATGGAGAACATAGGGATCGGTGAGATTCCAGAGAAGGCCTTGAATGTTCTGACGCAGTGGACGATCTCAACGAGGGAGGAGAAACGCGGAGTGCGATTGGAACCGGAGAGGAGGCCCTGGAGAGCTTCCTTGAAGTAGAAGGCGGCGCGTTGGAGAGGCTTTGCACCCGCGGGGGATCGGAGGCGTTGATTGAGTCGCTCCAATATGACGTGAGCCACGTGGAGGTGGTTGGTGTCGAAGCAATCGGCAGCACGGATGAGCTCCTCTATGAAATCGAAGCCGGTGGCAGCAGAATTATTGGAGGTGTCGTGGAGGAGGTGGTCGAGGGTGGCAGTGGCGTTGGCGTAGTTGTAGGACATGGTTTGGATGTCTGGGAATTCGGAGTGTGGGTCGAAGGAAGGAGAGAAGTCAGGGACATTAGGGAGGGTGGTCTTGAACAAGGGTGGGTTGGAGTCTTCGTGGAATCCAAGGTCCTTCATGATGGAGTCCCAATCAAGATTGTGCAGGACATGGTCCTCCAGCTGGTCAAGACACTCTTGCTGTGTGTTGGGTGCAGTAGCCACCAGCGCAGCCACTGCCTTCTCAGGGGTGGGGCTTCTACACAGGTCGAGCACCGATGTGGGCTCGAGGCCGATTGTGCTTTCTACGGGTTTATTGTTTTGGGATGACGAAACGGGAACTCTCATCTCTGGCTAGGCACCACCTCCTTTGCTCAAAGTGGATCGCAGGAGAAGGGAAGGCTTTTTTGCTTCTGATGATTGTAGCCCTTTTTATCTTTGCGTCTCTATGTTGGTGTGGTGGGGTTACTTCTCTAACTTATCTATCTATATAACACTACAAGCTGCCCATTAATTTACTATTTAGATTATTAACTACGTAAACAATTAAATATATAATAATAACTTCAATTATATATATTCAAAGATATTTTCAAAAATTTTGCACCATTTCTAATATATATAGCTAACTATATACTCTCCTTATTAACGCCTATGCATTAGTGATTTGTGTGCTAATTAAGTATGAGTTATCTGATTTCACTATGCTTGACATGAGTTAGTTACGTTGTTTCTTTTCCACCCTTTTTTTATGGTCGCTTGTGAGACTTGAAGGTTAAGCCTTGTGGTGTTGCATGCCTTTTCTCTTTGCTTTTCTTGCTTGAAAGCTCAAAAGCTTATTTCCTTCAATTTAAACAGCCCCCCGGATATTTAATTTTAAATTTATAACATTGGAAATTCTGGTTAAAATTAAAATGCCTAACTTCATGTCTTAAACAACTTGCCCTGAAAGAAGGAAAAAAAGATAATGGTATTGCTTTGTTGCGTCAAAATTGTCATAGATATATAACTGGCATACCTGCATTTTAGATTGAAAGGCTTATATAACAAACTAATAATCCACACCAATTTCATCAGTAGAATCCCCATCCAACTCCCATCTCTGTCATAAAAAAATTGGCGTCTAACCATAAACCCCTTTTAATTATAAACAATTTCTAATCACACGAGGATGATATATATTACATTTAAATGAACAATGAAAGACGAGGGATCTATCCATACCGGCGCCACACACTCAAAACTCTATCACATCTCTTTCTTATGAAACATCTATTTCATAATATTAAAATTGTTTATAGGGTGAACAAAAGCTTCAAACACAGACAAATGAGAATAGTTGGCTAAAAATGATTATTGGATTTTATGGAATTTTGAATAGTTATGTGTGTGGCAAAATTGTAAGATATTATTTGTGTTTATATAAAATAAGTATTTTAGATATTCTGTTCGATGCAGCTGAATTTATTAGCTTTTTTATATAGTTGTAACTTGTAAGTTTGTTTGAGGTTGTCTTTTGGATGATTGATATTCTTAATGCTAATGTCAAAGAGAAATATTAACTATATATAAGCTACCTCAAATATTTTTCTCTTCATTTAAATCGAACTTGTAACACAACTGATCGGGGAAAAAAAAATCTTTGCTATGGATTATGGAATGTGCAATGACATTACCTTCCCTCATGACAAACGCGAAGGAAAATTGTCCAAAGTTATACAATATATTCCTTTTTTTTTTTTTTGCTTAAAGTATCACAAATATGATATTTTTTCTAAGGGTCAGATTAAAATATTGCACTTCCATTTTTATTGAAATTGCAAAAATACTTTTTTTTTTTTTTTAATACAAATGCACACTTTCAACTAAATACTCGGCTTCCACACGAGGAAAGAACGTTGTCAAGGATATATCACTAGTAAACGAAGTCCATTTAAAGAAAAATGTTTAGCTAACATATAGTGTAAGAATAAATATTAAAGTTATTAATTAAAATAAAATATAAAAGATTATACAAAATTTAAATTGCTAATTATATATTTATTAAAATAAAATGTATAAAACATTCTGCTAATAGTAATATTTAGCTAAACCCTAAAAGATAAAATAAGTAAATAGAAAAATAAATGGTTTAATAATTTGTTGTCTACTCAACAAAAGAATATGACCATTTTTTTAAAGATTTGGATCCTCTAAAGTTTGAATTTTACTTTAGAGAATAAAATGTGATCTTCTACTCTTGAATAATTTATCTTTTATATTTATTTTTTGTCTTACCTATGAAATCAATGGTGAGAGATCACACTTTACTCTCTAAGGTGAAATTCAAACTTTAAAGGATCCAAATCCTTTTTTTAAATATTATATGAAGAAATTATTTTGAACAAATTTATCATAATTGATAATTTTATTAAGAGAAAAAGACAAATAGGTCCTTGATCTTTTATCCCTCGGACATTTTCATTCCTGACCATTGAAAAATACTTTTAAGTTCCTGACCTTCACAAAACTTGGACGGATCAGTCCCTAACGGAGGCATTTGGACGGATCAGTCCCTGATGGAGGCATTTGGACAGAGGGACTGATCCGTCCAAGTTTTGTGAAGGTCAGGAACTTAAAAATATTTTTCAATGATCAGAGACAGAAATGTCTGCGGGACAAAAGGTCAGGGACTTATTTATCATTTTTTCTTTTATTAATTATTTTTTAATATTCTTTATTTCATGTTATTTTTCAAATAATAATATTATACGAGTTAACTAAAAAATGCCTTAAGAGAATTGGTTAAAAATATGAAAATGAACTTAAATATATTTAATGTATAGAAAACATGAAAATTTTGCATGACTTATATTTATAAACTTTATAATTATAATATTTTTAAGAAGTGCCATTAAGATATCCGTTAGTAAAACTCAATATTCTATCTAGGTTTTGTTTTCCTATTTTATTAAAATCATTTTAGTATAACTATATTATAACGATTACAGTAATTATAATATTTAAAAAATATTATTAAAATTAAAATAATAATTTTTATTATTAAATAATATTTAAAAAATTATTAAAATATAAAAAAAATATAACTTTAATTTTAACTACACTTACATATTCATCTAGCTATCTAAATATATTCAAACTACAATCTACCATTTTATTAAGATGAAGAAATCCTCCTGGAACAAGTGATGCTAAAGTGGAAGTATATAGGTGCATGTCAAAACATCTTTCTACCATGAAACGACAAGAGAGTCAAATAGCGGGCGTTAAAGCCTTAAAGCAAGCAAGTTAAGTCGTCTCTTCTTTAAGGTGTGGTCCCACAGAAGTTCTAACTGGACCCCTAGACAACCCTAGCACCACCCATCTTTATTTATACCCTCGGGAAAAAAAGAGAAGAAAGGAAAAAAAAGCTTTGGGAAAGGTCCATCATTAACAACTTTGTAGAGGGGGCATGGTTTGCGGAAAGTTTTGGCAATGATGGGTCCCTGGTAGTAAATATTAGCCGCTAAAAAACCTTACTTAAATATATGAATTACGAGTCTTTGTGATGAACTAACACCATTTCCATTAGGGAACTTATCTCAATTCTTATTTATGGTCCACCTGTCATAAAAAGTAACTCCACATCAGTTTTTGCGTTATAAACGGTAAATAGGAACTCAAAGCATCTCTCTCTTCTCCATTAGGAGGAACTAACTTTAGTCCCTGTTGTAGTCCCACTTAATTAATTAATTAAAATACTTAAAATTAATGTAATTGATTTTTTTAATAATATTATTTAAATTTATAAATTTAAAAATAATTCACTATTAAAAGATATTAATATTAAATAAATTCATATATAATAATAATACACAATATATAATTCAGGATTACACTAATTTATAGTTTTGTGTTTACAATTGCTAATTTTAATAATATCGTTAGCATTTTAAATTTTAAAAATAAAAATAACTAACTCAACTAAGAATTATTTTGTAAGGTGTAAAAATTAAATTTATTTTTTAATGTAAGTAAATTTAATTAATTATAATTTAATATAATAATATAAATAATATTCAATATTAATTATGATATAAATAATTAATATAAATCATTAATTAAATAAAAATTTAATTATTTAATCTAATTAATTATTTTTTAAATAATTAATATAAATTATTAATTAAATAAAAATATAATAATTTAATATAATTTTTATTATAATTATTACTAATTTAATTATTATTTCATTATTTAATATAATTATTTAACTATTTCAGATTTTATATTATTATTTTTTTAAAATAACTTGCCAAATGACAAGTTATTATTGGTTAACTTGAGTCCCTGTTTAGAGGGATTCCCTCACCTTGAGACCCGTGCGGGAACTCATTCTTTCTCTCCTCCAATGGTTAGAGTTCCTATATGTCAGAAAAAAGTGAAAGAGGAACTCACCATTGTAAGTGCTCTAAATCACCTTTGTTTCAATTAGGGTGTTCGTGGTACGGTTTAGATCGATTTTAAGTAAAAAATTTATTCGATTTAAATATTAATTTTATTTATAGTGTGATTTAAATTAGATGACTTTTAAAAAAAATTGATCCGATACTATTCAATTTCAAGCGATTTTGATTGGATTAGATTTGCGATTTTGTAAATTAAAAAAATTAAATGCATAAAACAAGTCTCAATATCAAATTTTAAATAATTAACAATGACATAACAAGTCTCAACAATATGTTAAAAAATTAACGATAACATAATAATAGAAATAAAATGATAAGTTAGTTAAAATAAATAAATAAATAATATTTTGAACATAAAATATTTATTAAATAATAATAATACATAAATAATATAAAAATGTATAACAAATTGAACATATTATAAGTATAATTGTAAATATAATAATAAAATAATAATATTATAGTACATTGTGCAATTTGAATTGGATTAAATTGGTTATGAAAAGTAGATCCAAAATCCAATCCGATCCAGCGGTTTGTAAAAATAAAATTCAATCAAATTCGAATTAGTACAATTTAATCCATTTTTGGTTTAAATTGAATTAAATGAGCAATTTAATTTACATCCATCTGGATTTAAACACCCTTAGTTTCACCTTTGTTTCCAATGCTAGTAATCCAGTAGTAGTAGCAGTAGTATGAATATATATAAAGGATTCTAAGAAACTAGAAATAGTGGAGATCAATTCATTTGTATGTTTAAGCTAATGTTTGAAGTGCAAATTTCATCTTATGTAATATATAACAATTTATTAATTAATAATAATTTTTTAAATAGAATATAAATATACAAATATATATATATATATATATATATATATATATATATATTATAATATAAAAATAAATGATATTATTGCTTTTTTATTTTTTTATGATATCATTTTATATATAATTTTTTATATTTACATTATATATTTATATAAATTTATAAAAAAAAACAACATTAAAACAAGAGCTATAATATTCAAGTAATTATAAATCGTATTTGAAGTGTAGATTACGAATTTAAAAATTTTAACATACCTATTACCATTGTTTTTTAGTGTCAAACACCAAAAAGTGTCATTCAAGAACACCTCACTTAATTTGTGCGTTTGTATTTTATAACTTATAAGCAAGATATAACATTTACGTATTTTTTTAATTTCTATCAATTTAAATTTAAAAAAGAATGATAACAAAACATTATATCAAAATTTTTTATAATAAAAAAATTTAAAATTTGGTCTTTGTTATCACTCTAAAAAATGAGCATAAAAAAATCTAATTCAAAAAAATCTCTTACATAAAAATTAAATTTATATTAGAGATATAACCATTAACGTATAAATGGTCAATATGGCTCAACCAAAACATATAGTCCTCAATTTTCTAGAAGAAAAGCAAACAAATCTTTTCCCTTAATACATAACTCTTACAATTATTACAATGAGGTTTATTTAACATAAAAAGTGTTAAATATTTTTATAACTATCAAATAAAGCAATATAAGTTATAATAAATTGTTTACTGGAGAAGAGTTTAAATATGTGTAACATGTATGAAGTCTTAGATTTAAATTATATTATGGTAAAAAATAACCAAACGATAAAAGAAAAAATATTTACCTTTTATAAGATCTTTAGTGTATACTACTTGCATCTGTTATTTATTAATTACTTCATTTATTAGTACTACTTCTTGTAGTTGGAAATAAATGCTCAACTTTAAATGCTCAACTTATGTTTTATTTATAAAGTTATTTGCAGAGGGATAACGTTAGGTAACTAATAATTTTTTTAAATAATATGAATAAATATCAATTAAATTAAAATATATTATATTTTAAAATTATTTATCTAAATTTTAATATTAGAATAAAGGTTAAGTTAGGTAATTAATGATTTTCTTGAACAACATAAATAACCACCAATCAAATAAAAATACACTACACTTTTAAATTACCTATTTAAATTTTAATATTAGAATAATCATCCGTACACCTAGTGAAATGAACATCCGATATATCTATTGTTTACATTGTTTAATATTTTCATTGTTTACCTATATTTTTCCGTAGAATAACTATCCGCACACTTAGTGAAATAAATATCCAATATATCTATTATTCACATTATTTAATATTTTTATTATCTACTTATACTTTTTCTTGCAGTAGATAAGAACTCTCTCTTATAATTATTTCTTTGTATTATGTCTCTTTCCTTCTTAATAATACAAATATGATTAAAACTAACTTTAGTTAATTTAATAGTTAATATATTAATCCGTTTGAGTAAATATTTAGTGTTTTAATCTCATCTTATATATACAATAATTCATTGACTAATTATAAAGGTGAACTCTATTATGCCCTCTCTAAAATAAAGGGTAAATTATCCCTTGTGACATATACCATGATTATTGATAAATTATATTTCAACAAGAGTTCTAAAGTTCGAATGAAATCGTCAAATCTAATTGCTATCTCTAATACGATTGCTAGAAAATCCTAAAAACGAGAGAGTTAAAAAACTTATAGAAATTTTTGATATATTAGTTAAAAATTTATTGTTTTTATGACTAACTAATATTTTGGTTTGTTTTTGTTATATAGTTATACAAGGCTATGAGGGTTGGTTATCTGAAGAAGAGTATCATTGTTGATTTGACTGAATTTTAAGAAAAATACTAGGAAGAAAATCTTAGAAAGGAGAAAGCTGAAAAATTAATAGATGTATACAAGGCTACGAGGGTTAGTTATCTGAAGAAGAGTATCATTGTTGATCCGACTGAATTTTAAGAAAAATACTAGGAAGAAAATCTTAGAAAGGAGAAAGTTGAAAAATTAATAGATGTGCTCGTTGAAACGAGAGATCGAAAACATATGAACAAGTTTAAAATCCTAACCTAATTGATTGGAAATAGTGCTTGAATTTGAGAGGAATTATGGTTTTAAAATTAAAGAAGAGATGTATTTGGTGCGGATTATAAAAATAACACTACTATCAAGTTTCAAGAGAAACATCGCGTCAATTAAAAAGAAAAGAGAAGATAACGTGAATCTTAAAACTCCGGTAGAAGAATAATTTATGAATAATCACTGTATATGTCACAAGGGATAATTTACCCTCTATTTTAGAAAGGGTATAATAGAATTCACCAAAAAATATACATATCATTAAAAAACATAGTTACCGCTATAATTTTCTTTTCCAAAAATAAATGTAAGACATGTAAGTTGAAGTTTATTTCTAACTGAAATAATATTCCCAACACCATTTATAATTTCTTTTGTTACGATATTACATAATTAGACTTTCTCCAATCAGATTATTTCTGACGAACTCAAGTTTTTGCATGCTCGTGTTCCATTGAATCAGTTCTTACAAAATGGTAGTGGTAAGCTTAGCTTTATTCTTGTGTGGAAATTAACGTAACAGATCCATGACTGGTGACATTTTTTATTTCCAGGATACTTTGTTTTTTCATGGAATACTATTAACTAGCTTTTTCCTTGCCTTATTTGACATTTTAATCCTTAATTCAATATCACAAAGCTTAATCACTTGAATCTTCGAGTCGACGACTTCACAAGAATAGTTTAACTAGGAACTTAATTAAGGAAGCACTCCTTGTGCTGAAATGGTAATTAATTATAGTATTTATTAAAAAAGGTATAATTATAGTAATTTCCTTAGGTAATGCAACTATCTAGTACAATTATATTAATTTAAATAAATTACATTATCATTTTGGAATATGCATCTGGGTATTTATTATTTAACTTGTTTAATGATCATCAATGTAAACTTAACAATGAAGTAGAGAATACATACTCGTGATGTTTGAGTGGGATTTGTTATGTTCATTTTATTTCCTTATCATTTTCACTTTAGTTAAGGGTCGGTTTATTATTATCATATTTAATAATGGACGATAATACTAAAGGAACCATAAAAAATAACTCTAAACAATTTAAATTTATCTTATTCATAAACATTATTGTTTTACGATTTAAGCACTTAAGCCACACAAAAAAGAGCGAGAGGGAAACATAGACGTACTTGTCAAGATTCCAGCAGCGTTCACACTAGCTATGGGTTATGGCCAATGAAAATCACTAATTTTTCTATGATTATCTACCGTTTTCATCTTAATATAATAGTAACCTTCACTTTTAGGCACATTAAAAAAACGATTATATTACGTATTATTAAAATCACTTATTAATATAAAATATATATTAGAATATAAATATATATTAAAAATAAATTAAATTATATATATTTATATATAAATATATATAATTAATTTTAATATATAAATAATATTTTTATTAAAAAAATAATTACACATAATTAATATTCATTTACATTAATTTGTTTTAATAAATCGAAAAAAAAAACATCAATTGCCTTAAAATGAGTATATATTATTAAATTTTTGTCAGTAAATTAAAGTTATCATAAATATTATTTTTTAAATTTATTTTAAATGTGATTTTCTATTTTACATTTATTAATATTGGATAATTTAATATCACATTTATGCACATTAACTTTTTGATATTAAATTTTAATTACTTAATTAAACATTTTTTGAGAATTATTTTTAGAAAAATATTACATAACCTACAAAATTTATTATTTTTTATTAATATTTAGTCAATAAAAATATTTTTATATTAAATTTTAACTAAATTAGTAGAAATTTGCATATAGTTATTATTCATACCTTGACCCAAAACTCAAGCCAGACCCCAAAAGCAGAGAAAGCCCAAAAGGCAGTTACCAAATAAGCCGACCTCCTAGGAGGTCGGACAAAAACGCTACCAAGTGACAACTCCCTCCTGAAGGAGTTATAACTAATCCCTACTATCACTCACCTACTTCTAGAAGAGATCTCAACAACCCCTAGATAAAAGGGGATGGTTATCCACCACTAATGGTGGAACTACTCCAACGGTGGTTATTGGCTCATCACCTATAAATACCCTGACTCCTTTCAGGTATACTTAAGATCCAATCTACTATAAATCTGCTTGTACCCTTGCTGACTTAGGCATCGGAGTGTCTTGCAGGTACCACCACATCTCCCCACGAACAACTCGGACGCGGCCACTTGACACAGGATAAGTTAGACACTTCCTCACTAGGAGTCTCGACCTCACGTTCAGGCCCAAATTCCATCCAATTTCAGATAACCCTCGGAACATTGGTGTTATTGCTAGGGACATGGGATTAACACCCTATGGCGGACGATCACTTGAAAGACAGACGTACAACGTCCGAATCAGATCCAGAGTACCAAAATTAGGGGAATGATGACCAAGCCATCATGATACCCACTCAGAGAACAGAAGGACCACATGGTGAATGCACCTCGAATCCTCTTCGTAGGAGAATCAGTTCTGAAATTCACCACCCAGAAGATGAAGATCAACCCCATTCTATCGAACTTATGGGACTAGTGCACGGACATCACGGCCGACTTGAACAACTCAAACAGGAGATAGAGCGACAAAGGGAGGCGGAGATAAATCTGAGGAAAGAAATTAAACGACGGAGAGAGTTGGAAGAAAAGTTCTCAAAGTTGGAATCCGACCTTCGAAGTAGGAATCCACGCATGACTCGGGAAGACACCCCTTTTAGGAGGGGAAGACACTTTCATCGAAGACATCATGCGGGCAAGGATTCCTAGAAACTTTAAAAACCCTGACATGAGCTTTTATGATGGAACGACCGATCCGAGGCACCATTTAAGCAACTTCAAGAGTCGGATGTATTTGGCCGATGCCTCAGATGCGACTCGTTGCAAGGCCTTCCCAACAACCCTAACCAAGTCGGCCATGAAGTGGTTTGATAATCTGCCACCTAGGTCGGTCACCAGCTTCGACGACCTCGTAAGAAAATTCCTCATCCGATTTTCAATTCAAAAAGACAAAGTCAAACACGCACCTAGTCTGCTTGGAGTCAAACAAGAGATCGGCGAATCCCTTAGAGACTACATGGAGAGATTTAACAAGGCATGCCTGGAGATCCAGAATTTATCCATCGAAGCGGTAATAATGGGGTTAGTCAATGGTCTCCGAGAAGGACCTTTTTCCCAATCTATTTCAAAGCGTCATCCGACCTCTTTAAATGATGTAAAAGAGTGAGCTGAAAAGTACATTAACATTAAGGAAAATGTCAGGCTATGAGAACCTAATTTCCAACAAGCATAACCTTATCAAGCTCGAGAAAAGGAGAAAGAACCCAAAAAGAAGGAAGAATACAACTCAGAAAAACCAAGGAGGTACCACAATTACACCCCGCTGCGAGTTTTCCTTGTAGACGTTTATAGGAAAATTTTCCATACCGAGAAAGCTATATGGAAATTTCACAAATAACTGTTACGACTTAAAAAATGTGATAAAAAAAACTGGCCAGAAAACGTTGGTTGGATAAATATCTCATAGAAATGTCGGACAGTCAGGGAAAGAGAAAAAGGGATGATGAAGACACCGGCCGAAGAGATCGGCCCACCCAAACTCCAAAAAGACATATCCACATGATAACGGGTGGATATGCCGGAGGAGGGCTAAAAAATTCATCCCGAAAGAGACACATAAAAGAAGTCTATCAAGTGGAGGAAGAAACTTCCGACTTTCCAACCATTTCTTTCACAAAAGAAGACGTGCAAGGTATAACACCCGGGCATGATGACCCCGTGATAATCACCATAATACTTGCTAATGCAAACCTTCATAGGATCTCGGTGGACCAAGGAAGCTCAGCTGGCATTCTATTCAAGCTTGCTTTCAACAAACTAGGGTTGGAAAAGAAAGAACTGAAGGCATACCCAGACACCCTCTTTGGGCTAGGGGATATGCCTATCAGACCATTGGGCTTCATTCCCTTACATACTACCTGTGAAAAAGGGATGAGGTCCAAAATCCTGAGTATTGACTACATTGTTGTTGATGTAGCTTCAGCCTAGGGGTGCACAAGACCCGGTCCGGCCCGAAGACCCGGACGGGGTCCGGTAACTTCGGGGCTAATTTGGCCCGGCTTTGTTATGACCCAGTCAGACCCGAGGTTTCAATAAATGGCCCCGGTTATTTATTAAATCGGGTTCGGGCCAAGTTTCGGGTCATCCGGCCCCGGCCCGTTGGACCCGTGCGTGCAGTAAGAAAAAATAAAAAAAATATGCACTATGTTTTATTGTTTCTTGGCTTTGTGTTTAATGTCCACAATTTCATTTTTCAGGACTCAGGCTTCACACTTCACAGCCCAATAGCCCACAATAACAATATTCAGGGGTTAGGGCACACTTCACAGCATACAACACACTCTTTCAGTCTCTCACTCTCTCTCACTCAAACTCGTTTCCCACTTCCCCTGAGGCGCAGCGCCGTAGCCCCAAGCCCCCAACGGCCAACGGAAAGCTTCCTCTTTCTCCACCAAGTCTAATCAACCACCACAACTGCTGACCGTCAAACACCGCGCGCACTAGTAACTCGCATTTAATCATCTCTCAGAGACTTAAAGTTCTCACCAACGCAGTGTTCATCACAAGACGCAGAGCAGGTAATTTGTTTTTGCTAAAAATTATTGATTTTCATTTTTTCTTGCAACTACTAGCCTATTGAGTGCTAAATATTTCACCTATTTTGTTTGTTTTGTTAATTTTTGGAAAGAACTAATGAAATCGTTGATGTTTTTCTTGCTATAATTGGTTTAATTTTGAGAAAAACTAACAAAATTGATTTTTTTGTGTTTAATTTTCTGGTTTGTATTTTGAATACTTCAATGATGAGAGTTACGGGTTA
Organism: Arachis ipaensis; assembly: GCF_059453495.1. NCBI lineage: Eukaryota > Viridiplantae > Streptophyta > Magnoliopsida > Fabales > Fabaceae > Arachis > Arachis ipaensis. The sequence continues at coordinate 10,580,732 of NC_142440.1, forward strand.
GGTGAAAGTAGGAAGAAGTTATTGATTAGAGATAGGAATTAACAATTGAGAGGAATTGGGAGCAGGAAGCCAGGAACAATAATTTGCAATTATAATTATTGGCTGCCTTAGCAAATTCTTGGAAGTAGGAAATAGGAACAATAATTTTTGTTTTATAATTTGCACCGCTAATAATTATAATTGATCTCTTCCACTTAAAATTTGATTGTTATTTAAAAATTGAACTTCCTGGTTTGTGCACTACTGCACTTTATGTTATTGTGTAATAATGCTTTGGTAAGTATTGAGTAATGCTTTGGTTTGATCTCCCGCTAATAATGCTTTGGTGAGTATTGAGTAATGCTAGCTGTTCTGCCTCTATCCTTACGTGCATTTTAACCTACCTTCAATTATTATCTATGGCTCTATGCCTTATTTCACTTAAGTTTTACAATAATAAGAATGAGACCGACATACTTATGAATTCTTTTTTGGATTAGTAAATTAAACATTTAATTCTTTTTGCATTTGTTATTGTTAAATGATGAGACTGAACAGTGAACAGTTGTTTAAGTATGCTCAGTTTTATTTAGATATATTGAATTTATGATAAGTTATTTATGTTTAGTTTTTTTTAGATATATTGTTATATGAATCTTTTTTATGTTTAGATAAACACAAATGGGAGGAGGAGATCCTAGTTCTATTGCAGTCCAAAGTAATGAGGACAATAAAGCTATGGACATAGAGCATAAGGTTGCTGCTGTCGAGGGACAGCAGGCTAACGAGGGACAGCAGGCTAATGAGGGATAGCAGGCTACTCGCAAGGGGAAAAAGTCTTATGTTTGGACGCATTTTAAACAGCTTCCATTTAGCGAGACCAATGGAGAGCACAAGGCCAAATGTAATCACTGTCGAAAAGTATATCTATGTCATCCAACTAGACATGGCACACATTCTTTGAATAAATACTTGAAAATTTCTCACAAGTGGATATTTACAAAAGCAGGCAAAAATGGGACACTTCATGGTTATATGCCTAAGGTTGGTGAAGAAGGTGAAGCCGACAAAACTTTCAAAGTCAATGGCTATAGCGTGCAAGATTGTAGGAAGGAAATGGCTGAGTTTATTATCCTTGATGAACAACCTTTTAAAGTGGTCGAAGGGATTGAGTTTCGCAAAATGATTAATCGATTTGAGCCAAGATTCACTGTACCATCCAGGATGACAATGTCAAGAGATTGCTTTCAGCTTTATTTAGATGAGAAGAAAAAACTTAAAGCTTGGTTGGCAAAGTCATGTGCTCGAGTTTGTTTGACATCAGATTGTTGGACATCAAATCAAAATTTTAGCTACATGAGCCTAACTGCACATTTCGTTGATGATGAATGGAAGCTACAAAAGATAATTCTCAACTTTTGCTTGATTAAGAACCACAAGGGAGAAACAATAGGGAGAGAAATTGAGACATGTTTAAGAGAGTGGAGAATTGAAAAGGTCTTCACAATCACATTAGACAATGCATCTTCAAATGATGGGGCTATCACTTACCTTCAAAGAAAATTAGCTGCAAGGTGTGGATTGGTGTGCAAAGGAAAATATTTACAAATGAGGTGTTGTGCTCATATTCTCAACTTGATAGTGAATGAATGAATTAAAGAGCAACATGCCTCCATTGAAAGCATTCGGAATGCTGTTAGGTATGTTAGATCTTCTCCCCAAAGAATTAAAAAATTTAAAGAATGCATTGAGGCTGAGTTGATAGAGTCTAAAAGTATTGTTTGTTTAGATGTTCCAACTAGATGGAATTCCACCTATCTAATGTTGGAACATGCTGAAAATTTTGAAAAAGTTTTTGATAGACTTTATGATCAAGAAACTGATTTTTTTAGATGGTTTGGAGAGGATAGTGGGGGTAAAAAGAAAGTTGGTCCATCCACGGCACTTGATTGGCAACATGCTAGGCTATTCATTGATTTTTTGAGAATCTTCTATGAGATTACTTTGTGTTTCTCATCTTCTTTACATGTTACTTCAAACAAATGCTTTCATGAAATTGCATCTATAAATTCTCAACTAACATCTTGGAGCCACAACAATTCTGAATTATTAGGAACTATGGCATGCTCTATGAAGGCTAAATACGATAAATATTAGGGACCAGTTGACAAGTTTAATCCTTTGATACTTGTTGCCGTTGTTTTAGATCCTCAATACAAACTTGATTATCTTTCTTGGTGTTTGGAGGATGTATATGATAAGGAAGTGGCTACTAGTATGACTAGTTTTGTGAAATTTACATTGGAGACATTGTACAAATTTTATTCAAAAAAAATTGTAGATAAAGTTTCTGATGATGGTGTCAGTTCCTCTAGAGCTGTTTTGGATGATAAAGACAGTAGTCAGTCTAGTGCTAGGTGTGTTGCTGCAAATAGAGTGAATTTGTGGAAAAAATAAAAGAAGGAAAAAGCTAATGCAGATAGAAAATCTGATGTTGAGAAATATTTGGCCGAAGATCCTGTGGACGTCGAAGATGAGAATTTTGATATATTGGCTTGGTGGAAATTAAATGGATCAAAATATAGAATTCTTTCTCCCATAGCCCGTGATGTCTTTGGTATTCCAGTTTCAACTTTTGCATCTGAATCATGCTTTAGTATCGGTGGGCGTGTGGTTGATCTTTATCGTAGCTCTTTGTCACCAAAAATGGCAGAAGCTTTAATCTGCACTCAAAGTTGGTTGTATCCTTCTAAGCAGATATTTGAAGAACTTGAGATTGATCAATTTGACAATAGTGACAAGATTGTTAATGGTATATTTACTTTATGATGTCTTTACTTTTTTTTTATTATTTAATTTAATTCATATGATAATCTTGAGAGACTAATTTTTATGTTTTGCAGATGTTACTAACACATCCACACAACAAGAATCAAGTTCACAACCTTGAGAGCAAGCTACGAATCAAATGAATTTTATTCTGTAGTTGTTTGCTACTTAATAGTTTGTTGTTATTGGTTGGTATGACACTATAAATTATTATTATTATGTTAATCTTGTGTTGGTTGTTAACTTTGTTTTAATTGTCTTTTGAACTTTGAATGTTTAGTGTGTAATTGACATAATTATTATTATGAAACTTTAAATTATTATTATTAGATTCTAAATTATTATTATGTGAATGTTACAATGTTATGGAATAATTATTTTCCAAAATTTAGAGGTTCAAAAGATGTAGAATCTAATTTTTGGTGATGTCGTGATAAAGTTGATCAAGACCCGGGCTTCACCCGGTCTAGACCCGGCTTAAGTGTGGCCCGAAAGTAACACGATTTCATCGGGTCTAGGGCCGGGTAAGGGTCTCATAAACAGACCCGGTCATTATTTAGGGTCGGGTTCGGGTCACGGCGAACCCGACTTCACCCGGCCCCATGTGCACCCCTACTTCAGCCTATAACGCTCTGATAGGTTGGACGACCCTGAATCGACTAGGAGCTGTTGTCTCCACCCCTCACCTCTGCATGAAATTCTCGACACAAGAAGGGATTGCTATGGTAAAGGGAGATCAAAAGTTAGCAAGAAAATGCTATAATGAAAGTTTGAATCTGTGTGGCAAAAGTAAAGAAGTCAATTCAATTGAACTCGGTGGAGTCCGAGGAAGAGATGACCTAAGACCACAGCCTGAAGGAAAGACGGAGTTAGTGCAGGTCGGAGATGAAGTCAGAAAAAATACCAACGTAGGAATAAGTGCTTGTTTGGGCACTATTATTTTGATAAAAAAGATCTTTTTTCAATGAAAAAATATCTTTTTTTTTATTTTTTAGCGTGTTTGGCAAATTTCTAGTAGTAAAAGTAAAAGTACTAGAAAAATAAAAAAATATCTTTTTTGAGAAGCTGTAATTTACATCTTTTTTTAAAAGATATTTTTTTCCTTAAAAAAGATATTTTTCATGTAATAAATAAACAAAAAAGCACTTTTATATTGTTATACCTAAACATAATTGATAAATAAAAAGATCTTTTTGTATGAGATACCGAAACATAAAATTACTTTTACTTTTCCTTAAGATCTTTTAAAAAAAAGATAACTCGAAAAAAGATCTTTTTTTAGAAGTTCACACAAACAAGCCCTAAACCTAAGGGCAGATTTAAAAGAGGGTCTCATCAAGCTCCTACGCAAAAATTTCGACCTCTTCGCTTGGAAAGTAGCCGACATGTCTGGAATTGAACTTGAGCTCATGATTCACAGGCTAGCAGTATATTCTGGGTCCTGGCTTGTTCAGCAAAAAAGGCGTAAACTTGGACCTGAACGAGCTCAAGTGGTCAAGAAGAAGTTCAAGCATTGCTAGAAGCCGGGTTCATCAGGGAGGTTAAATACCCATTATGCTTAGCAAATGTCGTGTTGGTAAAAAAGTAAAATGGGAAGTGGAGGATGTGCGTCGACTACACCGACCTCAATAAAGCCTGTCAAAAGGATCCATTCCCTCTTCCCAATATTGATACTCTAGTAGATTCATCTTCAGGATATCAGTACTTATCTTTTATGGATGCATACTCAGGATATAATCAAATCCCGATGTTCAAGTTGGATCAGGAGAAGACGTCATTCATCACTCTAAGAGCAAACTACTGTTACGTGGTCATGCCATTTGGTTTAAAAAGCGCCACATATCAGATATTGATGAACAAAATGTTTGCACCTCACCTCGAAAACTTAATGGAAGCATATGTAAATGACATGTTGATAAAAACCAAGAAAGAAGCAAATCTCCTGTCCGATCTCTCACAAGTATTTGATATCATAAGGAAGCATGGAATGAGATTAAATCCCACAAAGTGCACCTTTGCGGTGAAAGCAAGAAAATTTTTGGGGTTCATGCTCACACAAAGGGGAATTGAAGTCAATCCCGACAAGTGCAGAGCTATCTTAGATATGAGGAGCCCGACCTGTATGAAAGAAGTCCAACAGTTGAATGGCCAGCTTGCGGCACTATCCAGATTTTTGGCAGGGTCAGCTTTAAGATCCTTGCTTCTTTTCTCACTACTCAAAAAAGGATTCCAATTTGAATGGACTCCAGAGTGCAAAGAAGCTTTTCAATAATTCAAAACCTTTTTAAGCCAACCACCCATCCTTACTCAGCCTAAAATAGGGGAGGAACTGGTACTATACTTAGTCGTCACTAACAAGGCAGTAGCTTTAGCTTTGATACAGGAAGATGAAGACGGACAACACCCCATCTACTTCACCAGCAAGGTCTTACAGAGACCAGAATTGAGGTACCAAAAAATAAAAAAATTTGCATATGCCTTAATCCTGGCGTCTAGAAGGCCCCGAACTTACTTCCAAGTACACACCTTAAAGGTCTGAACTAATCAACCCATGAAGCAGATCCTCTAGAAAACAGACATAGCAGGTCAGATGGTACGATAGATCATAGTGTTGTCCAAGTTCGACCTAAAATATGAAACTTGGACAGCCATTAAGACCCAATGCCTCACTGATTTTTTAGTAGAATACATTGGTGACAATGCTGAAACCTCCATGACCTAGAGCCTATATGTGGATGGATCTTTCAATAAAGTCGGGAGCGGCGCTGGCATCATCTTGGTCAGCGAAGAAGGGACTTAAATTGAGCTCTCCCTAAAATTTGAATTTCCTGCTTCTAAAAACCAGGTCGAGTATGAAGCCATGATTGCAGGCTTAAAACTTGCCAAAGAAGTCGGAGCAACAAAGGTCGTAGTCTTTAGTGACTCTCAGATAGAAACCTCTCAAATTAATGGAGAATATCAAGCGAAGGACCCCAACATGAAAATATACTTAGAGAAAACACTCGAACAACTTCAATAATTCCTTGAGACGGAGATCCGACATATAGTTCGAGAGCTTAATAGTAGAGTCGACGCCCTTTCCAAATTGGCAAGCACTAAGCCGGGAGGAAATAACAGGAGCTTGATTCAAGAAACTCTCAAAGAGCTATCAGTCAGCAAAACAGACCACAAGTCGGACGTATTACCCATCTTCGGCATGAATCTCGGATGGATGAATCCCCTTATCGAATATTTGAAATTCGACATCCTCCCCAAGGAATAGAAGGAAGCCAAAAGAATCCAAAGGGAAGCACAAAACTATACCTTAGTGCACAATGTCCTTTACAGAAGAGGGTTATCAACGCCCTTGCTAAAATGTGTCCTGACTTGCAGAACTGAAGAAGTCTTGGAAGAAATACACAATGGCATATGTGGGAACCATCTCGGAGCTCGGTCACTAGCCCAAAAAGCAATCCGAGCTGGATTCTATTGGCCGACCTTACAAAGAGATGCGATCGATTTTGTCAAAAGATGCTCTCCTTGTCAGATGCATGCTAACTTTCACGTCGCTCCTCCTAAATAACTCATCAGCATAACCTCCCCATGGTCTTTTGCAAAATGGAGGTTGGACCTACTCGGGCCTTTCTCCCAAGCTCCTGGACAAGTTAAGTACCTTATCATGGGAGTGGATTACTTCATCAAATAGATTGAATCTGAACCATTGGCTATTATCACGGTCCAAAAAAGCCAAAAATTCCTGTATAGGAATATTATTTCTCGGTTTGGGGTCCCACACTCCATCACCACAGATAATGGTACTCAGTTCACCGACTCTACTTTCAGGAGCTTAGTGGCGAGTATGAAGATCAAACATCAGTTCACATCGGTGGAGCATCCCCAAGCTAATGGACAAGTAGAAGCAGCAAATAAAGTTATATTAGCTGGATTGAAGAAAAGGTTACAAGATGCAAAGAGAGCATGGGCAGAAGAACTTCCACAAGTCCTGTGGGCTTCTCGGACAACTCCTCACCCGACAACTGGGGAGACACCATTCCGACTTGTATACGGGGTAGAGGCCATAATTCCTGTTGAAGTCAATGAACAAATTCCACGGGCAAGATTCTATGATGACGTAGAAAACATCCAAGCCCATAAAGAGGAACTCGAACTCCTCCCAAAAGTCCGAGAACAAGTTCAGATAAGAGAAGCCGCGTTAAAGCAAAGAATGTCAACCAGATACAATAAGAAGGTCATTCAGAGAAGATTCACCACAAGCGACCTCGTTCTGATAAAAAATGACATCGGGATAACCAAGTCGGGAGAAGAGAAGCTCGCTGCTAATTGAAAAGGACCTTTCAAGATAACTGAAGTCTTAGGAAAAGACTACTACAAGGTGTCTGACCTAAACAGAACCGAGCTCCCAAGGTCGTGACACACATGCAACATGAAGAGATATTATAGGTAGAACTGTAGAAGCGCACTTTGCTCCCTAATGTACTCTTTTTTCTGACTTCATGGTTTCTTCTCGAAAAGGGTTTTCCTGGAAGGGGTTTTAACGAGGCATCAAAGCAGGGGCTAGGGGAAGAAAAAATTACCACCCTTAGTAGTCTAAGTTTTGATAGTCTAAGTTTTGATATAGCTGACTTGTAAGAAGAGATCGGCCATCCGAGTATGACAATGGAAAGGTCTTGAAAACAGATTCTAAGTTAAATAAGGGTAATCACTCCCGGCATGCAACAAAACTTTATGAAGCTTCACAAATAATCAAAATAGCAACTTCAACACATATATATGAAGTATTTAAAGAAGTTGTTAAAAAGGTTGCTAAAACCCTAGGAAAAGGGACTGGCATCCACAAATGTATGCAAAAAACATACAAAAAAGGTGTTTGTAAGGGATCCACAAGTCGGGCCTTGTAAAAAGCAAACTAAACAGGACCAATGAGAGGATTCTGATCATCAGGAGTCACGACAGTAGAGGAAGTCGGCATATTCTCCTCGGTCGGAACGACTTCAGGCTGAGGAGAGGAAGTCAGCTCGGATAGAACGACTTCAGGTTGAGAAGACTCTCCGATAGGCCCCCCCGAAGCTTTCAGATCGGACAATTGAATGTCCCCTTCTTGAGGAGGAGGAACGATTTTCCCATCAATCACGACTATGTCTGGGTTAAGAGGTGAGATGTCCAACTCGGGAGCAATAACCCGAAGCTGAGCGTTCAAATTTTCAAGCATCTCCTCCATACCCTCCGCAACCGACTCCGCCAACTCGGGGTACTCATCCCTAAGTCGGTTTACCTCTTCATGCAAGTCCCAATTTTCTCCGAAAACTAGGGTATAATCTTCCTGGGTTTTCTTCTTCAGACTCTCAGCCAAAGCATAAGAAGCTGCAGCCTACTTCTCACTTTTCGAGCCTTAGTGAGGTCAAATTCCAACTTAGACTTCTCCTCTTCCCACTCGTTCTTTGCTTCACGGAGGGAGGCCACCTCGGCTTGCAAAGCCTCCAAAGAGCTTTGAGTAGCATTCAAAGGAGTCTTTTATATTTCCTTTAGTAAAGCAGAATATACCCCAGCCGTCTGAATCTCACCTCAAATCAAGACTTGAAGATGGTTTTGGATCGAAACATCATCCATAGCAATGAAGCTATGAGGAAGGATATATTTGTCACAAAAACTCACCCCATCAAAGCCAGTATCATAAATATGACACTTTCAAACTCTGAGGTCTTTCGTTTTTTAGAACTCGGATCCGAGACAAGAGGGACGGGAGGGGTAACAACAAAAAGAGGAGGAGGAGGAGGAGGAGGAGGAGGAAAAACGGATACCGGCTTAGGTTGAGATGAAGTTCTTGAGTTTGACTTATTCGGGGAAGGAGTATCCGACCTTCCAGAGTTGTGGAGTCGCAGGACCCGAGCTTTAGCGTTCCTCTAAGCCTCTTGAACTTTCTGGTAAGCTTTTGAACCACTCTTCATTTTTTTTCACAAGAACATTGATAGTTAAAAATAACTCGGATCAATAAACAAGTATTTACAAATAATATCAATAACTACCTAGCTCAGTACGAACATAACTCGGCTTTCCGAGAAGAAATTTCTTCGTATCAAGGTTTAGAGCTCGTCCCCAAGCCTCTCAGAAGAATTCTACAATAGCTTCCTCAACCTCATCCAAATCTACCAGGTTATACTTATCAATAGGAGTTGACTCTATCCAATATAATTGGATGCGAGGTTCATTATTTTCATCCAAGAAAAAAGGACGGTGACCCTCAGCAGCTCGAACTTTAAAATAGAAATTTTTGAAATCATGGAATGACTCATCAAAAACAGAGAATACTTTTCGACCTTGTATAGCTCAAAAAGAAACTCATTGTTGTTTATTGGTGGAACTGAAAGGTCTTATGGGTTGAAATAAGAAGAAAAAGACCTTTAGGGAGATCGGAAAGTTAAGCTCACGACTTACGAGCTGGTAGATTTTCAAAAAATCCTAGAAGTTCGGGTGAAGTTGGGTGGGAGCCACTTTACAGAAAGACAATATGTCAATTTCAAAGTCGGAAAACGAAAAAACCACCCCAAGTTGGGTAAAAAGGCAGTCATACATAAAAATAAAATTAGGCTCCGATATGATAACTCGGTTAAAACACATTTGGTCCTCAGGTTCAGGGAAAACTATCTCATATTTCCCTTCATCATCCCTAAACTACAAACCCTATGGTGTCTACGGAAATCATCTACAAAAACATTATCTATTACAGAACTGCGAAAAGAACCGAGATATCTACCAATCTCAACAAATCTTCGGGGACATTGAACGACATTTTCGAGACAATTGAACGAGACATATAGAAGAGATATATCTACATTATAAAATAGAAATTATCACTACGAGTCAGAAACAGGCAAAAAGCCTTTTTTTCAGACAAAAAGAAGCAACAACAAACATAGAAGGAGCACCTTTGGAGAAAGAAAAATGACATTGTTGTCAAAAGCCAAACAATTTTATTTAGGGGCATCACAACATGCAAAGAAGACAACAACGGTGTCACAACAGTACAATAAACCAAAAAAGAAATATGGAAGAATCAATTTTCATGTAAATACAAAAGGCAAACACTACGAAAACAACAAGTCCAAAAAGTAGCAATGTCAACAAACAAGATTTCATATTTATGCAAGATTTTCTAGTTCTAAATCAAATGCACAAAATAGTTCGCAAAAAAACAAGAGCAACCACACAGTAAACGTACAAAGAAAAAAAGAAAGGCCAACTTAGAGGAAGAAGTAAAGGACCCCTACAAACAGCAAATAGCAAATGAAAGATCCTAACACCTCAAGGAACAGCACGAGAAGATGCTCATCACTAGAAATAGAATGCAAGAAGGAAGTTCTTTGCAGAAGAAAAACGACGAATGGAAAGAATAGAAGGCGAAAAGCTTGAGAGAGAAGATGAAAAAACGAAAAAAGAAGAATGAGAAGAAGGTAAGGTATTTATAAGTCCCAATAGGCAAAAATGTAAAACCACCCCTCATTTAAAGACGTGTACAGTTGTTACCAATGTAACCGTACCTAACGTGTCAAAGTTGAAAGGAAACAGACACAATGGTTGACGTTTCAAAATCACGTAAGGTTTCCAACTTGAGCACGGAGATCCAAAAATCCCGACATGATAATCCTACTTACCAATACTTGTCCGACTTCTCACATGCTTGAGTACGACCTAAGTAAAAGATCGGAATCAAGTAGGGGCACTATTCATATCCTGGCCAAAAACTCAAGCCAAACCCAAAAATAGAGAAAGCCCAAAAGGCAGTTACCAAATAAGCCGACCTCCTAAGAGGTCGGACAAGAATGCTACCAAGTGACAACTCCCTCCCGAAGGAGTTATAACTAATCCTTACTATCACTCACCTACTTCTAGAAGAGAGATCTCAATAATCCCTAGATAAAAGGGGACGGTTATCTACCACTAATGGTGGAACTACTCCAACGGTGGTTATTGGCTCATCACCTATAAATACCCTGACTCCTTTCAGGTATACTTAAGATCCAATCTACTATAAACCTACTTGTACCCTTGCTGACTTAGGCATTGGAGTGTCTTGCAGGTGCCACCTCTCATGTCCCTACGAACAACTTGGATGGCGGCCACCTGACACAGGATAAGTCGGACGCTGCCTCACTAGGAGTCTGAACCTCACGTTCAGGACCAAATTCCATCCAATTTCAGGTAACCATCGAAACAATTATCTTCGTTGAGAATCGTTAGATAATTTATTATTTTTGATTAAATTATTATCTAATAACTTTTAATTATTAATTTTATATGAAATCAACTACATGTATGTAAAATTTCATCTTTTAAATTCTAACAGAACAAATATAAAGTATTGATTTAAAATATTAATTAATAATAAAAAAATTAACTCTTTAATATTTATATTATTTTAAACATGATCAAACCCAAATTTAATAGTTAAATTTTAAATTATTTTTTAAAAAGAAATTAAGAAATGGGGTAATTGTAATTATTAAGTGAATATTTTTCCTAAGATGAGACCCAGCAGATGACGTGGAATTATGACGTAATTGGTTAAGGGTTGAGATGTTAAAGGGCCCCACTGGTAAAGTTTTGGTCGGATATGCTCATATGCATGGCTTGCTATTTGTTGTTGAATGGGGTAAGCGCGTGAATCGGGTGGCGCGTGGTATGGCAAGAAGCAAAGAGTGATGAAGGGAATATGTTCGGAGGCATGATATTGATACGTGACAGGGCATCGATTTTCTTTCTTTGTTGTTAGATAAATAAATACGTCCGTTCATTTACGTACCCAATAGACACCCCAAATATCCTTATCTACTACCCTCTATTATTTTGTTAAAACATACAACCATTATATACTTTATACTTTTTTCAAATTTATTTTTTCTCTCTATCATTGTTCATGCCCACTTTAACAGAAAGTTTGGCCACCTAAAAAATAAAGTGCCTTTTATCTCCATTTGCTTATCAAAATATAAAGTTAATAATCAAAATAGTTTTCGAAAAATAATAAATTTGGTTAAATAATAATATGTAGTTTAATCATCTTGCGACATATTGTGATCTAAGTCGTCTAACTGAAATGACCAATTTAATTCACAATTATAATTTTTAAAGATTATTAGCGTTTGATGTTTAAAGAGACTAATTATTAACACACAATCTTTTAAAATTCATTTTTACCATTAACCCTCGAGAAATATTACTCCCTATGTTATACTATGCATTTAATGACCAATTTTCTAGGATTTCAATTTTCTTAAGAATTGGTTGTTATTGTTAATCAAATAATTAGTCATATAGTAGTATATATAATCTCTTAGAATGGAATCAGACATTCTAGCAGTAAATTAATAAAAAAGATGTTGTTTACACTACTTTGTGTTTGTATCTCTTTGAATATTTTTTTATAGTATAAAAGATAAAATGTTTATCTGATTTTATTTTTTTAATCAATCACTTTAAGATTTAATATTAAAGAAATGTATAAAATATATACAAAACTAATACACATAATATTCCGCTAATCAAACTAATTTGGGGCATGTGGTGGAATAAACTAATACACATAATACTCATACATACTATAGTTTTGAAGGATCCAATGCTAGTTATCCGTTGTAAGAAAAAAAAAAGTTATCGATCTCGTTTGTTCTTGTATATTCTTCTCTAACCATACAATATTACTTTTTTTTTTCCTTCTCTTTTTATCCATATAATAAAAATAATAATTTTTGACATCCTATTCCCCGTTTTATTCATTAAATTTTGGAAATTCAATTGCACATAATTCAGCCAAGAGTTGATGAGAGATTCTATATGCATAACTAACCCTAGGTCAATTCTGTTGTCGATGTTGAATTTCCCAATTAGCTTATTTGTTGTATTTCTAACAATAGATAAATAAAAAGTTAAAAACACATGCCTATAAATACTCCCTGCTCATGAATTTTTGTCTTTGGTAGTTGTGGATTTTGATCATATCTATCGTAGTTTTAATCAAATTCGTCGCGCTAATAATCGCTGTCAGATTCTATTTAGCAGCGATTTTTAGAAACTGCTGTTAAATATCCGTCGTTATCTGTCGGTTTTCTTGTAGTGATTTTAGGGTTATTGTTTCGTGGTTATACAAGGGTATGTTTAGAAATATTAATTGATAAGTGGTTGTGTTATTAGTTTTTCTGATAATTAGTATCTATTTTATTTGGGATGCTTCAGTTTACACATTGAAAAAAAAAAATCAAAATTGGTTAGAAAAGGAAAAGCATGCAGAGATAAAGAATTACGCAATAACCAAACGTGTCTGAAGTTTGCATGAGTTGGATTGCTCAATACTGATTAAAGTACACAAAAAATAAAAAATATTGAAATAAATTACTCCATCATGCATGATTCGATTACGATTCCAAAATCATAGAGCTAATGAGTGATACTTTGTGTTTTTTAAAGGTAGTGTGAAGCTAATCTGATTTTAACGCGAGTGTTGTGTGTATATATGAATATTATAATCTTTATTAAATACGTGTATATAAAAATAAAGATTTATGTATGTATAGTTGCCTTAGCGATTAAGGTTGTAAGGAAAGAAGAAGAACACGAGCCTGACGCGGTGGGGATAGAGAGGGAAGCTTGTGTGAGACAAAAGAAGAGAGAGAGAGAGAAAGAGAGAGGAGTTGAAGGAGTAATAAGAGAGATTCTAGCTTATATCATGGGTCACATAAAAAAAAAAGTGCCTAGGTCCATTCACCTCCACTTCCACTCCAAAAGGAAAAGAAAATAAAAACAAAAGGCTAAAAGGTTGAGAGGGTTGAGGAAGTGGAGGATGTGAGTTTTCTTTTCTTTCTTTTTTTTTTTTTTTTTTGGGTGGAATAATAGTGGAGGATCTTCTATCTTCTCTTATATATGGTATGATGCATGGCACACACCCAGAGCTTTTTTACCATATGGGATCCATAAGGATATGTTGTTGTCTTTCATAAGTATAAAGATACACTCATTATGTATTATATTCAATTATACTATTAATGTTATTTGATGGGCACATTTTATTTTTTTATTTTTTGGTAGAAAAATAATCACATTTTGGTGGAAGGGAAGGTGATTATATTCCTACTCCACAAAATTACGTGGTCTTCTTTATGTGATATAATGTGTGTTATTGATGTGAGACACTATGGAACACGTTTGTGGTGTGAGATGAAAGTCTGAATTAGATTTGTTCTTCTGCTATTTGTTTTGTTTTCGGCCACTTCAATTTATGACGTTACCAACTCAGATGGTTCACTTCTAAAAGCAGTTTTTGTCGTCCGAATCACAAATAGTTTCGTTTCATTTGAGATAAGACTGCCTCCATCATTTTCCTTCTCAAGTTTTACTACTATATATAGAAGATGTGTTTTCTTGTAAATTAGTATTATTAAGAAAAACAAAAATGAAATTTGGGTGTCTACTCATAACCAAAAATAAAAATCAAATGACATAAAGAGTTGAAGACATAGAATTCGACCTCCCTAACATAAATAAATACAGGACTAAAGAGTGAATCATCATATTTTCAACATCCCAATGATGATAATTTTTTAAAAGAATAATATAATATTTTAAATAATATGAGAACCATACAAACATATATCTAACTTGATGTGACTATTCTAATAATTTATATTCCGTCTTCGCAATTGATCATCATAATAAAATAAAGAAAGCCTAAATTTCAAAAAACATAATAATAATAATAATAATAATAATAATAATAAAATAGGTTTTTTAATGTGTGTGTTTACTGATTGAAAAGTTTTACTACAAACAAAATAAATAAAAATGCTAATTATAATTATCCTTTTTTTTATTTAGGATCACTATAAAAATTTCAGCCGATAACGGTGGAATTTTTGTGACAATTAACAAAAACCGCTGCAAATAAAATATGATGGCGATTAATGCGTCAAAATATGTTGATAATACTATATTATCAGAATTTAGCGACGGTTGTTACGGCGAAAAAATCTTTGTGTAATTAAATTTATTGCGTTTAATAGCAATTAGAGCAGAACCATCGCTATTTAGTTTATTTAGCGACGATCTCCTTTTAAATTGTTGTAAAATTACATAGTTTTTATACATAATTTGTATGTTGTTCCTTTTAAAAAAATTAATGGAGTATAATCTGAATATATTCACACAAAAATTTTTTAATGTTGTGCTAATTCAATGTTACCTTTCATGAAATTAAAATTTTTATTTACTACTTAAATTGAGTTTTCCCGTATTTAATTTTCATTTTATATATATATATATACTAAAAACTTATTTCTCAAAATTTGTTTGAATCACCGTGACATTAATTTTGTATTTAGTTTAGGATAGCAAAAAACAAATTAAAAGACTAAAAGTGATATATTTTTTACTTTTTGTTAATTATTTAAATTAATTTTTTTTTGAATTTATAATATAATTTCACAAAATATAAATTGTTGCCAAAAAAATTAAAAAATAAAACAAAATAATATTTTAAATTTTTTTATCATGTGTACAAATTTACTAATTAAATTTTCTCCTTTGGTATAAGATCTTTTAAATTTGTATTTAGACAAATTTAAAAGAAAAAAAATAAGTGATGAATGTCTAAAATAAATTTATAAAAATAAAACAAAGTTAAATTAAGCATAAATTAAGATTTCTTTCAAGTTGTACCTTATTTAACCTTACCAAGATATTTATATCGTAGACAAATATCTAATACGATTCTAACCATCAAAATATGATAAATCAACCCAAATCTTAAAATCAAAGATTCTATTACATCATTAACTATTAATGCTTTGTTCAGATTAAATTTTTCTTAAAACATCGTATTGGTTTGGCCAACAATACTCTGACATGGATCTACATATTTTACATGCTAAAAAATTTGATAAGTCATCTCAAACCATGGTTCTTTATTCAGATTGAAGTCCCTATCTATAACATGTATATAATCTTTTATTTGTTATCCATCTAAAGCTCCATCGTCTTCTTCCAAAACCTTGGCAATAATGTTAGTCTCAAGAGAGGTGATCTCAACTAAATTGACAGAATTGTCATGTGTCTCAGTCTCTACTCTATTTAGTTAATCCTAACTGTTTTGTCTGACTTTTTAGTTAATCCTAAATTTTCAATATACATAAAATAATGTAAGTCTACTCAAATCATAAATAAGAAGTTTTAAGTTGAATTAGATGCTAATTTAAAGAAAAAAAAAATTAAAAAGTACTTTAAAATGTTAAGATATTTTCTAAAGCTAAATAAAGTAACCAAAAAGTACCAACAATCTTATTAGGAGTGGTAGTAAATTTTTTAATAATTTTGGAGCTGTTTTTTTTCTCTCCTGTAAAGTATAATTTTATAATATTTATTTTTTTCTGTGATGCAATATCCAATTCAACAAGATGTTTGTTTGTATGTTGTGTCTACACAATAAAAATATAATTCAAGTTTTTTAACTTTTATGTAAAACACATCATCACAAAATGATGAACTTTTTATATAAAAAATTTATTTATTTGTCTTGAATTCAGTAAGTATATTTTTAGAGTTATTTTCAGATGTATATGTGACAAAAATATATCTAAATTTTTTTGTGGTACTTTGATTTCCATTATTCACGTGGTCCTTACAAGTTTTAATTTTAACGTAAGAAATAGTTTTGGAGTAACTAGAATAGCCTAGATCAAGTTAATACATATTATTTATAATGCAACAAAAATTTTAAAAGGTAGCATATTAGGGAGTAAACCTATATGATATATTCAGTCATCGTTGTCAAATATTAATTAAAATAAGAGCGTGCTGATATAATCTCTAACCAACACCTAATACAACAGAAATTGTATGTTTCATTGATGGTACTAAATAAATGAGTTATTGTTCAATAAAATACTTTGATGATACGAAAGTTTTTATGATATGATATTAAAATTTAAAATTTTTATGGCTTAATTATTTTTTATTTGTTTTTGTTATTAAAAAAACCATTAGTTTGAAGATTTAATTGAGACGGTCACAAAAATATTCACTAACCCGGTATTTTTATTTAAGTTATTCATTTGGAAAAACTCAAAGCGGAAAAAGAAAAAAAAAAGTTAAACACAAGAAATTAAACAACCAAATAAGCCTTATAAATGTAACAAAAAATAATTGGTGAATTGTATTGTAATGCTGTGTTTGTGATTTTTTTTTTTTTTTTGTGGGGGGAAGGGCGTTGATCACAATGACGGGTGGAAGCCCAATATGATACTAGAGGATTGTTTTGATTAACTGATAGTAGAAAATTAATATGTACTTCTTGGCCCGAACCGCTCTTTAGATAGTCAGTATAAGATTGGGCCAACAAGCTTGGGCTAATAACAAAATACTTCTTTAAAGTACAAAAAGATTAAGCCCAATTATCCCCTCAATGGGGCTTAGTCGTTTATACTCTGAAAATATATTCTCTCTGAACAGCAAAAGAAATCCCCCGATTACCAAAATTTTCAATGTAATATCTGCTCTTTCTTTTATGTTTTCCTTTTTGTGTCATGGTTTCATAGTGATCTTGATCGAGTCTGAATCCCAAGTGTTTGGAATTTTGTGGTATAGACATGGACACCTTAATAACTGGCCATCTGTTTAAATAATGCACGTGTCTGAACAAAATTACATGCAGTTTTAGAAAACTAGTATATAGAGCCACCTTTCCAATCTTGGGAACTCACTTGTATTCCTTTCACCTCCTCCTTTTCTTGTGTTAAATATGGAGCTTCGCAAAGCCATCTTAGCCTTCGTGTTGATCTTGGTTCTTTCCTTATTGTATGGCGGGGTTAAGGCATTGAGTAGAAGGGACTACTCTTTGGTAGAGAAGAGTGAGAGGATACCTTTAGTTGTTTCTGAATATGGAACGGTCTCCGCCGTTGATGTCCAAGCCGGGCATGGTGCACCCTTACACCATCTTCAGTTCATCACATTGGAACCTAACTCTCTCTTCCTTCCCGTCCTTCTCCATGCGGATATGCTCTTATATGTCCACACAGGTACCCTTCACTTGCTTATTGCTCTATCTTCTCATGTATTTATGCACAAATTGAGTTATGCGATTGATTTCAGGGAGTGGAAGATTGACTAGCGCAGATGAAGATGGAACAAAGAGCATTGATTTACGTGTAGGAGATCTGTGCAAGCTGGATGAAGGAACTGTTTTTCATATACAGAGCAACTCTGATGAACTTAGCCTCTATGCCATGTTTGCCAATTCAGACGATCACACTTATGTAACAAGTGCTTCTGCTAATCTACTTTTTAACTAGTCTAACTAGTTTATAATTAAGCTTTAATTTCTTTCAATGCAGGATCCTTCAATCGGTGCTTACTCAAGGGTCAACGAACTCATCAAAGGCTTTGACAAGAGAATCATTCAAGCAGCATTTAAGGTGTCAATACACACTCATCTTATACTCATATTGCTCAGCATTAAGTGAGTAGTGTAATTCTGATATTGTGAATTTTGAAGGTTTCGGAGGATTTGGTTGAGGCGATCACAAAGAAGAGCAGCATCCCAGGTATCGTGCATAGCAAGAATGCGACTTCAGAGGAGCAGCATGCTCCAAAGGATGATAGTTATACTCCAGAGATAGACCTGGAGGCTTCTCTTCTTGGAAACATTTTAGGGATTCATAGCAGCAACAAAGAGAAAACCAAATACAACATCTTTAAACATGACCCTGATTTCAGAAACCGCCACGGTTGGACCCTAACCGTCACTAAAAAGCAGCTCAAAGCATTGAAGCACACCAACCTTGGATTTCTCATGGTCAATTTGACTGCGGTAATTACCTTATACTATATAGTATATACTCATCATAACAACTTCAATTTGATTGATTGATTTATTTTATAATGGAAGGGATCAATGTTGGGACCACATTGGAACCCAAGGTCTGCAGAAATAGCAGTGGTGTTGTACGGACGAGGCATGGTTCGTGTGTTATGTGGAAGCAGCAGCAATGATGATGTTGATAAGCAGAGAAGGAGGAGAGAATGCAAGAATAGGAGGTTTAAGGTTGAGGAAGGTGAGGTGTTTGTGGTGCCTAGGTATCATGCAATGGCTCAGATGTCGTTCCAGAATGAGTCACTGGTGTTTCTGGGGTTCACCACAAGTTCTAAAAAGCATACCAATGTTCGTTTCTTGGCTGGAGACACGTCCGTGCTTCAAAACATGAACAGAGATGTATTGGCCACCTCTCTTGGCGTCAGTAACGCCACCGTTGGCAGGCTTCTTCGTAATCAGAACGAGTCTGTGATATTCGCCTGTAATTCTTGTGCGGAGGAAGAGAGAAGAAGAGAGGAGGAAGAGGATGCAAGAGAGAAGGAGAGAGAAGAAGAAGAAGAAGAAGAAGAGAAGGAAAGGAAGCGACAAGAGGAGGAGGAGGAGGAAGCAAGGAGAAGGGAAGAGGAAGAAGCAGCTAGGAGAAGGGAAGAGGAAGAGAGGGAGAGGGCTGAAGAGGAAGAGAGAAGAAGAGAGGAGGAGAAGGAGAAGGAGGAAGAGGATGCAAGAGAGAAGGAGAGAGAAGAAGAAGAGAGGGAAAGGAAGCGACAAGAGGAGGAGGAGGAAGCAAGGAGAAGAGAAGAGGAAGAGAAAGAGAGGGAAAGGAAGCGACAAGAGGAGGAGGAGGAGGAGGAAGCAAGAAGAGAGAGAGAAAGGAGAAGAGAAGAGGAAGAAAGGAGAAGAGAAGAAGAAGAAGAAGAAGAAGAAGAGAGGGGATCAGAGGCAGAGAGAGCTCAAGAGGAAGCTAGAAAAGAGAGGCAAAGAAGAGAAGAAGAAGAAGAGATAGAAAGGGAGAGACAAGAGGAAGAAAGGAGAAGGGAGTTCGAAAGGAGAAGACAAGAAGCTGCTGAGAGGGAAAGACAAGAAGAAGGAGGAGGACGAAGACAGCAGGAAGAGAGGGAGGGAAAGCGCCAAGATGGCGGTGGTGGTGGTGGTGGTTATCATGTTCCAGTGGAAACACAAGTAGAAGGAAGGAGAGTCTTGAAGGCACGCCATGTCTGAAGAGAGTTGCTTATGGGTGTACTCATGTGTATATACAATAACCAGTAACAACCCATCACCATCTCTTTGTTTTCTTCTGTCTATGCATGTGTGGGCGTGTGGATTACATCACACTACTAAGAATAACAACTCCATCAATCTCTTCTCTTGTCGTCTTCATGTGTGTTTCACTTAGCTCTTTGCACCTACCCAAACAGGTGTTTGCTACCATCTGCCACCGAAATAATATCTCTGTTTTATTTACCTGCCACTTTGACTGCATCATGTCTTACTTTTTCTTTACATAGTAATTAATAAAAAAAGAAATCGTCGTAAAAATGATGCAAAGATAATTTTACTATTTTTATTCTTTTAACGTTAAGAGGTGGAAACAATGGACACATAAAACGAAAGTTGTATTTAAGAGAAATTGTTTCACCTTTTTCTTTTCTGGGTTGGGGAACTAGATCACTACGCAGTTCCTACCTCTATTCAACAGCAAAATTGAAGGCAACGGTTACCAAATTTTAGGTTAAGCACATGATTCAACGAAACTTATAATTTCTTTACAATGTTCTCCCTCATTACATGACTAAAAGATGTAAAAAAAAATGTAAATTTTATTATAAATAGTTAAATACGCACAATTCTTTTTCTGTTACCAAACATGACCGAAATTTATATAAAATGGACCTTATATAACAAGAGAATTGATCAACTAATCAACTAACTTTAGAAGATTACATGATCTTGCTCTAGTTTCTTATTGTCTCATTCCCCATGGTTTTAGTCTTTCAGAAGATTACATATGGGGTGATAACTAAATTCTCATGGTTAACATTACATGTGCCTATATTTGAGATAACATTCAATCCTTCATGATGACCGTGTAAAACTGGAAATAGTGAAGACACAAAGCAAACAAAGCCGTTTAAGATTATTGATCACTGTAGGTAGCTCTAGTTTGAGATAGTAAAGCAGTGTTAGAGAATATGAGAGTGCATTCAGGTCAAAATTGACATGCAGGCCTGGCCACTGCAAAGAACAAGTCAAAATTTACAAAATGGATAAAAGATGGCAAGAAACCAGCTCACTCACTAGTTGAGCTGGTTATATATGACACAACAACAGTAATGTCGTCAAGCTTGCCGCCATAGTATCGGAATCCAGCCTCCTGAGCAGCAGCAGCAAACGGCGACAGCCTAGTCTTGTCGAGTGCTCGCTCGCGAGCTAGTGCCGCTATCCTCTGAGCGGTTACTTGCGGTTCTAGTCCCGCTCTAACCGCATGCACAACCACTGCACTGATCTCATTGTTGTACAAGTTGTCAAATAACCCATCTGTTCCAGCAACTATGACATCTCCTGGGGCCACAGGTATTACAAAAACCTGCATGTATTGCAAAAGATATCCTCAGTGCACAGAATTGATGAATTTGTTCTGAAGAGAAGAACATGAATATCATCTCCCATAAGTCTTACTAGGGAAGAAACTAGGATCATAATCGTGCAAGAACAGAAAAATGAATGAAATTGGAAAGGAGGAATTTGGAGCAATGAGAGTTTTGAAATGCAAATAATCTTTCAATTGAAAATGAGGGAAAGCTGAAAATGGTATGCACCTTATATTCATTTTTTACTCCCTCTACCAAACACCAGCGAGGGAAAAACAAAACCTCTACGAATTAGGCCTTAATTTTCAGATTCTCAATGTTGTTATGTGAGCTTTACCTCAGCAGAGCTAGGTAGGTCACCACCATTGCCACTCTCCAATTGATATGTGAAATTGAAGTCATGCTGTTGAACAGGGGACCTGAAAATGGTGCTACCATCTCTAACCACAATGAATCCACTGTCACCTAAATTGATAGCATGTAATCCCTGGACCAAATGTAAATAAATCACTTGATGTTACTTTTCTATTCTATAATCTATACTAGCTGAAGCAAGCAGAATAATTTTACTGGCTAAGAAAGAAATGAGCCTTATTCAATTAATAATTTAGAATAATGCATTGTGCTTGTAAAGCCAAGCATTGCCAAAACATGAAGCACAAGATGCTGATAGAACCCCAACATGGTTTAGGTCGTTTTTTATTTTGACATCGAAAGAAGCCTAATGGTAGACATGCTAGTGTCATCAATCAATATCATCATAATTGTAGTGTTGAATCACTATTTTTATTATAGAAGAATTTTACTTCAAATTCATATAGCATGAACATAAACAACAAAAAGATGTTCGGGTTATAGAACATAAAATACAATTCATTCATAGAGTCAAAATAATGTTTATCCTGAGTTCAACATAATTTTCACAATGCTCACAGCACGGCAGTTAAGTTGTAGAAAAACTTCATGATGATGCAGATTTGAAGATTAAAGTCATCCAAATCTAGAGTCACATTAATATTCTCTAGAGAGAAAAGGTTTAGCCATTTTTTATTTATCAAAGCATAGATTAGGAACTATGATACCTTATCAGTAAGGGCAATGATACAAGCTGTTGATGAACCCTTAGACTTGGTACATGAATGAGCCTTCTCTAACACCCTTTTTGGATCAAAGGAACCTTTAGGCTCCTCTTGAATTGCTCTCACTGAATTGGATATAAGCTCCTGGGCAAAGAGCCCCGCATTAACACCAACGTCTGCCCAGCCACCAACACCATCTGCAACACCAATCGCTTGTTCTTCTCTGCAAATGAAATGAGCATCCTCTCCCCCTGTCTCCTCCTTATCTGGGTGAGGTAGGTAACATGATCCTGAAATCATCTTCAATGTCTTTCCACTGAAAAATAACACTGCTTGTTAGTAACTACTCAGGAATCAGGATAACCACAATTTGTCAAATGAGAAAGATAAGATAATGTTTACTACTCAAATATTTTTAGCTTCCAGCAGCATTGTCAACCTCTCTTTCAAACAATTTATATAGGACCAACATCATTAACATCTAAATTGGCATGTAAAGAAAAGGTTCTTGCTGAAGCAAAACTTTAAAACATAAGGAATAAGAACCACATACTATTCAGGAGATATGGTAGAAGTTGCAAGCTGTTCTTCAGGTTGGCTTCCCTCAAATGAAACACCATGTGGAGCACCAGCCGAGCAGGAAGTAGAAGACGAGGAACAGAAACTCTTCAACCATGGTCCATGAAGCGAACCTGAATTCCGGCTCCTCCAATCGGAATCAAAGGCAGAGGAGCACCCAAAACTTAGAGAACCACACAAAATCTGTGGCCTCCTTAAATTCACACTAGCTCTCAAGCACCCTCTCTGAGTCCTGTCCTTGAAGTACACACCAGCAGGCTTTGTGAAATCCACACCACTGCTGCAACTGGAGACCAAGTCATCAACATAAACATCTCCAAGCACAGCTTTGGAAGGTGAAGTAGCCATTGATTTTCTATAAACCTTGTGGCCTGAAGAAAGAGACAGAACTGGATTCCTGTACAATAATGGTGTTGGCACTGCTTGTTGCCGTGTAATTGCTTCCTGAATGCGTTGACAGTAAATGGTAGTGTTCACCTTTGAGAGAATGCCAGATAGCATCTTAGACCCTTATGCAAGAGCTTCTGAGTTTCTTTTAACTAAATTGAGAAAGCTCATTTCTTTCCCCGCCACCCACCAAACCTTTCCCAAAGAGAATTGAACTGCACGCAGATTCTGAATCCAAGAGATATATTGATTTGAAATTTCAACTATTAATCACTTCAAAGTTTCAAACTTTATAAAGAACAAGAACATGGCACTGATGGAAAAGGGAAACCAACTTGATGAAAAATAAAGAATTAAATCTGAAATGTAAGGAGGAGCTTCGAAGAGTCAAGGATTGTTACCTGTTATGCTATGAATTTTTTGGGATTTTGAGTGTTGTTCTGTGTGCCCCTATCTCCACAAAAACCTAAAGAAACGTCAGTGAATGAATGCTGATATATCTATAGTTTCAAATTTTTTCAGAACACCGCTATCAAATGCCTCCTTGTCTTTTTCGCCCCCATTCTGTCTCCCCATATATTTTTTTTAAAAAGAAAAAGAACTTAGAAAATTAACAACCTTATCTGAATTTTAGTTTTATTATTTTAGCAACAAACAAGGATAATTTGGATATCATTCTCGGATTAGATTTTCCTTCGGCTTTTGTTCTTGGCCTTGTAATAATCTACCAGATTTTAGACTTTGGATTTTTCCTTTTTGCCTGATTTTATCTCCCCAAACATGTACACGGCATTGAAAGGGACGTTAGCGGTTTAGGTAAATGGTGCAGGTTGTGTTTCTATTTGAGTGGCATTTTATATTTTATCAAGTGATAAATCTGTCACTGAAATGAGATTAAATAAAATAAAATCCTGTCTTGGTCTTTGTCCTTGAAATTAGAAATATTAATTTGACTATATTATAGCTTAACCTAAATTTATTTTTACGAAGACAAATGCCTTTTGTATGTCTGAATAGGAACAATATCTGAATAGGATCTCTACTCATTAATTGTACAAGAGACACATGGTTTACTCAATTCAAGTAAGAGATGTTGAAAGTCTAGCTAAAATTAATCTCATTCTGTTCCTGACAAGTGCATAAGTTAATAGAAAAGTAATTAGCAACCCTAGAAATTAGCATTGGAACTATTTACAGTAATTTACAAGCTGTTGTTAATTAGGTAGTTATTATATAGGATTTAGCTAACAAATGAGGTGTTAAATATGAAAAGTTTTAACCAACTTGGTTCGTTAAGTGGTCAGCTTATTCGTTCGTTTAAGTATGCGTTGAGAATTCGAATTAGCAATTCATTAGCCAGTGGCAGACATTTAAATAAAATTTAAAATTGTGACAAATTAGTTTTTAACTTATTATCAAGTTAAATATATCGTAGACAACAAAAAAATATGAAAAATTTTATTAAAAATTAAAAAATTTAAAGTTTCTAATGTTTTTGTAGTACATTTATCTTTTTTTTTTAAATGTTTAAATTTTAAAAGCGGGCACCTTTACATTGTTATGACTCATTAATTTAGATATGCTTTATCTATGTGTGTAATGCATTGGTATGGAGTAAGGAGATGCTTTACAAGGATGTGGGACAACTTTTGACTGTATCATAAGCAAGAAATCGGAGGGAGGGAGTTCTGTGTAAAAAAACAATGAGGCACCAAATCGGAGGGTCCGAAATGTGAGGATAAAAATTTTAAATTTTATGGTGAACTAATCGGACCCTCCGATTAGTTTTTTTTTTTTTAATTAGAAAACAGATCCTCTGAATTTGCATAAAAAAATTATATTTTTGAAAACGGACCATCCGAATTCTACTACCACAACTCCCTCAGTCCGAATTGTGTTCCACTGTCACCACATGCAGGTAAAGTACCTGTGTACTCCATAACGAAGCAAGACAACAAACTTACCTCCATATTAAAAATAAAAAGCGCATTGGTATTGAAGGTGCATGTTGTATATGCTAAATGAGAAATTTCTCTCGGTAACAAGGGTGTTGCTTCTATGTAGTTAGTAGTTACTAGTTACTGAAAGCTTATGTTGAACAGCCAAATGAAACTAGTTGAAGGAACAACCAAACAATGGCATACATAGATTTTGAGTTAATACTCAAAATGATTATTGAAATTTGATTTCGACTCAATTTAACCCTCAAATTTTTAATTGACTCAAATTGTGTTCTGAAATTTTAAAGTGTGACTCAAGTTGGTCATTCCATCCATTCCCGTCACCACCAGAGAGATGACATGGCACGATTAAATGTGTCATTTTGCTGTTTGTCCCTAACATCGTCGTTTTACTCTTGCTTCCTCTTCTTTTTCCTCCTCCTCAATGTCTGAACCACCCACCACCCCATTGTCACCATTCTCATACATTCCCAATCCTACCACCACCACCACCCTCCTCCTCCTCACCTCCCCCTCACCTCACCACGTCGTTTAAATTTAGCATTAATAATTAACTCTGTTTTACCATTACTAGATCTGAGTGAATGAATATATCAAAATCATTTTTTTCATCCAAATCCACATAACCAAATAAGTTACATCATTAGAAGTATGGACAAATAAACAAGCAAATAACAACTAAACCCCATCAAAAAACCTTATGTATAACTTTTCTCCACTATAATAATCGTAGCTCCACCTTCATACACTATTACCCAAATCTTTGAAGAAATGGAAAATGGAACATTTAAGAAATTATCTGAATCTTTGCCAGAATAGTACTCTAAACAATATCATGAAAAGGCGAGAAGGAGCGCGAGGGGGGTGGGTGATGGTGAGAGTGGTGGTTGTTGGTGGTGTTGAAAAGATATGATTGAGTGGTGACAATGGGGTAATGGGAGGTTCAGACATGAAGAAGAAAGAGGAAGAGGGGTTAACTTGAGGCATGTCTTAAAATTTCAAGATACAATTTAGATGAAATTTAATTTCAAGAATCATTTCAAGGATTATTTTAAGTATTAACTTCATTGATCTCCTTGCAAAGTTGTGCTACTACATTAGTAACCTTGCATTGTATGTCCCAAAAGATTGAAGAGCGAGGCCCTGCATACGTGGTTGAGGATTCATTTATGGAGAAAAATGAACTTGAATGGAATACATACAATTCTGTACAACATAATGAGAAATTGATATGAAAGTTCATATACGAGATTGATTTTATATCCAACCAACCGCGTACTGCCAAATTCCACCTTGTGACAATAAATTTCAACCGTCAACATAAAACACAAACATCAAAAGTTTCCTAATTCATGCCTACATGCTACAGCCACTGACCAACCAAAATAATCCAAAAGGATTTCACTACTTGATCAAAAATGTATATGCTCAAGAAGCAAAAACATCTTTTAGATGTGTACCCTTCAAAACTCGTCATTGTCCCCATAGCCTACGACACCAATACATATATCAAATTCCAACCTTTTAGTTCACCCAGATAGAGTGGTCCGGACCAAGCTATTTACTAAGAAGAAAAGCTCTGGCCCTTTTCATTTTTACTATAATAGTGTCTTTTCCCACTCATATTAGAGGCATAAATAACCCTTTTTTCACAATGCTTGATGCACTGCATATTAGGATCATATACTATATCTTACTAATCCTCCCTTCCTGATGCATTGCAGATTCATATTGTACAAAAGACCATACAATTCTGTACAACCAGAACTTCAAGGCCCTGAAAAATTATATGCAGTCCTTGCACCAAAATTATCATGTGCTCCGCCCAATGTCTTTGCCAGAAAACTCTCCGTTTCCAAAAGATGCTGCTGCCGCAGCACTAACATCCAAACCACCACCAATAGATGTGATGAGTGCCGACAAGCCTCCACCAGGAGTTCCTCCAGCAGCCATCCCCAATCCTAGAAAATCGAGGGTGGTATGCTTTGGACCAAACATGGAAGGAGTCCCCATCATTAATTCCTTTAGTCCAGAGCCACTGTCAAAAGACAGCCCAAGTCCAAGCCCCGCCGGAACTGAGGCACTCTCTGGTTCGGCCGGCTGCTGACCCCATTGCAAGCCATCTTGCTGAGCTGGTGAAGACGAAGCAGAAGAGGACACTATACCTAAACCACGAAGCAGCGAGGCATTGGTTGCAGCCGCACCCATTTGAGCTGCTTTTTGCAGCAAAGCAGTGGCAGACATGGTTGGCTGTGGCGGTGGTGCATATTGGCGGCGGTCCTGCCCTCCTGTTCCAAAAATCGACGAGCCATGATTAGTGGCAAGGCACAAAGAAATGGGCTCCGAGGAGGATGGCCCTGGGAGATCTGTTGGATGATCATGGGGCCCCATGGCCCTAACGAGGTCGGTAAATGCAGGTGGTGTTTGGGATTGCAGGTTACCCGACGCAGTTGATGAAGCGAACAAACTTGCAAATACACTGCTGCTAGTACCACCATTGCTTGTTGAGCTAGTGCTGCTGCTACAGCTCCCATTCAGAGCAGTGTTAGCTTGTGGCTCCTCTATGATTTGTGGCGAATTTTCTGGCAACTCTGAAATAGGTGGAGAAAACAGTAGTGATATTAATAATAATCGTTGATACTAGTATTAATAAGAGGGAGAAGTGAAGAGCAAAAGCAACCACTTAAGAAGCATAATGGTTCAGGACTTGGAAAGCATGCACCTTTCTTTTATGTGTTATATAAAATAAAGTGCAGTAGCGAAAAGAACATATAATAGTTTCCTTTTTCTCAAATCCACTCCCCCTTCCC
Source organism: Arachis ipaensis (assembly GCF_059453495.1). NCBI lineage: Eukaryota > Viridiplantae > Streptophyta > Magnoliopsida > Fabales > Fabaceae > Arachis > Arachis ipaensis. The sequence continues at coordinate 10,608,794 of NC_142440.1, forward strand.
TTAAAAAACAAAGCTTTTCTCTTTTTAGCTTTTGGATCTTTTGAGTTTCTTCGTCCACAATTGCATAGTTTAAATCTCACAGTACCGAAGAACACAATTTTTATTATACTTAATTAAGTGTTCAGTTTTTATTACTTAATTAGCTCTCCGAATCTCTTGCCACTGAACTTCGGTGTTACGGATAACAAACAAATTGAAAAACCACAGATGAAAACAAAGAAAGATAACCCAAAAAAAAAAGACAAGTTCCAAGATCAGATAGAGATAGAAAACAAAGTCAACAAAAACAGAGTTCTTATTTGTTTTCTAGTTTTAACCACATCATACCCGACAAAATAAGCCGAAAATTTGTTTAAAAAAATAAAAATCAACCCTTTTTCCAGAGTCGGATATTGATCTACCTGGATTCTGAGTCTGCAAAACCAGTGGCACAACAACACTGTTTGGCTGGGTGGTGGTAGTAGTAGTAGTAGTGGCCGGCAGTGGCGGAGCTTCCGGCTGAACCGGAGGAGGCGGCGGCGGTGGAGGAGCAGGAGCAGGAGTAGGAGCAGGAGGTGGAGGTGTCGCCTGAGGCGACGAAGATTCAGCGTTAACAGCCTTAGAATCTGATTCAGAACTAACCTTAACACCAATCTGAGACTGAGTAGTTTGTGAATGAGTTTGAGATCTCGCACTTTCCTCGGCCAAGGCATCACAAAAAGCCCTATGCGTGATGAAGCTATCCCTCCTTCAGAAACATAAAAAACAAAACTTTTAAAAACCCCAAATCCCTAAAAAGAAAAGATTAGACACCATCGTTGAAAAACAAGAGAGAAACCTTGAGAACAAAGTGCCACAATCGCATTTGTACTCTCTAGTGCCGCAAATCTTAGAGTGAGCCTTCCAATCTGATTGAACAGCGTATTTCTTAGAGCACTTGTCGCATTTCCACTTCTTCTCGCCGTGCTTTCTGCAGAAGTGCTTCTTGATTCCGGTGAGATCCCCGAGCGCGCGTGAAGGATCGTGGTGAACGCACGTTGGCTCAGGGCACACGTACACCCTCTTCTTCACCTCCTTGCTCGACCTCTGCCTCAGCTTCCATGGAAGGTTGTGACCCCTTCGATGGAGCTGAAGGTTCTGATCCCTCTGGAAACCCTTGTTGCAGATTTCGCACACGAATCTGTTCGTCGCCAATAGGGTCTTCGGAGACAGAGCAATCACCTCTGCATCTGGATCTGTAAAGTGAACGGGTATACATATATTTTAAGGAAAATAAAATTATAATAAAATCAGAAGAAGGAAGAAGACAAAGATGAAGTTTTTTTTTTTTTAATTTTTGTTTGTACCTGGCATTCCTGGAAGGTTACGCTTTTTCTTGGTGGCTGATTTTGAAGGTACTGTCTGATTGCCAGAGGAAGAAACACTAGCTTCCCCTGAAGCTGTTGAAACATTGTCTAAATCAACCGGCATGGCAAAATTTTCTTCTTTACAAATCTCAGGGCATTTACCCCTCTCTATAAAAATTTCAAAGCTACGTTTTTTTTCTCTTCTGAGCTATAAAGTTTTAATTTTTTTTTCCCTTTCCCCTCTTTCTCTCTGTTTGTTCTTGTTCTAGGGTTTTCTTTTTTGTTTCCCCTGCTCTGTAAGCTTCTCCCACTTTCCCCCCTCTCTCTTTCTATCTATATCTACCAGTCAACCTTTGATTTGTTTTTCTTCTTTCTACCTCTTTTTTTTTTTTTTCTGAATTTTCGCACCACCTACCAGCTCTGATGATGGGGTCTCTGACCAAAATTCACGTTATCCAAAGAGCTCAAATGATTAAACCCAATAGTGGCACCTTAAACAACTCTGCCTGAAGCCATAAAAAGAGAGAAAAAAAGGAAGGAAAACCCTCTTAACCGGAAATCACTCTGATCGAAAATTGGACAAAGAGAGTGTCCTAATAAGGTGGCGGCGCCCCCAATGAGAAAGAAAAGCAGAACCGCCTCAATATCTCTCTACCCTTCTCTTGTTTGTTCCTAAAGTTTGTAACTTTTTATTTTGTTTGAGCTGAGTTAAATGAAAAAGTCTCGGGGGAGGGGCAGCTATAATTATAATTGGATAATTAGATTAGTGTAGTAGTTATAGTAACTGATTACTGATGAGATTGATTGATTAGTGGAATTCATTAAGCATGGTGGTTGTGTGTGAGAGCGTGGTTAATGAAACGAGACTCATTTATTATTATTGGGCTGGGTCGTAGAAAAATTGAGAGAGAGGGAGAGAGAGAATGAATGAGGGTAAGAAAAATCTTTTCTTGGTGTCCAAGTTCGTATCCTCTTCCACTTTGAATGAATTTGCAAATTGGGAACACAGCACAGTCTCGTTGGAAGTGTGTTTACTCTAATGTTTGTCGTTTTGTGATTTGTTTGGACCCTTATTTCTGTACAAACCGACAGGGACACACCATTTCACAGGTACACTATAATCAGTTTTATATAAATGGTAATAAAAACAAACAAACTAATATAATGTAATCGAATTAATGGATTAAAAAAACTGTGAAAGCAAAATCAATTTTCAAAGATTGTACAAAGTCAGAGAACTTTAGTCTATAAAATTGAACGGGAACTTTTCACTGTTTTGGACCACTAAGGAATTGGCACGCACCCTTGGTTCCTGTGCATTACACCATTCATCACTGTAATTTCTTTTATAACCTGTGCTGCACAAGTTAAAAAAAATCATGTGACGTTAATATGAGATATAGAGTGATAATAGAAACGTAACAAGGTTAACAAAGACGTGCCTAAATGTTTCTCAGTGGGTCAAAGATGTATGTTAATAGCACATGGGTTTCTGATGGTAGCTTATTATTGAATTATTATTCCCCCTTTTCCCTATTTTCTCTCTGTATGTAGGTCTATAACTTTGGCAAAATGTTCACACTTCACCCTAACAATTTACAATGAGCAGGTTCCTTATCGCCAAGAGGAAACGGTAGCTGGCCACCACATAATACAAGAATATATTATTCTATTTAGGGCACGAGCATGACTTTTATCAATATTCATGAATCCATTAGCCACCGTTGACATTATCATCATTATTTACTATTTCTAATTTAATTTCTTTGGCATCATTCAGATTATATGATGAACCATATTTAGAAGAATTTAATACAGAGAATCTCTTTTCTTTTTTATTTCTTTTTTTTTGTTTGTTTGTACCTATCTAATTAATCATACCCCTTTTTCTACTATAGTTTATACTACTACTACTACTACGTTGCATGTTTACCTACGGGGAAAGCCACTTGCCGTCCGAGTTTGAATAATATAATGATAATTATGTGATTTAATAACATTTGTTAACTTACAAACGATGATGTAAAGTGTAAACTAATTAATCTCATCTTCTTTAGCTTCAAAGTTTAAATCCGAAGTCTCATGCCCTTATCCCTTCAACCAATTACCGTTTAAAAGAGTGGTGGATCATAATCCTTTAGCTTCTTTTTTTTATTTATTGTCGATTGAATGAATCATAATAATCTTAAGAGAGAAGTTAAGATTATTTTGATAATCCATCACTTATTTCATATAATTGAATATATAAAAAATTATTATTATAACTCAAATAAATATATATACGAGGAATGCTAGGGGCCAGCAATTTTTGGGATTTATAGCCATCAAATAGTCATCAATGAGGCTTTTAATGGTGTGAAATTAATGTGAGATTTCATCCAATAACTCACTCTTCTTTGATGATTATATACTGGCCAGAATTTGATAAAATTGCTGCCCCAAGACTTTTCCTATATATATTTGTTGGCAGATCAAGTTGCTTAGTGTCAACGGTGGAAGTTCTTATAATGGACACGTCTGCTAGTAAATCTCTACCTTTTTGCAATGGCAATTAAAGTCCTGTAATGATCTGATCCAGTATTATAATTTTCAAATTGGTTTCGTTGTCCCTTTCAACTTTTGGTAAATCCAAGTCCATAGTATTTGATCCTATCCTCGTAAATAACAGGTAGCAAGTGCTTGCTGGATATGGACATTAGCCATTCTAAAATTAATTAACCATGATTACCACTCTGCAGTATATGTTTAAGTTTAACACTACTTAAGCTAAAGATTTATGAACTGACTATTCATTCTTCTAAATTAATCAAACTTAACTAGAAGGATCAGCTAGGGAATTGAAGATATCAAACTTCACAACAAAAAGCCGGCACATGTTGTATGATTACCCTTTAATATATATAAAAATAATTTTTAAAACTTGTGCCTGCACTATTTATCCATCATGGTTAGCATTGACTTAAATTGTTATTTTTCTTTTATAGTTCAAAGTTCAAACAATGCATTATTTTTGGGCACAGGAATGGGCCCTTTAATTTGTTTAAGGTGTTCAACTTTCTTGCTTTACATCCAAGAGGAAACCAATCACTGTCTTTTGAGTTTTGAGTCAGCACTCAACGTAGCTATATTCACATTTACACATTCAAATTCAAGCCCATTCGGTTACGCATACTCCGGACCTTAATTAAGGATATGTTTTGATTGAGTTTTTTTTAGAAAAACAAACACTAAAGATGTCTAAATATTCCAAATCTGATCATGACAATAAACTCCTTTTAGCAGAATGTGAACTTTCATATGTGATGGGTTCAAATTATGACATCTAACTCCTTTTCTTTTATAGCAGGGTGAAGATTTAAGCTAGAATCATTCTTCTGCATATGATATTCTTTTCTAGTTACTTTTTTTCCCCGGAAATTGAAGAAAAAAAGAAAGAGAAGAGGATTGGTGGAATTAAAAAAATCGTAGGACAAGATAAGAGATAATGAAGAAACATTAAATTTTGTATTTTTATATTTTATTTATTTACCGATAAATTAGAACAAATTATGAAAATTTAATTTATTTTTATTTTTTCTATTCAAAAAATTTGAAAAAAAATATAATTATAAAAAATTAAGAAGAATAATAAAATAAAAAATAAGTTGTGTTTATTATTAGTGTCTCTAAGTCTTTCCTATCATAATAGATACAAAATATACTAATTTAATATCTCTAACACACAATATCTCTGTTACATCTCATCTATAAAATACTATTTTGTGTTTTTATATCTCTGTCTCATGTATTATCTCATAAACAAACACAGCTTAAATGAAAGCATTGCAACCAACATGGGCGATCTACTATCTTGATTTTCCAAACCTTAAGGAATAAATTAATTAAAAAAAAAAGCAGGTATCAAATTGATAGTTAATTATTCATAAAATAAAATAGTTATAGAACTTTGATCGGCTTTTTAGTTCTTCCTAAAAGAGAAAAAAAAAAGGAATGGGTTACTTTTTTGCAAACTCCATGGGTGGATACATGATCGTTAAAGCATCCATTTAGGATCATTAGACCACGACCACAATTTTGGTGTGTAATTACTTTTTTGCTTTGTTTGTGGAACTCCACTTCTTTCTCCCAAGTAATGAATGAACTAAAGGAAAGGATGGGTCCTTGGTCCACCAATCAAACTCAACGTTCTTAAATCTTAAGTAGTACCATATATGGTTATGTAAAATGCAATGCACCGGAAACTAAGAGTGAAGTACTCAATACTAATAATAATTAGTATATCTAATCGTGTCATGTAGACTTTCAAACTCATAATAGTGTATAATAAGGTATGAAAAGTTAACAAATGAGAAGCTTTTTGCAAACCATAATTCTAGACTTTTAGATGCAAAATCAAATACGCCACCAATGTAATTAATATAATTAAATTAGTTATAACACACGATCAACTCATCAAAATTCTCTACCTATGTCATCATCATCATCGCTGAATTTTCTCTTATTTATGAATTAATGTACAATAATTTTGAAAAATATAATAACAAAATTATGAATTTGTTTAATACACTAATAATAAAATTCAAGCATATTCATTTTCTGATTATTATTTATAATTATAAAAAAATTAGTTATTTTTACTTATACAATAATATATAATTAAATATATATGTAATTTTTTTTTTATATTTCTAGTATATTAAAATTAAATTGTTTATTACTTAGAAAATGATGTAATGTAAAATAGTTTTTCATTACTTAGATAAGGATAACAATTAAATGGAGGTATACTAATTTTTTAGAAATTGTTCGGTAGGTCGGGTACCGGACTGATCGGGTGAATATCCTGATCAACAAAAGGGGAGGTCGTCTGGTCGTACGTCTCCGGGCTGGAGTGGGCGAGGTCCCGAGCTCTTCAGATGTGAAAAGGGGGTGTCACCTGCAAAGACACTCTGACGCGCAAGTCAATGAAGTGTGCAGGCGAAAAAGGGGGTAGAGTCATGTAACGTACCTTGGGGGAAGGGTAAAAACCTTTCCCTTATATACTGTGTCAGAGGTGGGCCCTGCAAGGACAGGCCCACTTCCTCTGAGGCGTTCTCCTCACAGCTGTAGGTGAGCTGTCGGGGACACGCGTCCGGGTCGGCTGTGGAGCGCCTTAACCCTGACCGTTAGGGTTGGGTGGCGCTTGGGTCGGGCCAACCCGTATAGGGTTTGGGCCAGGCCACAACAGAGATTATTTTATTAAACTTATTATTATACATATGTTATGTGTACACTAAAATTAACTATCAAAATCAGCTATTAATATAAAATATTTAAAATATAAATATATATTAAAAATAAATTAAATAAACATGTATTTATATACAAATATATTGGTGATTGATTTTGATAGCTCATTTTGAAATACAGAACATTTTTGTTATACATATTGAGAGATGTATATATACTATTTTTGTGTATATATATTTTAATACTATTATTTTTAATATTAAAATAATTAATAAAAATGAGAAAAAAAAAGATTTTATATATAAAATGATATATTTGTGGGCAGCAAGAATGTTAATGGTAATAATAGGATAGCATGTCAATCAAAAGTTTGGCTCTCCCACTAATGACTATAGGGTTGGATAAGAATGGAGGAGGATTTGGACGGTGAACGTAACAATTCTTTTAGGAAGCTCGCATCTGCGTTTGACAGAGACGTTAGTAAAAAGGAAAATTCCATCAAAATTTCTCTTTTGTGAGATGCGATGGCGACTATAGATGCCCATACTTTCAACAATGCCACCCCCTTCGTTCTCTCGTGTAATAAAGAGAAGATGGAAGCAGATAACTTTTATATTTGATTAGACTCATGCAGTATCAATTTTAATAAATTAAACTAATGAGTTCTATACTGGAAATGACATTTTGAAATAAATATCTTATGAAACTTGTTACTTTATCACTTTAATAATTACTCTTACTTTATACTCTTTTATTTTAGGTATTGGAATGAAATTCTTTTGTGCTAGTCTTTCTTGTGTGGCATTATTATTATAATTTTGATGTTGAAGTGTGCCCTGAAAGAGGTTCAAAGGTGTAGTGATTAAAGATCCAATCGTCTTTGACTCCCATTCTAGCAGCAACTATTGGCTCTTTTAATTCGTAATGCCAAAGAAAACATAAAATCCTAATAGGAAATTCATCAGCAAAAGCAAATAATCTATTCATAGTTCACTAATTGGTAGTAGTTACAACTCACAACTTTTGCTTTTGCCTTTCTCGATGGTTTTGGGACCAAGTGAAGTTTGGGGTCTCTCCATACACGAGTGAAACGCCATAGTAAACTAATCATAATGGTTGGCAACTTCTTCACAGGGATTGTTCAATTCCCAACTTGGCATGACTCAACTTATTTTTGTTAGGTTTAGAATGTAGAAGTTGTTCCCATGTTTAATGTCCAAAATTCTGATTTTTGAATTTTTATGCCATCATCGTTTAAAATAAGTTCTAATTAAGTTAGGTTGTTCTAATGGTTAGTTCGCATCTTAGCTTGTGTACACAGAATGCAGTAAGTCAGTAGTAACTAAGACTAGTAATATGTATCCTACGTGCGGTATCCAACTCGATCGGATTAGGTTACATACCCGACCTGCTATGGGTAAGATATTAAACCCACAATCTCCTTTTTGTAAAAGCTCAAAGTAACCATTAAGCAAATCATTTAAACTACTAATTTAGTACGTTTGTTATTTAAAGAGTAATGTTGCAAGAATTGAGAATTAGAAGAAGAGTAACAAGATATTTAGTTTTTTGTTTGTGTTATTTTAATTTTATTAAGAACTTGATGATCATGTTATTTGTAATTTTATGTTGAATTTTTTTAAGATTTTATTGTTTTAATTTCAATTTAAACTTAGTTTTTTATTTTCTATTTTATTAATATGTATAAAATATAGAATGATTGAATTTTATATTTGCTTAAAAAATTTGATTTTCCTGTGACTCTGTGAGTAGGGTTGAGAACTTTAGAGTGCGAATAGGATATGTGTAACACCCTACCACACAGAGCTTTACGCTTAAGTCGTAAAACAAAGGTGGTGTGATATTACGACCTCTAAAATAAAATATACATACATAATATATTTGGAAGAATATAATATTCGAGGAGTTTTGAAGGTTGGGTAAAGCAAAATCGTAAAAAAATAAGAGCGCAACACTCAGGATGACGGTTACTTGCATACGAAGAAAGCATATATATATATATATATAGGGGAGTTCTTTGGTGACCAAGATAATATATATATATATATATATATAGGGGAGTTATTTGGTGACCAAGATAATGGTGTCCAAAGATGGCCAAAGATTGACCCACAAATTAAAAGTTGACATGTGGAATGGTTGAATATAGTGAGAAACATTTTAAGAATATGCTTTTGTGAATTACATTAAAAATGAGAAAAACTAAGTTATAAAAAAAATATAAATACATAGAAGGAAAAAAAAGAAAAAAAAAAGCTGTGAAGTTAATAAAAAGGGATTTATTTAAATAAATTAAATAAATATTTTATTTATTGGAATAAATAATTATAAAAATTATTACAAAAATACGTCTCCCAATCTTATCTTGTTTATTTACACTGTGAACGATATAATTATGAATATATTTCGTTTATACTGTAAACGATATATATGAGATTTAAAAAAATACACGTATTTTGATTATTGTGTAAACAAGATATATTTAAAATGATCCATTTACCGTGTAAACAAGATATGTGTATTTGTAAATATAAAAATATAATTTTTGAAAATAATAAAAAATATTAATAATTTAAATTAGACCAAACTCTTAAAATGAAACGTTTCAAATAATTTGTCAATGAGTAATAGCTCAAATGGCATAGTCTCTCCATACTCAATTAAAAGGTTGCAGGTTCGAGTCTCCTATCTTTGGTAAAAAAAAAAAACGTTTCAAATAATTTAATATATTTTGAAACTGTTAATCTTCTCTATTATTTGAAACCGCCTATTTTCCCTATTATTTGAAACGTTTTATTTTTAAGAGTTTGGTCTAATTTAAATTATTAATATTTTTTATTATTTTTAAAATTTATATTTTTATATTTACAAATACACACATCTCGTTTACATTATAAACGAGATAATTATGAATGTATATTGTTTATACTGTAAACGAGATATGTGTATTTTTTCAAATTCCATGTATCTAGTTTACCGTATAAATAAAATATTCATAATTATATCGTTTATCGTGTAAATAAACGAGATAAGATTGAGATACGTATTTTTATAATAATTTTTATAATTATTTATTTCAATAAATAAAATATTTATTTAATTTATTTAAATAAAAAATCTAATTTTTATTAACTTCACATCTTTTTTTTATCCTTTTTTTCCTTATATATATATATATATTCCACATGTCAACTTTCAATTTGTGGGTCAATCTTTGGCCACCTTTAAACACCATTATCTTGGTCACCAAAGAACTCCCCATATATATATATATATATATATATATATATATATATATATATATATATATATATATATATATATATATATATATATATATATATATATATAATAAGAGTGAAGAGTCAATGATACAAAATATTCAAACTCTAGGCTCAACCTACGAAGCAAAGACTGGCCAGAGAATACCCCATACATATTATGTTAAGGAAAAGTATAGGGGAACAATAATCCTAGTGAATAATATGAACAATGGAGTTACAAATGTAAATTACTCATAAATTTAATTAATGATGTAATTAATTTAATTATACTAATAACTATTTTTCAAAATTTAAAATATCATATTTTTGAAACCAGGCAACTAGCACACGTTTCATATCCTCACCATATCTCCTCTCTCTTTTTCCTTCCCAACAAAGAAGGCTCACTTCCCAGCCCACCCACAACCCACGCTCCCCTCCCTGTTCCAACGTCCGGCAGCCCCCAAGTGGAAAAAATTTTTTTTCACCACACCTGTCAACCCGTGCACCATGCAGCCCGGCGTCGATCACCGTGATCACGCCCTGTGCAGCCCCCGCAGCCCAAGGCCTCCACCATTGCAGTTCCTGTAGCCCAAGATCTCCACCTATCACAACCATTTTAATGGAGCACAATTTCGTTGAACCGAGTTGTCTCGTGCCAGTTTCTTTTACCGGTGATTCACTCGACGGAGAAAGTGAACAGTTGGACAAGGTAAACAATGTATCTTGTTTCTTTTAGTCGTATGTTTATTTTCATATAAATTAGATAGTTATTAAAAGCTCAACTTTCTTAATCCATTATGATATTTTGTTACAAGCGGAATAATTTGGATGGTGTTCTTGTTCATTCATGTGGTTATTAATTAAAGTGTAATATATAAGTGGATGATACCGTGAAAGGATTAGTTTGAATTTTTTCTACCTAAAAAGAGAAAACAATTACATTTTTAGAATGGTGGAATGTTATAATACAATGTACTAGTTAGTTGTTACTACTTACTAGTTACAGATTGGGTTCTTGTTAAGTTTTTATAACTAATTTCAATGAAACATGTGAAAAGTTCTAAAGAAGATGAAGTTAAAAATTTATTTACTGGATATGATGAATTGTTACAATACCTTTTTAATAGGTCCCCTGACATGTTTTGAATATATGTATAGTGTTAAATAAGAAAATTTTGCACATGGTTGCGACTAAAATTGTTACAATCCCTATCTGTATGGTATCAAACCATGCATGCACTAACAAGTTTGGATAAATATGGAGGAAAATTATAGGAGCTAATAACGAGACTTTTTACATGGTAGTAGAAGACTCTATTTTAGTTTGTGTAGTGATACTTGATATGTGGTGGATTTATACATTCTCTATATAAATAATAATTAACACAATACTAACTGATTAGGTGCCACTTTAGCTTAATTCATGCATATTAATAAATTTTAATATCATATTTTTGGATATAGTATTAATAAAATCTATTTAGTTGACATTTTATTATAGTATCTACTTACGTTGTGTATGTTTGATTGTAGGCCATAGAATATACGAAAATTACTGAGTTGGAATGTGATGACACGGAACTTGTTGATGAGGTTTGGACTCTATTTTATTGTTATTTTTTAGTTAACCGTATGTTTGAATAGACCATTTATCGTCGTGTGGCTGAAATAATGTCTATTTTGAACTGATTTGCAGTTACCAGACCATAGTTGCCTTGCTGATGATGAAATACCAAGAGTTGGGATGCGATTTGAGCATTTAAAGTTGGCCCAGGATTTTTATGCGACCTATGCAAAAAAAGTTGGTTTCATAAGTAAGATAAGGGCCACAAATTTTGACAGAATGACAAAGCAACCGATCAACCAATCTATCCATTGCAATCGGGAGGGTTTCTGGGCGTCTCGTGTCAAGGCACCCATACGGAAGAACATAATGGCAGGTGTTGGATGCAGAGCAAGAATATATGCAAAGTTCGATAGGGAAAAGCATGATTGGGTCTTGTTGAAGGTTGAACTAAATCACTCGCATCCGTGTTCAACTAGGAAGGCGGTGCACTACCACGAGAACAGGGAGTTAACAATGCATGCGAAGTGTATCATTGAGGATAATGATGAGGCGGGCATTCGACCCAACAAGACCTTTCTAGCATTAGCCAATAAAGTTGGTGGGCCTTCGAACTTGGGCTTCTCAGAGAAGGACGTCAAGAATTATATTTCATCAAGACTCCGATCCACAAATGTCAACGTAGATGTCAAGGAGATGCTGAACTACTTCATGCGAATGAAGGAGTTGAATCCGAACTACTTTTACGCAGTGAATATAAATGAGGATAACAAGTTTACGAGTGCAGTTTGGGTGGATGCAAGGTGTAGGGCATCTTATGAATACTATGGAGAGGTGGTCTCATTTGATACCACATATAGCACGAACTGGTAAAATGTATTTAAGTTCACATTGTTTAATTATTTTATTATTTTTTATTAGTTTCATGTTTCTAAATATAGTTGTTCGTTCTTTAGGCATGGATTGCCGTTCGCTGCTTTCATTGGTGTGAACCACCATGGTAAGTCCACTTTGTTAGGCTGCGCTCTGCTAGGCAGTGAGGAGATCCCGAGTTTTGAGTGGGTGTTCACACAATGGCTGGAGTACATGGGAACGGCACCGAAGGGCATCATCACAAACCAATACAAGTCTATGTTTGGTGCAATTAAGAAGGTCCTGCCCAATACACGACACCGGTGGTGCATATGGCATATAACCCAAAAGATACACAACAAGCTTGGAGGTTATTCTAGGTTCAAAGAGTTGAATGCTGAGTTGAAACACATTATATGGAACTCTAAGTCGGTTGAGGATTTTGAGGATCATTGGGCTGAGTTCATTGATGAGTTCAACTTACATCACAACAGATGGCTATCAGGTTTGTGTCTTTTTAGAAAAATCATGTGCCGGAAGTGCTTAAATGTTGTTGTGTTCTTGTATTATATTCTGGAAAAATGTTCTTATGCATGGTTTTGTTTTTTGGTGGGTTTGTTTCCTTTTTAGATCTGTTTGAGGACCGACACATGTGGGTGCCTATCTTTTTCAAGGGTCAATTATGGGCTTCCATGAGGAGTACGCAGCGGAGTGAGGGTATGCATTCATTCTTTGGTGGATACTTAAATTGTAAGACTAGTTTGGTCCAGTTCGTCCACGAGTTCAACAATGTCCTAGGAACGAAAGAGCAGAAGGAACTGGAGGACGATGCTGCAGACTCGAGAGGTCTAATCCCATGTTCAACTAGATCAGCCATCGAGAGACGATTTCAAAAAGAGTATACCAACAAAATGTTTAGGGATGTCCAAACCGAGTTTGGCAAGAAGGCTGATTGCACTATTCGTGCCGTGGATGAACAGGGCAACTTCACTAGGGTAAAAGTGGAAGAGGAAATACAAGTCTATGAGACGACTCGATATGTTACGTTTGACGTCCATTTTGATCGTTCGACACACGAGGTTCGATGTGATTGCATCTTGTTCGAGAGTGCAGGTATATTATGTTGCCACTGTCTTGTAGTACTTTCATCTTACAAAGTTAATGAGGTACCTTCCTTCTATGTTTTACCTCGTTGGAACAAGAACATAAAGCGCAAGCACACCTACATTAAGAGTAGCCACGACGTTAGACGTTCAAATGAAAGCCACAACATATTCAGAGAGTTGTGTGCACATTTCTACAATGTTGCACAGGAATTCGTGGACTGTGATGATGAGGCAGACATGCTGCATAATGTTCTAGAGGATGCAAGGGCCAAACTAGTAGATTACCGTGGCAAGATGCGAAATAACACTGTCGCTACTGCACACAATAGCATCATCACAGGCCCTTCAACCGTTTTCGGCACAGAGGACATTCAGGCCCCATCAAAGGTAACCACTAAAGGTCGTCCAAAAGGCAAAAGGCTAGGATATGAGTTGGATAAATCAATCAGAAAATCCATGCAGAGAAAGCGGAAGAGTGTACGCAAGGTATGTATAGGAATTAAAGTTAAACTTCCCTTTTACAACGGTTTTTATTACGTCGATAGTGGGTTGGTTTTGATTGAGCTTGTTTGTTTCAGGATAATCGTGTAGAATCTGCTGCAAATCAAGCTTCAGAGGCTTCCGCTCAGCAGATTGCAAAGCAAGGACTTGGTGGATTCATGTCGCTGTTAAACTCCTTTGACAATACCTAGATTGTTTACGATACTGCATCCATTATGTTATATTAGAGGTCCCTTTTGTTAGGTCATACAATTCAATATGTATGTTTCATGGTCGTTTTCTTTGTTTAGGTTTTCTATGATAACAAAATTATGAAATTGGTATTTCCATGGCATTATCTTGATGCTACTCACGTATCTGGTCTGTTTATATTTGTTTGGATGTCGTTTGACTGATTGTAGAATACTGTCTGCATAAATACATGTCGTATAATCTGTATTTTAACCATTTAATAAATTTGGGATGTTGTGTGCTTTTAACTTCGAGTGGCATGTCTAGGATGTTCGCTTTACTACGGTTATTGATTGTTATTTTTCTGGTGTTTGGATGGTTACTTCTTATCGGATTAGCTATTTGTTTTTGATTCTTTAAATGTCATATAGTATGGATGTTCGATTCCTTAGGCTTGTGCATGGTTATTTTTTTATATACAACAAGTGTCTTAGTAACTAAGATAAATAAAGCAGATGTTCGGTTTAGTAGGTTTGCAGATGGTTATTTCTATTTGTTTTTGGATGGTTATTTAGTGTGTATGACAAATGGCATGTTATTAGTCACGAGTTATAATGTGGATGTTCACCTCAATATATTACTGGATGGTTACTTTTAATGTGGATTACGAATGACAAATGATTAGTTACAGGATTTATAATGTGGATGTTCGCGTCACTAGGTGAGTGGATGGTTACTTTTAGTGTGGATTCAAAATTGCATGTTATTACTTACAATAGTTATAATATGGATGTTCACTGGCTCAGGTTCGTGGATGGTTATTTCTATTTGTGCCAGTATGATTTTTTAGTGTGGATTGCGAATTGTTTTTTTTAGAGTATATTACGAATGGTGTGTTAGTAGTATATCGCGGATGGTCGGCTTAGTAAGATAGAGTATGGTTATTTCTATAGGTTTCGTATGTTTATTTATAAAACTTAAGAGTTGTCTGTTATTAGGTACAACTAGTACAAGGCAGATGTTTGATTTATTAGTTGGGTGGATGGTTATTTCAGTTTTAGGTTGATTCACCTTGTGTGTGGATGGATCCGCTTAATACCTTTGTTGTTCCTTACACTTAGCTTTTAGGAATCGTTAACTACATGCAACAAAACCAAATGTATTGCAATAGAAATAAATCATATAAATGGATTTTGCCATGATAATGTAGCAACTCTGTTGTAATAAAACTCCAACCCATGGACACAAAAAGAAGCTAAGAAGATTTGAGAGTATTGTTTGAAAACTAAGTACACCTATCGCATTCTCCTTTTCCGGGTCTTCCTCACAGGTATTTCTCCCACTCTTTCCATCAATGACCTTGTGCTTGGTGCTGTGAAGGGTGATTTTACCACCTTTTTCTTGTTTCTTTGACGGTTGCGGCGAACACGTCCGTCTTTCTGCTCCAACAAAGATCGCACCAGCTGGATTGATTCATTATGGGCTCCCATGACAATATCTAACATCAGCTCACATCTCATTGACAGAAGCATTTCCTATGTAGTTTTTAAAAATATCAGCACGTTGTTTAATGTTTCAAATTAACATGAGATGGTAAAAACAACCAAAACATAGACCGACATGTTAACTTACATCATTCCATTCATCTATGTTACAATCTTCATTCCATGTCTCTATGAATTTGATGGCATAGATACCGCAGTCCCAACTAGATAATCAAGTAAAACCGATGCCATCAATAAAATGGTTATGCTAAACCCACTAACGAAATGATCATTTATTGGATTTGTTAGTTTGAACTACTTACCCGTTTGGTTGCATGGGGACTTTGGCATACGCACACACTGGACCGTTTGGACTCCGGTCATACGTAGGGATGGCCACCCTAGCCATGTCTTCAATTAGCCGTCCCTGAAAATCACTCAATAATCTCTCTTTAGCATATGTTTTAAATGGTACATATATTCATTAATAATGCTTAAAGAAGTGTTTGATCTTACCGCATATGAATCTAGTTTCTTCCTTTCATCGTCAGGTGCCTCATCATGAAGACTATCGATTACCACAATCCTTTTCCTTGTCACTTCAAATGCATACAGCCACCAGTATCCTTTTGAACACATCAGAATAAACCACTGTCACAAAAATTCACGCGTCACAACATAGTCAAACATTAAACGTATGGTGTACCATGAAGCATAAATAGATCAAATTCCGCACAAGTGAAACAATCATCCCAATCTACGGGCACCAATAGGCGATACATCCCCCGTCCTAATTATGATGGATTCTATTCAACAAGCACTACTCAACAGGCCGATCAAGAAAAGACATCAAGAATTGTGTTACATATGCAACAAACACCTAGCAAACTATGCATACTAATTGACACAGACAACTACATTCTCGTCTAAATATGTTGTGTCATGCAACGTAAAATACATCAATGTCTCACCAATTTTATTTTTGCTGCATCCACTTTGTTAAAGAATCTGGAATCCTCTCCAAAGTTTGGACCCAATACCTCATACACCACAACTGGCCCGTTATGGAATGATTTGAGGTTGTGCGGTTGCATGACTGTTTCCTGTTGTAGGAGGATCAGTCAGTTATAAAGTGCCTACAATAAGTTGTGAAAATATTATATTATTCATACCAATATGCCTGGACAAACACAGTAGAAATCAAGTTTGAATCTCTCGGACTGTGCATCATTGAATGCGTAACACATCCATTGAATGATCTGCGGTGTAAAATTTAAAACCATGATATAAAGTGTACGAAGAATGCAACAAGTGAAGCTAAAACATCGAGATTAAGCACTTACGTTGCTGTTAACCCAACCACATGCTTTCAATGTTAATAGACCCTTCCTCAACAGCCGAAGATATGGCCTACCTTCGTAGGTTGCCAACAGCTCATCTTCGTTGAGGGAAGAGTTCAGAATCCAATCTCGGACCGTGTCTTCCTTCTCCTCTCCTAACTTAACATCTTTAAGACTTGGATGTATTGGTGTGATGGGGGGTGTGATTGGTGGCTTCTCATGTTGTGTCAAGCCCAGTGAAAAGCTAGGCCTTCCGGGACTCGGGGTCTGGCACTGTGACTTATTCGGCATCACGGTCTGTAGGGGTTTCATTTCCAAAGGATTGCTATATTTCTTCTGTTCAATTTTTACCAATATCTCCTCGACTTCTGGACACTGCACGAAGTTCAAATCAAACTCTCTGCATTAAAGTCAACAAAATAAGGCAATTCATTTATCACTCTGATGTAAGGCACATGTAAATCAAGATACATCCATTACATATCTACAACAGATGTAAAATGATAGAGCTTACCTGTCAAAATCATATTCAGTTACTTGCCCTGTTACTGTGGAAGGTGTAATTGGATCAAATTGCGGCCCATCAAACTGTTCGGCATCCTAATTTAGGTGCTCACCTGTCAGGCTTGAGCTGTGATCAAATAAACGGCGCTTTGGAATAACATGTGGCACGTGGTTGTCGTCATCGGAGTCAGAAACAACTGCACTCATCTTGTTGCGCATCTCGACAACACGTGCTGTATGGCTGCCTTTACCGAATTTGGGTCTGACGACCAGCAGCTTTCTTCGGGTGCCTATCTTGCTTTCCTGAATATGAAATATACACCAAATTATCATGCTTCTAGAAAGAAACAACTATGTTATATACTCGCATACAAATTCATGACCACAACAGAAAATTCACTTCGTAAGAAACATCAATAGTAGATCGTAGTAATTAATTTATGATGCCAACACATGTAGACACTAAGATGAACTCACCTCTGGTGGTTCTGTAGGGCTTCCAAGAAGTTTTGATTCACATGTCCTTGATGGTGTTTCAGCTGGTTTCTTATAGTCCATATTTTTAATAGATGCCTCCTTGCATTCCTGTGTACATTAAGCGACAATTCCACATACCAACTTTAATTAGTTCGACATACAAGTACACTGTTGTGGAACCTATAAAGCATCCAAATTCTATAGGAGCATGAGTCCATTTGTGCAATTAAAAATAAACACCAGAAGTTATAATCTAATCTAAACGCCTATGACTTTAATGTTGCCCGTGCTTTAGATTGCAAAGGACACATTACCTTTTGAGCCACTTTACTTCTGCATTCTCTCTTTCCGCTCTTTTTTTAGCTGCATATTCTCCCCCTTCTTCCTGGTTTGCAATTTTGGATCCTCTCGAAATTTGGCCCTCTTTCCGATGGGACCCTAACATCAAAGGGTCAACTGAGCTTACGAAACGCTCATCCAAAAGCCCAAGGTAGAAAATAATAAATGTCTTAGGTTGATTATATTATAATAGAGAATATATCATCCATCCTAGTACCTCATCAATTACATTGTTTGCCTTTTTTTCAAGTTCTGATGCAGTCCATGCAGTCAACCATGGCTCCGTTTCTCGACAGCGCTCTAGTGGCCCATGCCTTAGCCACTGAAAGTACAAGAGCTGGATGGAAAGATTGTACGATTTCTTAGTTCATCATTACCGCAAGTGGGCTAAATAACTAAATGAACAATTAAACTTACCATTAGGGCAAACATGCAGTCGCCACAGGTTTCAAGCTTCTTATTTTGGTGTGTTTCAATCGCCTTCCCTAGCCACTTGAATGTCTTCTGTGCCCAGTTAAATTTGCTTGGATCTAAGACATCCAAAATTGGAGGAATGTGCCATGGAGAAATTGTTTGTTGGCTGGTTGGACACAGGAACGTCTTTAAGACCACCAATATGAAGTACCTTCTAAAATTAATCCTATCCGCTTCTGTTTCCATAGGACAGGCATAAACAAAGTCTCACAGCTGAGTGGTTGTCTTCTTTTTAAATTGCTCTTTGATTTCCCGGTGAGCCAGATTTTTTTTTTCTATTTTCGGAATGTCAACCGCTACATTTCATATTGAAACAAGCAAATAGAATAAATTTAACCATACCTAAGAGCAAAACCCAAAGCAAAATATATGACAACAAATTCACAATTTAATATAAGGAGCTGACCATTGGAGGGTATCCCCAACGCCCTTCCTATTAACTCAGAACTAACTGGAATGTCGCCGACATCCACTATAAGTGTGTCTGTCTCCACATCATAAGCCCTGGCCAGTTGAATCATTATCGTCTGCTTGACTGCCCAGCGAGGAATCTGCTTCACAAAGCCAAACCCAATAGAATCAATCTCAGCTAGCTTCACATCGGCATTCATTTCTTGCAAGTGGGTTATCATCCCGTTGATGTAGCATGGAGAACATCGCGTCTCCACTAATTTCTGTTAAGCAACACAATACAAGTTATTAGAAATAAAAAAAATCAAACATTTGTTAACACAAAGTACTGCTTACCTTTTTTCCCATTAAAATGCTGCTCAGCAGGTGAAAATCAAAGCAGGTTCTTGCCTGTCAGGAAACATTCAACCATAAGTCTTGATACAAAACACACATTATCATTTGACTATAATTGAAAAAACAGCCAAAAAAAAAAAGAAATCACTGGCAGCCCAACAAAATATCCTGCGCAATTCAAGTAAACAACAAAGAGCCTGACATTGGTCATAACATGCTCCATATAAAATAACGAGTTAAAAAATTGGCATTCCGATTACAAAATGAACCCACCCAATTCCTGATAACAATTACTTATTATTATTAACACTGTAAAATATTAACAGAAAACAAATCCTTCATAACTGCTGTAGGTCAACTCAAAAACGTAAATTGTTTCACCTTCATTATATTAGTCTGCTCGCATTATTTAGCAAAATTTCAAAAGGAAACAAAAATTGTTTCTGTCTAACTATGTATTATTATCTAAATTTTAAAACGATTCTCTACAACATCCAAGATTGATAATTATGTATTCATACATACCTAGACATGATACATGATGCAACTATGGTTTTTACAACCAATCTTACTCATATCTACTAAAGCCACCGCTAAAAGCCATCTCATTTTTTGCATCAATCTTTTCGTAAAAATTGAACATCTTTAACTTATTGAAATTAAAGGTCAATCAAATGAACCAAGAAAGATATAAAGAAAAGAATGCTAAAATATCAAGTACAGGCTCCATCAAATTTCAAACATGTTTGCTTTAATCCAAAGATCCATGAACCACGTGCTATTACTATCTATGCTGTTAATTAAAAAAAACAAAATATTAAAATCACCATCATAACACCCACAGCCGTGTGCGGTAAGAGTACATAGGCAGTTTAAAAAAATTAAGTAAAACAAGGTCCTAGGAAGCATAGATGTTCACCAAAATAAGTCCTAATATTGCCAGCTTGCTAGGCTCCAATTATTTGCAATATCAGAAATTACTACCTAAATGATGTAGATCATGTCACATTTTTTCATCCATCATTTCTTACAAAATTGAACACCCGTAATTTATAGAAATTAACGATCAATCAAATGAACCAAAAACAGACAACGAAAACAATACTAAAATATCAAGAATGGCTCCAACAAATTTCAAACATGTTTGCCTTAATCCAAGGATCCATGAACTATCTGATATTACTATCCATGCTATAATTTAAAAAAGAAACATATCAAAATCAACAACATAACACCCCACAGTCGTGTGCAGTAAGAGTACATAGCAATTTAAAAAAAAATTAAATGTTAAACAAGGTCCTTGGAAGCTTAGCTATTAAATTTGAAGTTCTAATTACGTAAGTCACCAAAACAACACCTAATATTGATTGCGATGGTTATCAAATATGCTGATCAACATGTAAATAGAGTCTTTGCACGGTTAGACTAACGCCAATAGTACTTTCACTTATATCCATTCCAATCAAATAGATCAAATGCAAGTGGACATGTGAGGATTAAGTAAAATACACTTTTAGCTAATACTAGAATATTGTCAATAGATCCCAAATTATACTTACAATTTTTTCTTAAAATAAACCAACAGGATTCCAATTCAAGCCTATTTCTACTATATCAAATATTCATAATCAGAGTATTTAAAAGTTTATAAATTTTGACACCCTCTTAGGTTAGGTTTTGGAATGAAAAAAAAATTTTAACATTGTCAACCAACTTGCAAACACCTGGAAAAAATTTTCAACCATACATTAATGAATAAAATGAGAATCAAAATGTAATTAGAGTACATAGGCAGTAAGAGTACAAAGGCATAACACCCACAGTCGTGTGCAGTAAGAGTACATAAGCAGTTTTTAAAAAAATCAAGTTTAAAAAGGTCCTTGCAAGCGTAGCTACTTAAAATGTTGAACTTCTAAGTACCTAAATCACCAAAACAAGTCCTAATATAACCTGCTTTCGCAACATCAGAAAGTACTACCTAAATGATGTAGATCATGTCACATTTTTTCAATCCATCCTTTTTTACAAAATTGAACACCCGTTATTTATAGAAATTAACGGTCCATCACATGAACAATAAACAGACAAAGAAAACAATAATAAAATTTCAAGCCAGACTCCAACAAATTTCAAACATCTTTGCCTTAATCCAAGGAACCATGAACCATTTGATATTACTATTCATGCTAAAATTTAAAAAAAAATAAACATATCAAAATCAACAACATAACACCCCACAGTCGTGTGGAGTAAGAGTACATAGCCAGTTTAAAAAAAATTAAATGTTAAACAAGGTCCTTGTAAGCATAGCTATTAAAAATTGAAGTTCTAATTACGTAAGTCACCAAAATAAGTCATAATATTGATTGAGATGGTTATCAAATATGCTGATCAACATGTAAATATAGTCTTTGCACGGTTAGATTCAACACCAAAAGTACTTTTACTTATATCAATTCCAATCAAATGGATCAAATGCAAGTGGACATGTGAGGATGAAGTAAAATACACTTTTAGCTAAGACTAGAAAAATGTAAATTTATCCCAAATTATACTTACAATTTTTTCGTAAAATAAACTAACAGGATTCCAATTCAAGCCTATCTCTTCTTTATCAAACATTCATAATCAGAGTATTTAACAGTTTCTAAATTTTTACAGCCTCTTAGGTTAGGTTTTGGAATGAAAAAAAAATTTTAAACATCATCAACCAACTTGCAAACAACTGGGAATAATTTTCAACCATACGTTAATGAATAAATTGACCATCCGATCTAGATTCATTAAACAATTCACAAAGCAACATATTCATAGCACGTGCCTAAGACGAATTGCTGACTTACTAATAACCAGAGGCAAAACATAGCCAAATACAGTAACTCGTTAAAATACAAGACGCGGAAACCCGGATGCTCATAAATATGTACTTATGATTATTTCTTCCAACTACATTACGTTCACAAACAAATGGATAAGTCAAACAGACCCAGGAATTTCTGAAAGCAACAAAACCCTTATAAGCAGCCAGAACATAAAAGTTACTATGATCATCTAAACATTCAATATACAGTTATCGGTTTTCTGACCTTCAATCTGGGAAGAGAAACACACCCCACGGCTTCTCTTGTTGCACCCGGTAATGACTCCAACAATGCGAACATGCAACGGCAACAACCTAGGGAGACTGCGGTTAAAGGCCAACGCCGGTGGTTTCTGGGCGACTTCCACTCGACGGGGCCAGGGATTCTCCTCTGCTGCTGGTGGTCTTTGCAATGGAGGCGCTGGCGGATGCTCGGTACGGCGATTGGCAGGATGAACTACGGATAGCAGCAAAAAAGGAGCGGCTAATGGGGGAAGGTCCTCCTTCATCAATGTCATTCGAAATAGCGGTGAGGGAAGGCTAACGTTTTCTTTCCTGAAGGGTATTCGAAAGTTAGGGAAGGGGAAAGGTTTTGACTGTTGGGTCAAAGAAAGGGGGAGTGGATGGGATGATTACAATGGTATTAATTAAGATAATTAAAATTAGGATTTAAGAGAGGGGGTGTTTTTGAGTATACCTATGTTATGAATCTAATTGGGCTAATTATTATGGCCCGTTGTTCATATTGTTCATCAAAGTCATTGTCCCTCTAGCATCTCCCTTATCTTAATAATCCTCCCAAAAGTACTCCAAACACATGACATAAACTCCTACATCTCCATGGAAATATATAGGAGAAACAAAAGTAAAGTATACACAGTGGAGAAGTCTATACATGTAACTATATACATATCAAAAGTACAACAGACAACTCTCCGTCTTCGCTTGCCAAGAAAACTCCAGACGCCTAGCGAGGTGCCTCTCGACCTGCATCTGAAAATCATAAATATTCGTATGGAATGAGAACCGGAGGTTCTCAACATGGTAATGGTGCCAGCATACATAATATATAAGGTCTCGAGAAATCCAAAGGCGATCATAGAATTTCAACACTCAGATTTAAAACTTAAAGATTTAAAACGGGAAACCATAAGTAGGGTAGTCATCTAAGGTTCTTAGTCTTAACTAAGCTCTAGCTAAGTCTGTTAACATTCTTCACTTTCTTCCAAAATCCTCCAAAACTCCAGTAGAACCATATAGACAAACAAAAAAGACAAAGGCCAACACAAATAGAGTACAGTTATTGTAGGTAGCAAGTATGACAAATAGCATGTTGATTCACAAAGGCAAACCCAAATAATGCACAAGCAAACAAAATAAGCATATGCATATGATGTATACTTGCCCTATGGCTGATGAGTCTCATCTGTCAGTTATCAAGCCAGTCCGACATGTCCGGTAGCTAACCCTGGACAGTCCCTCATGCGCGCATCCCCAAGAGTCTATGCATAACTTGTTCTCAATCATAAATATATCAAATTCAGCTAATTGGGAGAATTTTTGGAGAGTTAAAGTGTCAGGCCACATCTTGCAACATAGGATCAATAAAATATTGAGTCTCAACCTGGAGCAAGTGGTGGCAAGCCACTGCATCTACCCAGAAAAACTCGTATCTCAGATAATAAGAAGTGCATAAGCCAAATTATCATTCATATTCATTCATTCAATATCATTATGGCCAATATTCATCAATTATATAACATTTCGCAATTCTCAATCATAATTCATCATATCTCAAACTTTCTTCACTTCCAAGTTACCACCCCTTCATAGTCCAATTCCCTTCACTATTATTACAACTCAATTCTAGGGTCTTAGAGAATAAAAATAGAGATTTAGAGGTTCAAAATCATGTTTCAAATCACAAAACTCAAGTTGCTGAAAAACAGGGTCCGCATATGCATGCATGGTCTTGCGTACCCGGGGGGTACAGTTTTCCTTACTCGCGTACGCGACCCCTGCTCGCGTATGCGAGCCCCCTGACCCGAATTGATTGCTCGCGTCACATGCGAGTGTCTGCATACGCGACCCCTTAAATTCACATCCTTGCGTACGCATGCACCCTCTCGCATACGCAGGACATCAAACCTGAATGGAATGTCCGCTTGCGTGTGTGCTCGCGTACGCGAGTTCTGCAGAATGGCTAGAAATTTGTTAAGTGCTGCAGAATCCACCTTTACACACCAAACTTTTGACGCGCATAACTTGTTTGTTAGTAATTATTTTTAGTCCGTTCTTCGAATGACGTAAACTTCACAAACCCAGTTTTCATTTAAGACAAGTTTGGAAAAGTTTTGGAGTCTGAAAGCCAAGTTATGACCCATCAGTTTGGTCAAAAATCAAGTTTTTCTCAAAAAACCACAAACCTCTATTTTTACCAAATTTTCTAACTCCAAACTAATATTCCAAGTTTATAAACAACACTAATACAAGCTAAACTCTATCTCAACCCTTCTCATTTATTCTATCATCCAACAATACACAAATTCATCAATTTCAACCCCAGAAATTCATAATCAACAAAATCTCATACTCAATCATCAAGTAGCATCATTATTCATTCAAATAATCATTTCATCAATCATATACCACAAGAATCAACCATCAATCCATTTTCAACCCATTTCAATATTTTTCATCAATTCTACTAAACATTTAACATAATCATACATTCCAACCTATCCTATGGTCATCTAGCCTAAGTTTTCACAAAATATTATATATTACATATGAGAAACCAAAACTATACATTGGCCGATTTCTCTTAAAATCCAAAGACACCTCAAGGTCACCGTTCCTCAATATCCATACTTAATTCTTGAAAATTAGGGAGAAGAGAGGTTGAGATAAAAAAAAATGAGATTTTCTTACCAAATTAATTACTGTACTTTGTATAGTTTGACGCAATAGACGTGTGGCTGCAAACGGTGCGGCGATCGGAGCTCGGAATTGAAAGTTATATGAGATTTGGTGGAGGGCTAGGGTTGGTTCTCAAGTTCTTCTCCCTCTCAAAGTTTCCAACGTGTATTGTTGTGATGAGGGAAGAAGATGAGCTGATGCTCATATGGGTTAGTGAATTGGTTGGGCTTTGGATCCGGTTTGAATTCGGTTCGACCGGTCCGGTCTAATTTTGGGCCAAAATTTTTAAAATTAATGTCAAAATTTATGTTTTAATTTATTCAACCTCATTAAACTATAAAATTCTATTTTTTAATTTCTTTGATTAATAATTAACTTATTGACTAATTATTCGTTAATTACGCGGGGCTTACAGTAAGATTGAATTTTAAGAAAGTTTTTAACCCTCGGATAAGGGTAGAGTCTAAACCTTACCTGCCCATTGCCAGTCCTAGCAGCAACCTATTGGGCAGAAGTAAAACCTTAAATGGAACTCAGATCCACAACAGATTAGTTTTTAACCTATCGAGATGAGAAATACTATGGAAAACAAAAAAAATTATGTTATTTTGATTTTTGAATTTTAACGTTACCACTTAAATATTTTGAACTTGAGCTAAGCAAAAATTCAAACAAAAATAGGAGGATAGTCCCCAATTTTTCTTTCAAAACTAAAAACAAATTGATTTCATATTTTCGTATATATATATATATATATATTAAATTATCATTTCTACCTATAAAAATTCAAAACGCTGAAAAATTTACCCATAAAAAAATAAAATTGACTTTATACTCAAGAAAGATGGGCTTTTACAAACAAAATTATCCGAACCCTAAAAAATTAAATAGAATTCTCAAATTACCCTTTAATATAACCTAAGTTTAACTTCTAGTTTCATTCTACAATACCACTCTCCCAATCTCAAATCTTACCACTACTCTCATCCTTAACTACCACCATCACCATCACCACCACCACCGTCTCTACTGCTCTCAAACCGGCCCCAAAGCACTAATTTCTTCCTAATCCACTTCACCGAGAAGCATTATTGGAACATCTCCGACTGCATCCTCCCTACCTCCTCTCACTCCATAGTCGTCAAATCAAGCAGCATAATCAAGATCGTCGAGCATAGCACGTTCAGCGAGAACAACGACTTTAGTCCACCAACCATCGGCACCATCGCGTGACCTCCATCAGCCATGACGAGCCAACATTGCAAAGCGCGAGGACGCAGTATCTGACAAGGATCGGATTTTGTGGCTTTGCAGGAAGATTGGAGGAGAATTTCATCCATTGGTGGTTGTTGTCGCCAGAGAAATAGAGGGTGGCGACTTTGGTCATAACCATCATCGATGGTTTCAACGTTTGGTTCTATGATTGTACCCTTCAAATTCTTTATTTCTTCTCTCGTTTTCTTTTACCCATTTCCAATTTAACGCCAAAACCATAATCAAGCTCTGATCTTTTGAAGCTTTGGAGGAGAAGAAAAACTGTAGTGTGTTTTAGGTTAATAGTTCACTTTGCCATTTGAAATTTATGGAATGGATATTTGTGCTGAATTTGAAGGATGAAATAGAAGGGGAGGAGGTGATGGAATTGGAGTTTCGGAAGGGGAGGAAGGTGAGGGGAAAGGGGAGCATGCGGTTAAGGTCAGGATCGAAGAGGTAGAGGGAGAAGGAAGGGTGGTGATGGTGATGGTGATGGCGACAGTGATGGTGGTAGTTGAGAAGGAAAATGATGGTAGAGTTTGGAATTAGAGTAGGGGCGTAAAGTAAAATTAAAAGTTATAGTTAAGTTATATTAAAGGGTAATTTAAAAATTTTATTTAATTTTTTAAGGTTCGTATAATTTTGTTTGCAAAAACTCATCTTTCATTTTTTAATAGGTATAAAGTTAATTTTATTTTTTTAATAAATTTATCAACATTTTAATTTTTTATGAATAAAAATAATAGTTTACTCTATCTCTCTCTTTTTTTTTACGAGGATGGGGGGTCAAAGACCCCAAACAAGAAGAAGCAAAAACAGCAAAACAAAACTAGGAGCCCCTAGGACGCATACAGCCAAAGCAATCTAAATCTAAGGCCAAAGTTATATCAGGAGGGGGCACATCATAAACATGGAGGCCAAGGGGAAGAGTCTGTCCTTTTTTTGCAAGGATGTCTGTGACATAATTCGCTTCTCGCATAATGTGGGTCCATTCAGAGATAGTCAGACGTTGAGCTTGAGTGTTAATATCTGCGAGGAGTGATGCACATGGGTGTCTTATAGCGCAACCACTCTTCACGAGTTCCAAAACTGATGTAGAATTCGTTTCAACAATGATTTGGTGGAAGTTCTTTGCCACTGCAATTTGAAGGCCACGCACAACCCCCAAATTTCAGCTTGCATTATGGAGCAACTACCCAAATTGTAAGAGAAACCAGCAATATATCTCCCCAAGTGATCTCTAGAAACTCCCCCACATGCTGCATTATTCTGATTTTCATAAAAAGAGCCATCAACATTGAGTTTAATAACATCTTCTGTAGAAGAAAACCAGCGGATGAGGTTGTTGTGGGCTGGATTGGTGTGCTTCGTTTTCCACTGGTTCTCTATAACTCTAAGGTATTTCTCATGTCTCGCTTTAATATTGATTAAAGCCAAGGTAGAAGGAATCAACTTATTCTCAAACACCTAACTGTTTCGGCAGAACCACAGGTGGGAAGTCGCGTAACCAAACATATTTGACCAGTTTGTTTCTTTTGATATATTACTTAAAAGCCAGTTCGAAAGATCAGAGCCGAAGAATGAAGGCAGTTGACCTGAAGGAAGGAGATTGCACCAGATGCTCTTGGCGAAGAAGCAGTCACGAAGGACATGTAAAGTGGATTCTTCATTGCTGCTACACCTGGGGCAGCGATCATCACTTGTCATGTGTCGTCTCTTCCTTGCTGCATTAGTAAGGATTGCGTCATGGGCCACTAACCATAGGAACATGCGGATGCGTTCTGGGCCTTTCCACTTCCAACCATGGCTGAAGATGTTGTTGGGTTGACCGGTGGTGTTTTGAATATCTTGATAAGCCGATTTAGGTTTGAAAGACCCATTTGAGGTGAGCGCCCAAGCGATTTGATCTTTCTCCTTCCAAGGGGATGGTGGGGCCAATGCATTGATCTTTTTGACAATATCGTCTGGGAGCCATTCCTTAATCCTCTCGATGTCCCAATCCCCTGAAATAGACAGAAAATCCGTGAGGGAGCTATTATAATTAATAGTATCAATACTTACCTGATGAACATGCTTATCCAGGCTCCCTAAATTAGGCACCCAATTATGTTTCTAGAAATTGATTTTCGAGCCATCCCCAATCTGCCAAATGGTGTTTTTTTTTTTTAAATTTTCCCAGTTTTCGTAAACTCCTTTCCACAGATTTGAGTTACTCCATTTTCGCTCTACTCTCGGGATAATGTCTTCACCTCCTCCATATTTGGATCGTAGAACTCTAGCCCAAAGAGCATCTTTCTTCTCAATGAGGCCCCAACCCACTTTCATAATGAAGGCTCGATTTAGAGTACGAGCATGACGAATGCCCAATCCACCATTATTTTTATGCTCGCCAACTTTTCTCCAACTCAAGCGATGAATCTTTTTTTATTGAGCGATTTCTCCCCATAGAAAATTTCTGCATTTACGGTCAATAGCATTACAAGTAGTAGAGGGAAGTAAGGCAGTTTGCATAGTGTATGATGGAATAGAAGAAATGATAGATTTCACCAGGGTGTTTCTTCCTGCCAAGGAGAGGGATGAAGCCTTCCAAGAGTTGAGTCTCGTGTTGAGTTTGCTAATGATATCATCAAAAGTACTACCAGACACCTTATTGTGATGGAGAGGAACTCCAAGATATTTTCCCAAGTTGTCCGTTCTGGCGAAGCCAAAGGCATCACTGATCTCTTCTCTGATGGGCCCCCAACATTGCTAGAAAAGAAGATACGAGTTTTTTCCTGGCTAATTGTTTGCCCAGAGCTCTCACAGAAGGCATTAAGACATCTATTTATAACACTAGCCTGGTCCATATTAGCCTCAGCAAAAATAATCAAGTCGTCTACAAAGCATATGTGAGATAGTGCCGGACCCCGTCTCTTGATGTGAATCGGCTTCCAAAAACCGTGATTGACCGCACAGTTAATAAGCTGAGATAGGCGTTCAATGCAAAAGATAAAAATATAAGGAGATATTAGGTCCCCTTGTCGAATACCCCTTGTTGGTTTAAACTCCTCCAATTCTTCACCATTCCAAAGAACTCGCATTCTTGCGGAGGAGATATAGGAGATAATAAGTTCAATAGTATTGGAAGGAAGCCCAATGTCCTTTAAAGTATCCTCCACAAAATACCATTTGAGCTTATCATACGCCTTTTCGAGGTCAATCTTGATCGACATCCATCCCTGCCTCCCTTTTTTATTTCTCATGGAGTGGATTACTTCCTGTGTAATGATAATGTTATCTAAACTTTGTCTTCCTGGCACAAAGCTGTATTGGGTGGGACTAACCAGCTTCTCCATGATTCTTCTCATACGACTAGCCAGAATTTTAGTAAAAATCTTGTACGAAACATTACATAGGCTTATGGGCCTCATTTGTTTGAGGTTAGACACAAAATCTACCTTTGGTATAAGAGTGATGAGGGTTTCATTCAGCTCACTGATGTGCTTGGGATTGTGGAAGACAGTTTGGATCAACCTACAGAGGTCAGGTCTGACTTTATCCCAATACTATTGGTAAAAAACAGCTTGTATGCCATCTCTACCCGGCGCTTTTAGGCTCCCAATGCCAAATAAAGTATCCTTAATCTCCTGGTGCATCACTTCACCACCCAAGATATTAAGCTCAGTAATGTTAAGAGTCGGAAATTCATTTTGAAGCACATAAGCTCCTTAATCTCCAAATCGTTTTTCTTAGTAACCCAAGTACCATCATCATTTTGTAAGGCAAGAACTCTGTTTCTTCTTCTTCGAATCATCGTACACCCATGGAAGAACTTGGTATTATGATCGCCAAATTCGATCTAATTACTCCGAGATTTTTGGAACCACAACAATTCCTCCTGGGCAAGCACTTCTTCATATTCTTTGCATAGCCAAAATTGCAGATCCTTTAGGTAGTGGTTGACTCCATTAGAAAGGAAATTTGCAATGCCTTGAAGTCGAAAGAGAATTCTTTTTTTTCTTTTGAAAATATTTCCCAAAACTGAATTGTTCCAATCCTTGAGAGCTCTCTGAAAATTGTGAACACTGTTTGACCAAGAACTTTCAAACTTCCAACAGTTTTTAACCATGCCATCAAATTCTGGGTGGTGCAGCCAAGCTGCAAGGAAGCAAAATGATCTTTTCCTTCCATTACCCATACTGTTTTGAGATAATTGAAGGCAGAGGGGGGGGGCATGATCCGATTTTATCATAGGCAAATGTTTAATGTAGGCCTCAGGGAATTGGATTTGCCAATCTAAATTCTCCAAAGCACGGTCCAGCCTGATCACTAAGTTATCCCTTTTCCAGGTAAAAGGCCAGCCCACAAACCCCAAATCAATCAACCCACAATCAGAAACAAAATTCTGAAAGTCAGAGCAAGCGCCAGAGTCATTCCTAACAGCACCTCCGCGTCTTTCATGGTCATGTAAAGTAGCATTAAAATCACCAATTAAGCACCAGAGAGCATGATTGTTCCACAAAAGCTTTCTGTTTACTTCTTGGGGACTACCATAAATTGCTGTGAGTAACCAAGTGGTAGAATTATTACAAGAGACCAAAAGATGAATGAATTGTCTATTATGGCTAAGGATGTCAACCTTCCAAATACTTGAATCCCAAAGAGCCCATATACCGCCGGAGTGGCCACTTGCTTCCTCCACAAAGCAACCATCAAATCCTAATTTATTTCTAACATCTTTCCCCCGATCCCCACTTAAATGAGTTTCAAATAAGAGAAGAAAATTAGCATCAAATTCAC
Organism: Arachis ipaensis; assembly: GCF_059453495.1. Taxonomy (NCBI): domain Eukaryota; kingdom Viridiplantae; phylum Streptophyta; class Magnoliopsida; order Fabales; family Fabaceae; genus Arachis; species Arachis ipaensis. The sequence continues at coordinate 10,640,006 of NC_142440.1, forward strand.
GCCTTAAATCTCTAATAAGATAAGAAAAGGATTTAGCACCAGCACCTCTACAATTCCAGTTAATAATATTCATAAGGAAGACATAACAAAAGTAGGTTATGAAAAACCTGGAAATCATCTTTGGGAATTCGCCTTTTGCTTCAAGCCAATCCGATCCCGGGATAAGCTCCCCTCTTTATGTTTGACTGTTGGTAAAATAATCACCTGCCCATCAGCTGGTTTGCTCGGCTAGCTAATCGTTAGGGGTGTTTGCGGTGTGGTTTGGTTTGGTTTTTTAGAGAAAAGTCATCCGATCCAATCGTTTAATTAAACTGTGGTTTGGTTTGGTTCAGTTTTTTTATCGAGACCATCCGAACCAAACCAAACCATTAAAATCGGTTTGGTTTGGTTCGATTTTTTTGGGTTTTTTGAATCAATTAAAAAAAAATACTACCATACTATTTCACAAAGTCACAACATTGAAATCCACAAATCCAAATACACAATAGCTAACAAAGTCTTGATCTAATAAAATTTAACGACAAAAGGAATTCAAATAATCAATTATTGAGTCAGAAAGAAAATAATTATAAGATGAACTGGTGTGGTACCTAATTTTTGGAGGTTTAGAGTCATATATACACAATATATAATTCGTGTTAGGAAATATTATATAAGCCCCACCCCTCTCCCTTTGAAAGTTAACGATATACACTCTATTTTCTCCTTTTCTTCCTGAATACAATGATATCCAAGAAAATTTAATTAGCAACCTATGAGTCAAGTGTATCTCTAATATATAACTGTATTTAAAGCTTCAAAATAGAGATCTTTATTTAATTGTAAAACAAACTAATTAAATAAGAATTTTATCACAGTTGACTGGTTGAGTGAGGTGCCTTTTCGTTGGAGCAGAAAAAACATATGGTCTAGAATTGATGCATAGAGAGAAATCCACTGAACCAGTGAACCACCAATCAGAAGCAATTTCCCTGAAGAATGAATAAGAAATAAAACAATGAACACTGAACTAGCAATAAAACAACATCCAGCAACAATGAAATCAATGAATCAATAACAAGTAAAATAATAAAACAATGAATTTTCCTAAACAATGAAAAACAAATAAAACAATAAACTGAACCAGCAATAAAAAAACAACCAGCAACAATGAAATCAATGAAGCAATAACAAGTAAAACAATAAAACAAATTACTTAATTCATGTATTATTGTTGCAATATCTTTGAAACTAGATCAGGATGGATGGATGTTCTGTTATGCTCAATAGCTGTCTAATCTATATCAAGTACTTATTTGTTCTTATAATTATGCATTATGAGTTTGGATCAAAGAACTCCTAAATCACAGTATTATTACTTTTAACAACTACCATATGCAAAAAATGGAAAAGCTTTCTATGTTAATTGTTAAGGACATCCTTTGAGCTTGAACATTGAATAATGAACAACAGAACAACAATCAGAAGCAATTTTAGTAAATTAACAACAAATATATTATACAATGAATAATAATACACTGAACAATGAACATAGAACAGAAATTATTCAAACAGAAGCAGAAATTCAAACAAAATAAAATTATTAACAATTACCAGAAATTCAAACAAAAATACACTGAACATAGAACAGAAATTATTCAAACAAAAGCATAAATTCAAACAAAATTACACTGAAAAAAGAACAGAAATTATTCAAATAAAAGCATAAATTCAAACAAAATAAAATTATTAACAACTACCAGAAATTTAAATGAAAATTCACTGAATATGAAACAGAAATAATTCAAATTAATACCTGATTTGGATGAGTTGGATCCTCCATATCTGGTGTTCGGTGTTGGGAGGTGCTGGGAGGGGCTGGTCCAACGCTGCTGGGAGGCTGGTTTGATGCTGCTGGGAGGCGTTACTGCGAGGCGCGGCTGGGAGGCGTTGCTGTGAGGCATGGCTGGGAGGCGTTGCTGCGAGGCGCTGGTTCGCGGGACTGGGAGGTGCTAGTTCGCGGGACTGGGAGGTGCTAGTTCGCGGGACTGGGAGTGGGAGGGGCTGGGAGGCGGGGCTAGGAGGCGCTGCTGGGAGGGGCTGGGAGGGGTTGTGGTAATGGGGTTTCTTGGCTGCGCTAGGTTAGGAGAATAGGAGTTACTGAGTTAGTAAGTTAGGTCATGTTAGTTTATCTGATGGGTTGGGGGGTGGGAATGGTTTTTTTATGGTTTTTAGTTGACCGATTCGGTTCGGTTAGGATTTTCAGTATCAAAATCGAAAACCGAACCGAACCGCATAAAAAACAACAAAATATAATTTTTTAGTTTTTTCGATTTTTGGTTTATTCGGTTTTCAATTTTTCGGTTCGGTTGGTCGATTTTGTTCGATCCGGTTCGGTTTTGAACACCCTTACGAGTAATCGTGGTTTACTTCATCATAACGCCACCAGATGTGGAACTTTCGGTCATTCTGCGCTTGGGGAGATCAGTTCTTACAAGGTTCCGATCAATGGACTTTCCGGGCTCCTTCATTGCTAGATATGCCTCCGTTTGCTCTTGCTGAAGGCGACGCATGCTCTCAAGCATCACTAATTGTCTAATTCCATAGCTTCTACTTCTGGGTTCCTGCACTTTGACCTCTGCGGAGAGGGTAATAGCATCATCGTGAATAGCTACCTGTTTTTCCTGATTCTAGACTTTAGGAGGAATAGACTTCTCATTCCTTGTAACTCCTATTTTGGCATTTGGGCCACTCTTGTGACTAGCTTGCTTTTTTGAAGCATTAACGTTAAGGAATTTTTTTCTCAAGGCTTGTCCTTTGTCTAACCCACCTTAGGCCTTAACAAATAAAAGCCCATTATTCTTTAGTCCATTTTCCTTTTCCCCATTTGGGTTTTAATGAGATAAATTCCATTCCTCGTAAAGGGCATTAAAGCATGACCCCCCTTCCAAATAAATGGCTTCCTGATTAGTCTCCCTTTCTATATTAGAATTGGAATCATAATCATAATGAGCTCCTTTCTTTTTAGGAAAAAAAATATCTTTTTTCCTTCTAATTGGCCTTTTAATTAGCATTCATGGGCCAAAATCCAGAGAGTCTTTAACATTAGGCTCCTGTGCATTAATTCCTGGATTATTATTTCGCTTTTGGTCTTCCTCACCGTCAACAGTAGCTCCTTCCCCGGTCGTCTCACCGCCACCTAGGTTTGCCGATTGTGACGGCATTTGTCCTCTAAGATTTTCGTAGTAAGAGTCAAGTCGATGCCCATATTTTCCACAAGAGAAGCAGATTTGATGCAACCCTTCATACTCAATATTTAGTTCACTACCCAACACAGAGATTCGAGGCACCAATTTTTTAGCCAGATCAATTTTAACACATATTCTAGCGAATTTTCCTCTTAAATGTATAGAAGTCGTACGATCGATTTTGAGCATATGACCAATGGCTGATCCCACCCTCCACATGAAGCGTTGATTATAAAGCTCAATGGACAAGTTAGGTATGCGAATCCAAACAGCAATCTTTCGAATAATATCTTCTGATGTGAGGAAGAAGGGTCTCCATCTCTGGACGACGAGGTAGTGACCCGCAATCATCCATGGTCCTTCCATAAGCGCATGAGAGTAGTCCTCATCATCTGAAAAGTGAATAAGATAATAGTCACGGTCCATATCAATAACATTGATAGTACCATTTCTTACCCAGTTCCTTTTTAGACGTTATTCCATGAAGGCTAGACCAACCCTTTTGCCCAGCAATTTCACAATATGAACATTTTTCTAGGGCTTGCACCAATCCTCAAATTCTTCCTTTGAGACGGAAATAACTGGGCATGGGTCAAATTTCTTGGCATTTTTCTGTTGATCATTATTTTTTTGATACCATCGATCCTCTGGGTTATGATCGTCTTCCGTCATATCATCATCCAGATCAATGTCTGGGATACCTTCAAGTCTCGGCTCGGATATAGTCAATAACGAATCTTTATAGGTGACCTTTTTCACTATATGTTCTGTAGCTGCCACCCCGTCCGAGATGCCCATCGACTCTCTCGGTTGGTTTAGATCAACTTTATCGCGAATTTTGACCTTTTTCGTACTTCGTTCAATCAAATCTTCCTCCTGAGAAGAAACCTTAGCAAAGCAATCCATAATTGAGAAGAAACCTTAGCAAAGCAATCCATAATAAAGACTAGCGAGCTTTACTCTATCTCTCTATATATATCAAATAACGTATAGGAAACTTTTAGTAAAAATATATCATTTGATTTTAAAGAAATTACCACAAGATGGAAAAAAAAAAAAAAAAAAGGAAGAAGCATGGTTAGAGAAATTTTTTGAAAACAAACAGAGGAACAAACGAGCCGGGCTTGAGCATTAGTTATGGGCCGGAAACGTAACTAATTACTCTTAGAAATTAGTTTTGGTTCGTGTTCGTGATGCCTTGGGGATTTTGTTTTGGAAGAAGCAACCGCCAAACCTCAATGCAGCACTGAGAAAGCAGTGTGAGTGATACAGACTACACAGATAGTTGAAAAAATGGACATAGACGAGGTCGAAGCCACGGGCAAACTCCCTTCTCGAGTCACCAAATTCGCGCCAAAATCCTCCAAGCCTAAAACCAAACCTAAACCCCCATCCGAACCTCACCTACAACCTAAACCTGAACCCCAACCACCACCCCCCTTCAAACCAGAGCCACAGGAATTCGCAGCCAAGAAGGAAGATGTTGACGAAATTGTCGCACCACCAACTCACACGAAGCCCGAGCCCAACCACACCGCCAATACCGAGCTGGCACCCAAGTCCGAGGCCCAAGATGAAACGGACCAAGTCGATTCCATGTCCCTGGATCTTCCGGAAGAAACCGCCGAGGACACCGTCGTTCGCGAATTCGACGTCTTCTTTGGTCCTTCTGTCGATGCTGCCACTCAGGTATGTTTACACATGCTTACGCGAATTCGTTTACGCGTGCGGTTGCTCCTTAGGAGTCTGATGTGTATATTTTCTTCGCTGCTTTTGTTAGTTATACGTTTTGCAATATCCGTTGAGACCGCGCTGGCGGCCATATGAGCTAGAGGAACGATGCGAAGAGGTGCGGTTCTTTTTTCTTCTTGTTTGGTCCTTGTGTTAAATGAAGAATCGAGCTAGGTATTGTCATTGTGTTTTTTTTGCTTATGATTGGTAGGTAAGGTTGAATCCTAAGAGTTCAAACATGGAGATTGATTTATCTGTTGATTTGGACTCAAGTAATATTGACACTGAGACTGCTAGCAGATTCAACTTCACTAAGCAGGTTTGTTCATTAGTTGAAGTTCGCTTCTTTCTTTCTTTTATTTTATTTTTTTCAACAAGCATTCAACTGGAGCTCCAACTTGCTTGTATTTTGAATGCAAGAGTTGACTTGGGTTTTGATGTAGCAATAAAATCGTCCTTTTTTTTTAATTGTAATGAGAAAGGTTCATGATCTCTTGTTGAATACTGAGTAATTTAGAACATGATTCCAAGATATGGTACAATACATTTATTTATTTAGTTATTCTTCTTTCAGACTTTAGCAACTAAGTGGAATCCATCTTCTGCAAACTGCTATGCTGTTGGACTTCTCAAGGGTGATAAGGTATTATGTCTCACATTCTGTTCTGTGATGTCAGTCTAACTTAGATTCAGGGTGGTATATTACTCGATCAGTTAGATATACTGTTACGTATGCCGATACTAAGTGGAAGATTGTTTTAATATAGTTGAACATATGATACTTTCTTCTATTAAAATAGGCAGATGGATTTTCCGCTGGAAATACTCCTGATGATGACTTTCTTATTTACAAGAAATTATTCTTGTGTTACTTAATAGATAGATATTGCAGCAAGGATTGGGTTACATGGTATGTTCGAATTAGGTGTGGAAGTGGAAAATTAGTAAGATCAGATGCACAAATAAGATATCATGTTTAACATAATTAGTTTTCTGTTTTAGATTGTTACATGAGTTACCTTGCAAGCTTGTTATATTCCCCCTTTCTAGTTATTGCTTATGCTGATTATATGAATAGCATAAAAAATATTCCACAGTTCAGTCCTATTATGTGTCTAATAGGTTGAGGATTTTGTAAATGCATAGTTGGTTTTTAAATTTGTAGGAAATTTGTAAATTTGTGTGTTCTCATTCTGGTTTGCAGTTCCAACTGCATCCAGTTAATGCAGTTGTGCAGCTTCGACCAGCATTTCATCACCTACATTCTGGTGGTTCAAAAAGAAAGAACCAGGTCTCCACTGGGGAAAATGCCACTGTCAAAATTGAGGGGTCAATTGAAGAAAAATCTGCTGCTGCACCAAAAAAGCAGGTAAGATGTATTCATCATGGATGTAATTTATTACAGCAATCTAGTGATGACTGCACAAGTACAAGGATAAGGAATTATAATTTTTACAGATGATTCAAATTTCTTGACACTTCTTGAAATAATTGTGTATGTACTTATTATAAATGATTAACTGGTGAATGAGTTGTATCAAACTTTTTGTTGCTTTAAGAAATTTGAACCTGAATGGTATGCGAGTTTCATAAATCCTTGAGATTATTGTTATATATAGATATAAATATATAGATGAATGTAACAGTTAGCATTATCTTGTTGGCTCCATTTGTGCCAAGTGTACTCTAAGATCAAAATAGTTAGGGAGAATGATAGGGTAACACATTGTGGAAAAATTGATAGAGGATCACCTTAAATAATTTGGTTATGTGAGAAGTCTTGGTAGGGTAATTCAATAATGAGGGGCAATAAGAGACCAAGAAAAACAATGGAGAAACCACTATAAGGTCTAGGTTTAAATGGCTTGTTTACTGATATACTTGTGATAAGACAATGGTATCATTTGATGCATTTAGCTTAACTACTTTGTGGGTTGTTATATTTGGTATCTTTATTAGAGGGTTTTTGCTCTTCATTTTATCTTCTCTTTTATTTCTCTCTCTCTTCTCTAAGTCTCCAACTTGCTAATCCATTTGTTTTCTTTCCTACAGAATAAGCAGACGGAGTTATCACTTGGGCAACAGAGTGATGACGATGAGGTATAACGCTTGAACTTTTTATGAAACCATAAATGGCTTGCCTGTAGATATGATCTGTTGCATAAACACGAGAAATCCTCACATGTGTTTTACCTATATTAGGTATAATATGCTTAAGATACAGCTACCTCATGATTTTCTCATCTGATTCGAGATTTTGGAAATCATATGGTTATTCAGTCTTATTTCTTCTGGAACATATATTATGTAGTTTCAATATGCTGAAGAATATACTGAATGGACTTAGTATTATTCTCCAATATGCATAGCTATCCAAGTGGTGGTGGTTAAATCAATGGATAATGACTGAGTGGCAGTTTTTTATTAGATGACAATGAAATGAAATTTTGCATTGTCAATTTGTCAGTGTATTCCGGTTAAACCATTTTTCTACTTACCACTTAGTCATTTTCTCTATTATCCTGTGCAGGGCTGGGTTGCTCTCAAGTACCATAGCTGCAAGAGTGATATCTCCTCTCGATATTTAGATAAAATGATGATGCACGAAAGTCATCCCATTAAATTTACAATGGATGTGTAAGAATATGTCCCTTTATACTTTTTGTATGCTTTCCCTTATTTGAAGATGTTCATTTGTTAAGTTTGTAAATTTCTGAATGTTTCTAGTGATGACTATGTAACTGCACTATGTCCTGGAGTGAACAACATCTCTTCTAAAAGGTACCGTCGTCCTTTAATATAAACTTAATTGATTTAGTTCTGATTACCATTTTGCCAACTACCTTTTTTTCTCGCATATCATCTCTTTTTGGTTTAATGTTTTGATTTGATTTACTTGATTGCACTGTTGCAAGTTGCTTATGATTTTAACTATCCAAGTATCATCTGTTCTTGTTATTTCAGGCATCTTTTATCATTGCCCGTGGAAGAACGTCTTAAGAAATTGCTTGTTGAGGTTTGTAGCACCTGTATTTGTGGTGTTTTTCTTTTTTGTTATTTAGAATGGGGCAGTCAAAGCCAAAAGCATGCTTACTTTTAAATTTTAGAAGTGTCTATTGTTGGATTTTGCTGTTACATATTCTCTATCTATCATTGACATCTACCGTTTTTTATGTGGCTGTGTGAACGTAATTCGTACCTAGTGAAAACATCTAGAGTTCCTCATTTATAAGGAAGTGCTTATCTAGTTATTTGGGTGGTGTACACAACCGAACTGAAATTTTATATTATATCAATGTTTTATGATAGAGGTGCATGCATGTAGACAGAATGTTAATGCAGTAATGCAATATCAATAAGATCTTCTAATTGTTCTTCTTCTTCTCTCTCTCTCTCTCTCTCACTCTCTCTTTTTTTTTTTTTTTGGTTGGGGTTGGGGGGGGGGGGGGGGGAAGAGAAGAATGAATGCATGCTTTATATCAAATTTAGTTTAAGAAAAAAAGACTTATATTCTACTATACTAATAATCTTATACATCACCTGTTATTATTATTATTATTATTATTATTATTATTATTATTATTATTATTATTATGCAAATTAAAAATCCTTTTCTCTATGCCCCTTTTTATTGCATCTCTAACAGAGCTCCTTATTGTAGGACCCTCCATTTCGCCGATTCAGTGCTATTAAGCATTTTGCTCGCGAGTACTCGGATGAGGAACTTGCGGAATTCCTGCACAAGCACGCAATATTAATCCAGGGGTTCTGGACTGCTAAAAGTAAATTGCTTTCTCATAAGGATGATTCTGGTATTGGAGAATTAGCTAGAGACTTCGTCATACTATTGTTTAGCAAGAGTTTGAGAGTTCAGGCTTCAGATCTGAATCTGGGAGGCAAAGTTGGTAATGCTTTAAAAGAATGGCTGAATAAATTTGGTTTGGAAGGATGTGATCCACTTAAATCTGGCGGAACTCTTTATTGGAAGTTCCCAGAGGTTCCTGATGATTCATTTAAAAAACGTCATCCAAATATTGCGGAAAGACAAGAGGAAATGTTGAAAAATTTGGAAGCAAAACTATCTGATTTTGGAAGGCGTGTTATTGTTGCAAAGCGGAAGTTTGATAAAGATGGTGTAGCAAGCCAACACGTCAAGAGTGAGCTTGTCAAATCAGCAAAGTCTGAGCAGGTAACTAGTTTGAGCGGAGCGTCTTGTGGGAGGATGACCATGTCAAATGCAACCAGACAAGCACTGCTAGTTGCCATCACAAAACTTCTACAGACTCACAGAGTCTGCAGGTATTTTTTTTTTTTCTTTTTCTTTTTGAGATTTCAATCCTTTCTTGATCACTAAGGGGGTATTTGGTAAGTGGTAACCACCAATATCCAGTTAAGCAGGTACAATGTAGCCTAGTTCTTTTTTTAGTTGTCCGGTAGCTCCACAAATAAATCATACTAGTTTTTATTTAAACTAATTTCAGCCTAACATTATTATTTATTTATGGGTAAAGTATATTTTTTGTCCCTAAAGTTTGGCAAAAGTTTTAAAACTACCTCTAAGTTTTATTTTGCTTCAATTTTGTCCCAACAGTTTTCGATTTGCACCAAATATACTCGACAGCTAAATTTTCAAGAAAAAATTAAGATCACCATATTTCAAAGCCAATTTTAAGTTGGTTTTATTTCAAAGCCAATTTTTTGCTGTACTATATTTTACCTGCTTTATGCTATATTTTCACCAACCGCACGCTGCTGACCACCGTGCCACTGATCACCATTGCTTGTTATTGGTGACCACCATCTACCCCGACAACAACCAGTGCCACTGACAACCACAGCTCGTCATTGGCAACCAATCCTACCTCGGCAACCACCATTTCCACCATGCAAAGACTTCTCTTTCTCCTGCTACCACAACCTACCCCCAATCACCACTGCCTCAATACTGACAATCACCAGTACCACCTTTCATAGCCGGAAACCATTGCCTCTAGTAATTTTGAATTAAATTTGATGTGAAACCAAATGCCTATTAAAAAATCTAGTTCATTTTTGGCCGGACTGGAGTAACCATTTCTATTTTGTACCCAATTATCTAGGTTTTTGAGGTTGCCAAATACCCCTCATGAGAGTCATTTTTGGAAGAATGAATAGTGGTAGTTTACAATAATATGCAAAAGGCTCGAGGTTGAATTAACCTAGGCTTCAAGTAACCTAGTGAGAAAGTTCTGTAAATCTGGAGCGAAAGAGTCTTTAATCTTTAAGTCTAGTTTATGGCATTCATTGAGAGAGAGAGAGAGAGAGAGAGAAAAGGGGGGGGGGGATGGGGATTTTTTTTTAATAGTCGTGTCTTAAAGAGAAGTGACCTCTGCAGAAGTTAAGTAGCTATGTTTTTGTTTGGTTGACTCTTGATTTATGCTGCTTCTGTTTGTGTTGGCAGCCTCCAAATGATGCGTCAAAGATTACGTGAAATGGCAATCTCCACAAGTCTTCTTTCAAAGACAGAATCAAAAGTTGCTAGTGATGCAATGGTTGGTTTTGAGGGTCCACAAGAAGAGCTGAAGGCTGTCGTAAGCGAAGTTGCATATGATATCCACGGTTCTTATGTTCTGAAAGTACAGGATGACCCATTTAGGTTGGTTCTCTAATCTCTATCTCTCTAGTCTCTCTCCGCTCCTCTTCCAAAAGAGATAAAAGAGGGGGAGAAAAAGCACATGAGGAAAAAGGAAATGATTGTTTTTGTTCCCCACGAAACCAAAAATATAATAATAAAATAGTGCTTTCCATTTGCTAAATGATAGTTGGGACTGTATTGGTTCTTGCAGAGATGTTGTAATCACATTGCTTCGTGGAAAATCTGATGGCAAGTTGAAGAAGGCTGAAATATGTGCAGCTGCAACAGCAACACTTAATAGAGAAGTCACAAGCAATGAATATACCAGGGTAAGATTCTGAATGAAGTTATCAACTTGACCTCTTTTTCAGATCTCTCTGTAATATATTATTGTTGTCTTGAATTATACAGTGTTATATTTTATGCAGTTCTATACCCACGATTCTCCCATCCTTTATCAAAATTAAAAGAAAACATAATGCAACTTAGTTTCAATCTGGATCGTTATGTGGAACTTGGATAAAAAATGTTTATTAGAATAAAAACAAAGAGAGATAAATTGTCCAAAGGATAGAATCAAAGAGACAAGCAAAAGAAATTGCTGCAAAAGATGTGCAGTCTATATATATACAAACTGGAACGGTGCTTAATGATCCGCACGTAAAACGACTTTTTTCTTATTATTATAAGATAATCAACTTCGAAAAAGGCCGAAAATCTCCTCTTTTTATTATTGTCGCTTTTGGCGAAAATCACATGCAACTTGCACTTAAAATTGTTAGGAGTATTTCTTTTAAAAATTTATTACAGAAACACACACTTCACATTTTATTAACCGTTCTATTGCTTGATTTCTCTTACAATTTCAGGTCATGAGTGAGCTGTGTGTCTCAAAAGGTTCTTATTGGCATTTGAAAAGCGGTGATGGAAGTATGCAATGAGCTGTAGGTTCTACTGAGTAGGTTGACCAAATATTTTATTGATTTCGTCCTGCTACCTTCATCTTCATGTATGTACCTTCTTTTTTCTTTTGGTGTTGGGACGGGCGAAAGATTCGTTTGGTTGAACATAAGCGATTAAACGCTGCTTCTTTTTGCTCGGAAAAAAAAAAAGATATAGTTCTTGGTTACACACAAATACATGCCTGTATCTTTAACGCTACTGACGTCGACCAACCATGAACCACGTCACCGTTTTGCATTCCTTCACTGTAGTTCATTTTGAACAAATGTATTTATTTTTAAGAAACATGGACACGTCGGTGGTGCATTCAATGCTGCGTAATACATCTGGGGGTCAACGATATCTGGATATCTGAACATATTGTAGGGTTATATTACCTGCACTGTACACATGAAAATATATAGCTGAAATTTAGGGCAATTTACTTATTTAAATAAAATGGACGAAACCTTTACTCAAATGTGCAAAACGGATTGTTGTTACGTGCATGTGCAAAAACTTTATTCTATGTAATCTGTGGCAACCGACCACGGTTTCTGAATTGTGCATAAACTGTGGCAGGCTGGGACGGTTTATGAAAAAACCTGGATGCTTGTAAATTGTGGGAGGTTCCAGCGGTTTATGAAGGGGGCGTGGAAGGCATAAACCGTGGTAGGTTACCACGGTTTATGAAGAAGCTGCATTAAATGTAAAATCCTGTAACCCACCGCGGTTTATGAAGACTGCGCAATAAACAGAAACCCCTGTAACCTCTCACGGTTTATGTGTGTGGAGCTATATATACCTAATCCGCTGAAGCTTGGGACGGATCATTTGTATCAGCCAAAAAAAAAGGATAGCCTTTTGTGTTGAGAGGATATGGGAAAACTTTGGAGATTCGAAGGAGGAGTGGGTGGTGGAGCCAATGGAGAGTGAGGATCGCTTGTACCGACTAAATGGCGTTGCTCACGTGGCAGGATATATCGACGAAGAGGTTAGTTATTATTATTGTTATTATTATTATTATTAAAATTCTTATTAATATAAATATTGATATTATTAGGATTATTGTTAGTAAAAATATTTTATGATGTTTATTTGTATTGTTATTCTGATTAATGTTATTTATATAAATATTGATATTATTATGGTTACTGTAAATCAAAATGTGAGACGTTTATATGAAAATTAATATTTTTATGGTTATTGTTAGTAAAAATATTTTATTATTTTTATTTTTTATTGTTGTTGTTATTAATATTGTCTATATAAATGTTAATATGATTATCGGTATTGTTAGTAAAAATATTTTATTATGCTTATTTATTTTGTTGTTCTGATTAATAGTATTTTTGTAAAAATTGCTATTATTATGGTTATTGTTAGGGTAAAATATTTTATTTCTTTATTTTTATTCTTATCATGAGTGCATAGTATTCGTAGTTTCATTGTTTATTACACAATAAGAGAATCAATAAATTTAATGTGATGATTCTAATAATTTTTACGAAATTATGTTTGATGTAATTAGTAATGGTTGTATGTTAAGGGAATTTGTTACCCACGTTTTGCAGCCTAGTAGGGTTATTAGCGCCGTTAGGAGACAACAGAATATGCCCTTACATGACTGGATTATACCGTATCTGGAGACCGCGGGCTTGTATCATCTGGCTAGGCTAAACAGTCAGTGGTTCTGGGTTGATGAGCCTCTCCTTAGCGCATTTATTGAGCGGTGGCGTCCAGAGACCCACACGTTCCACATGCCCTTTGGTGAATGCACCATTACTTTGTAGGATGTGGCATATCAGCTGGGTTTGCCGATCGATGGTGCGCCCGTTAGTGGGTGCCTGACTGAGTTTGAGAATCTGATGGAACACGGTAGACCAGCATGGGTGTGGTTCCGGGAGTTGTTTGGGGAGTTACCTCCACAGAGTAAAGTAAAGCAGATGACAGTGTGCTACACATGGTTCCACGAGAGGTTCCGGGTTCTCCCTGCAAATGCTACTGATGAGACCGTGCGTGTATACGCACGTGCTTATATCCTGATGCTGTTGTCGTCTCAGCTGTTTGCGGACAAGAACGCAAACCGGGTCCACCTTCGCTGGTTGCCTTATTTGGCATCATTGGACGACTTGGGCAGATATAGCTGGGGCTCGGATGCACTGGCCTGGTTGTATAGGTGTCTTTGTCGTGGGACAAACAGGAACGTTGTTAACTTGGCTGGGCCGCTACACCTACTACAGTCTTGGATTTTCTGGAGGTTTCCCACTCTGAGACCCACTGGTTTTGACGGGTTCGGGTTTCCTCTTGCTTCCAGGTAAGGTTTACTATTTTCCGTTCATAAATTGTTGAACATCATGTGTTATTCTATGTTTTGACATCATTTCAATTAAAATTGTAAGTGGGCGACCTTTATGCCGTGGAACGATGCAAGGGCACAGAGATTAGTTTCCGCACGCCTTGCATTGGATCGATTGCGTGTCCACGATGTGAGTCATTTATTTATTGCTGATACTTGAACTGGTTTTTCGTAAATGTCATTGTCTGATGAAACTCTTACTGTTTCGATACAGTTTGTGTGAGAGCCTTATTCTTCTGTTGAGGTTGCTGCTGTTATTCATCCGGAGATACTAGTTGACGAGCACCGTAGGCTATGGACGGCTGTCACTAGCCTGATATATTTTGCTGCGATTGAATGGCATCTGGTCGATAGGGTTCTACCCCAGTTCGACGGTGTTCAGCATCTCCCCCAGTCAGCTCTGAACATAGATTGGCTACATGCGAAGGATGGTAGAGGTGGGGACCGGTGGTTTCCCACGTATTATCAGGAGTGGCATCAGCTTTGGGAGAACAGGC